>NC_056518.1:29759007-29759268 GCF_014905685.2 Nematolebias whitei | reverse complement strand
TCATACACCTCCAGCCCCCTCTCAGACATCTTCAAGACCCTTCATACACCTCCAGCCCCCTCAGGCATCTTCAAGACCCTTCATACACCTCCAGCCCCCCTCAGGCATCTTCAAGACCCTTCATACACCTCCAGACCCCTCAGGCACCTTCAATACCCCTCATACACCTCCAGCCCCCCCTCAGACATCTTCAAGACCCCTCATACACCTACAGCCCCCCCTCAGGCACCTTCAAGACCCTTCATACACCTCCAGCCCCCT
>NC_056518.1:29752843-29758607 GCF_014905685.2 Nematolebias whitei | reverse complement strand
CCTCCAGACCCCCTCAGGCACCTTCAAGACCCTTCATACGCCTCCAGCCCCCTCAGGCACCTTCAAGACCCCTCATACACCTCCAGACCCCCTCAGGCACCTTCAAGATCCTTCATACACCTCCAGACCCCCTCAGGCTTATTCAGGCCTCACCAGCCTCCTTCATAGACATTCATACACCTTGAAGCACCCTCAGGCAGTTTTTGTGCTGTCGGGGTTAAAACAGGTAGAGTTTTGAGTAATCTGAGATTTGCTAACAATCCTGTGAGCTAAACATGAGATCATTTCCTGCCTTTTCTGTTTGTTTAGTAAAATCTTCCATCCAGTCACGCCGGAGTCTGAGATGAGTCACAAGAAATCACGGCACCGAGTCCGGAGCTCCACTCCGAGGAGACGGATGTTTGTAACCGACCCGAGGTGTTTACTTCAGCTGCAACACAAAACACGATCCAGGCAGCAGTTTTTAATCAGCTCAGCTCGATCGGACGGACTGAAGCTCCACAAACGAATGAGCCCGGGGGAGCACGCTCTGTTTTAAATTAACAACCCCCCCCCCCCCCCACACACACACACACACACAAAAAGAGCGGGACGCTTCTTTGTTTTATCAGCTCAGAAAGTCAGACATGTCCTGGGTTGAAAGGCAGAAACAAACTGCTGCTTTCTGTCACTCAGACCAGTTGAACACGACGACAGATCAGAGAGCAGCTAAAACCGTCTGAGAGGCTGCAGAACGTCCCAAACGGAGTCATTTTAAACAATTATAATAATAAATTAACTCATGACGAATGACAAATGAAGCTCTAACAGCAGTTATTACAACATTTTGTTGTGAAACATTTGTTTTACAAAATCTTTAGGTTTGGATCATTTGTCAGAAAAAGCAGCCGTTTGTTCATATTTCCATCATTTCTTAAACAAAGCAGAAATCTCTTGGTTGCAGCTGTGGACTATAAGAATAAAAATACAAACCAGACCAATAAAAACAATAAAAATAAGAAAAAGTAAGCAGGACTATTACTGATGACAACAGAATCCTAAACTAAGCTCTTGATCCACCAACATTTATTCTGTCAAACAAAGTCAGAACTGTGCTGAAGGTCTGTACTAAAAACATGTTCTGTGTTTTAACTTTACGAATCAAGACAATATTTAGTTCATTTCTTCCAACGTACAAATCTTTTGGTGGTTTACTGAGCTAACTGGTTAACGTTAGCCCATATTTGGACCCTGCAGGTAAAAGAGGACCAAACCAGATCTGATGTTTTATGACTGAACGTGACAAATGTAATTTAATTACACGTCACTTTCAGATGTGGTTTTAAATTCAGTTCCATGTTTTTAGGAGTGATCTCAGTCTGAACATTCATGTTGCATTTTATCAAACTTTCACACCGTTGAGGTAGAGATTCACGAACCGATCCAGATATTGATTATATCGAAACCAGCCAGCGTTGTGCAGTTTAAAACATAAATTTCTGCACATCTTCGGCTACAGAATAGCAGTCGTTTCCTCTAAACTCTTAGGACTTACCAACACATCCTGACCCGAGCAGCCAAATGAGCCCGAATGAGCTCCGGCTGCAGAACAAAACATGAATGTTTTGTTTGTTTGCTTGTTTGTTTTGCTGCCAAAAATGAGTCAATAAAAACACCATCTAGACATCCCAAAAACTAAAAAAAATGCAAATAATCTTCCTAATCACAGTTTTTTTTTTTTTTTTTTTTAACAGGCATGTCAGGAAATCCCTTCATATAACAGTTGGCAACATTGTGAAGCTTGGGGATTCCCCCTTTTTAAATACAGAGCTGGGCTTCTCGATGGCGACACTCCACACCAATAACAATGACGTCTTCAAACAGGGACACTTGTAAACAAGACTAGCTGCCCCCCCCCTCCACACACACACATGATAAATCACCAAATTTCAACAAACTACGGATTATTTTGAAGCTTTTGAGATGGAGAATTAGAAAATATTGTAACCTAAAGTAGAAAAATTCTTCAATGAGACTCTTTGACAGAATGGATCGTATCGATGCCAACGTGACGGGATCGCGTGAAAAGCTTTAACTGTTCGATTATAAACTGAATAAACGTGATTTTATGCAGATGAGCTGCACAGTTTGTTGCTTTTAGTTGAACAGGGTGACGCAACAGAAATTTAATGAACGAACTGTGGAGGCTGTTTGGATTTAATAAAGAGCCGCTCTCCCTTCCTGACCTTTGACCTCGACGTCAACAGCCCCTCCCCTCCTCAGTTTCAGCCTCTTGTTTGGTCCAGTTACATAAGAGCTCAGGACGTGATTCAGGTCCGTTGAACTGGTTCCACTTCCAGGTCCAGTCAGGACCTGGTCTGTGGAAGATTACCCTCCAGGACTCCTCCAAAGCATTTCAAAGCGACATACTAAAAACAGAAATAAAGCGTTACAGCTTGGTGCAGCTTTCACAACATTCATGGATTTAATGCTCTAAATGTGTATTCTGTGCATCTGAATGGGTTTTAAACGTTAATTTTATTTTTTTTACATTAAAGTGGAGTTCTTTTGCAGCCCAGACCAAAGTGGATTTTTTCTTCTTCAAACAGCTCTAATCTCAAACTCGTGTGAAAGTTGTTTTTTAACAATGTACTCCTCCGTCAGGTTTGCATTACGCATTTACTTCAGCAGGACACGACTCCTGCAGGAAGTCAGCCAGGCTTGTTGCTCTTAAATAACGTCGTAATCAGATGCTGAGCGGGGCGTTGAGGTTTATGAGGTAGTGTTTGCACGGTATGACTTGTGACACTGAAGTTGTTTCAAGATGGTCCAGCTTTAGTGAGGAAGTCTCTAAAATGTCTCAAGCATTTTTCTCACGCAGGTCGACGCAGAGCCTCACACTTGTTTTGGAATACATAAAATAATTCTTACACAAAAGGACCACTTACGGCCCGTCGACAAACTATTATACAGCAATCTATAGTGATGGCCTGGACCTAGTTTAACATTTGGCCTTGATTTGTGACCTTGACCTTAGAGCTGGGGTGATGAAAAGTGAACGCTACACTCCATCCGATGATGATGCATATGTGTATATTTGCATATGTGTCAAATCTTGATTGTAAAATGGTTCACAGAATATCGGGCGCGGTTTAGACCAGCCAGGCCACCAGATGGCGCTGTGAGCTCGCAGACACTTCATTATGAGAAGAGTTTCCTCCTAAGCACTGACCCCAGGAACGTGACGATGAGGCGGGGAGCTGCTCTACGTTAAATTATAACTCACAAAGAGTCAGGTAAAGGTGGACGCAGGGCTCACGTCAAAAACTCCCAATTTCAGGTAAATTGTTTTATGTGAAACGATGCCGAGTCATGGATTTAAAAAGTTTCAGGGTTGATGTTGTCGTGTGGACAAACGGTTCAAAATGTAACAGAACTGTTCTGATTTCTTTAAAACGGCGTCGTGTAAACTGGACCTTGTTTCCGTGGGTCAGAAACTTTCAAGAAATTAGAGATTATTCAATGCGCTTGTTTATTTTTCAAATCAACCTTCTTGTTTTGACTGAGCGAAGTTTTATTTTGTATCCTGTTTGTTTCTAATTGTTCATCACTTTGCTGCTGATACGTTGAAATTTCCCCGAGGGACAAACAAAAGATTGTTCTGTTCTATCATAAATTGTGATCAAATTGGAATAACGAACACTTTTAGACTAAAAGTGAAACCTAAATGTTTGGATAATTCACAGGAATGTTGCATGGATGTTATAAGTTATCCACAGTTACCTTCCTACGTGTCATAAATACATAATCTGAGTGATTTCTGGTCAAATCTGCACATTTTTTGTGTCTCCAAGTAGCTAAATGGTTGTTATTTCAGAACGTAACTATTTGAGGTCCTTCAAAGAACTACATCTACAACAGGTAAGATAGTTTGTTTGTAACTTCTCCACAGAACCAAACATTTCTCAGTTTATTTAAAACCACTAAAAGCAAAGGGGGTTATTTAAACTCAAACAGATTCAAACCAACAAATTGTTCCGTTTCTTCCCACTCAGCTCATAATCTGTTGGTTTTACACTAAAACCGGTTTTCTTTATTTAAACAAAAAAAAAAAACAACTTTGCAAACACGAGCGGATCTGCGTGTCCGGATTTGGGCTGGGTTCGATTTTTTTGATCCAGTTTTAATCCAGTTTAAGATTTTCTTCAAGCCGCCCTAAAAAGGCACAAAAACTTTGTTTTTAAAAGAAACGGTGACAGACTTCAGGTGCAGTCGAGTCGTTTGTTCTGCCCGACCCGCTCCGGTTCCTTAAAATAAACATTCAAATAAATAACATCCCAGCTGGAGGAATAATCTGTTTTTATTCCTGACAACGTGGAAATAAAAACAGAAGCCCGTCGTGTTTCTGTGAACAGCTCCGGCGTGATCCAGAGTTGTTCTGTCAGCGCCGAACGGGCCGGGCCCCCGACACACAAAGACCACGATCAATGGAGCTCTGGAAAAACTGATGGAAAACCACTAAACCGCCCGCTGAGCGGCGGGGGCCGAGCATCACCGGCAGCAGCCTCGCCTTCTGACCGGCCGAACACAAAGAACGGGTCGATACCGCTCCGACTTCCCAGAAACCACATCCAGGCTGGAAGCCCAAGCCCAAAGGCACAGCGGCACCGATCGAAACAACAAACTGTGGGACCGACAGCTCGTTTATACCAACGCACACAAGGACAAGAAGCCCACGTTTACAAGGAGAACCACTTGCTGGGTCGGGTTAAGAACCACTGAAGACAAACAGGAAGAAAAACAAACAAAAACTACATTTTGTTCAAATATCTAAAAAAAAAAAAAAAGTAAGAAATCCTTAAAGGTAAAAACACATTTCATAAACATTGAATCAGCGTTCACACAGACAGTTTCTGGTTGTTTTCCTCGTAGTTTTTGTAATTTATCTACCTCTGCACACTTTGTGATATTTTAGCCTTTTATTCTACTAATCCTGTTTAATCTACTTTTATTGTCTTTGTTTTATTCTTAGTGTTTTTACACCTTTACAATGTGTTGCTGGAGACACGGAGACCTGAGGAACAACATTTAGTTTAAACTCATGTGACGTCAGTAACGAGAAATATTCCTTGAATTCTTGAATATTGAACTTTATTTATAATTTTACCCTTAATAAATAAATACATTTCTTCAGATCTTAAAATCTGCTTTGCTGCTGCCGCTTCTCATACCTTTAGCTAGCCTTTTGAGATCTTTAGCTAGCCTATTTAAGACTATTAGCTAGTCTTGTTGCCTTTAGCTAGTGTTTTGATCAGTTTTGGCATCTGACACTTCAGCTTCTAGCTAGCCTTGTTATGCCCTTTAGCTGGCCTTTTGAGACATTTAGCTAGTCTTTTGAGACATTTAGCTAGTCTTTTGAGACATTTAGCTAGTCTTTTGAGCTACTTTTTAGATAAATTTAGTCTTCTGGCACTTGAGTTTCTAGCTAGCCTTTTGATGTCTTTAGCTAGGCTGTTAAAACACTTAGCTAGCATTATGAGACCTTTAGCTAGCCTTTTGATGTCTTTAGCTAGGCTGTTGAAACACTTAGCTAGCATTATGAGACCTTTAGCTAGCATTTTGAGACATTTAGCTAGCATTTTGAGACATTTAGCTAGCATTTTGAGACATTTAGCTAGCATTTTGAGACATTTAGCTAGCATTTTGAGACATTAAGCTAGCATTTTGAGACATTAAGTTAGCATTTTGAGACATTAAGCTAGCATTTTGAGACATTAAGCTAGCA
>NC_056518.1:29752641-29752833 GCF_014905685.2 Nematolebias whitei | reverse complement strand
AGCATTTTGAGACATTTCAGCTAGCATTTTGAGACATTTCAGCTAGCCTTTTGAGACATTTCAGCTAGCCTTTTGAGACTTAAGCTAGCCTTTTGAGACATTTAGCTAGAATTTTGAGTCATTTAGCTAGAATTTTGAGTCATTTAGCTAGCATTTTGAGACATTAAGCTAGCATTTTGAGACATTAAGCTA
>NC_056518.1:29728430-29752631 GCF_014905685.2 Nematolebias whitei | reverse complement strand
TAGCATTTTGAGACATTAAGCTAGCATTTTGAGACATTAAGCTAGCACTTTGAGACATTTAGCTAGAATTTTGAGTCATTTAGCTAGAATTTTGAGACATTTAGTTAGTCTTCTGACACTTTAGTACAATTTAGCATTTAGCCTCTGCTCTACCTTTTAACAGCTCAGTTTTGACTTTTCCAGCTAATTTCGGCAGCCATTCAGCTTCTGTAGCGTTTAATATTTTAAATGCGTTTGGGATTTCAGAGATTGATCAGATTTTTCAGGTAAATAAAAAAAAAGTCAACTTTAAGCTGAATCAGCTCCATGAACCAGAGAATAAAATCGGACAGAAACAGAAGAAAGTGGGTCTTTGGTGGGAGTGTGTGTGTGTGTGTGTGGGGGGGGGGGTGTTACCTTCTGGAGGCTGTTGGGGTTCAGCTGCGTCTTGTCGATTATTTTAATCGCCACCTGAAGAGAGAAGTATGATAGAATCTGAGCATGAAGAGGAAAACACGGCTAAAACCAAACGCCAGAGCTCAGAGACTTGGATCAAATCAGTTTTTACAGAAGGGGGGTGGGGGGGGTAAAGAAACGTGACCAAATCTTGACTGTTCTGTTTATCAATTCAGAACAACTCAAGCACCAGGTCGAAGGTCAGGAGGTTCAGAGCCTGATCAGAAGATCAGAAATGTTTGTTAGAACTGATAAGTTCTCCTCCTGCCTGATGTTTCTAAAAGCACACAGATGTTTTCAGCTCAGATAAGTTTTTAGTCCATTTATCTTCAGTTTATTTATTATGGTTTCAAGTTAAAACTGTAAAAACCGTCTCACCTCTCTGCCGGTGAGGATGTGCCGTGCCAGCTTGACTTTGGCGAAGTTGCCTTTGCCGATGGTCTTGAGCAGCCGGTAGTTTCCGACGTGGGGCTGCTGCGGCTCATCTGAGCCGCGGGTTCGCACGCCGGTGCGGGCGGAGCGCGTGCCGCTGAGCTCCTGGCGCCCGTTGCTGTGAGACGTGTGCTGCGGAGACAACAGACCCATTAGACCAGAAACGAATGGATCAAACAGGAAAAACAATGCATGTAGCGTTATGGCAAACGAACCGGTGTTTTCGGTAATGGGAGGCATCATTTCCGTTTTGAACAATAAATCGGTGACCTTTGCTTTACTGCAGCAATTAAAGAGCAGAAAACTCAACACTGCTGTTCTTAGAGGTGATTACAGGCCATCTGTGAACCATCAGAAGCGTCCTCTGATTACTACAGAACCACACAGACATGGGTTATTTGTTTGTTTGTTGTTTAATACAGTTAAATCAGTTTAAATCTACGTTCACATTTAGTGACCAGAGAAATCAAACAGCTGACTTTAAGCATCTTTCAGCCCCAGAGTCTCTGAAAGCTCCCACAGCAACAAGCTGTGTTTTATCTGACGTACACCAAATGCTCCAAATACAAGAAATAAATAGACTTTAAATAAATATGGACAAGGAAAAACAATGACCGTTGTGCTAACATTTAACCGACATGCTGAATAAATGTTCTGCCCCACACACACACACACACACACACACACACACACTTAGATATTGTTTTGTAAAAATCAACAAATGAATAAATGGGTTAATAAGTGGCTCCAGCTCGGTCAGATTTACAAATATCGAGATGAAATACGGCGTGGTAGTAGCTGAGAGTTGTGAGATCTGTGTTGAAGCTGCAGACGAAATGCATTCCTTGAATTAAAGCTACTTTCATTAGTCCCAGGATTGATGAGTAAAACTAAAGCCCGTGGACTGTCTGGACTCCTGTCCTGGGATCCAACTCAGGAGCAGATGTTTTTTAACAGATGTTTTTTACTTGGACGTAAGTTTTACGAGCTGTCCTGCCCACCGAGGGACGCCTGTCCCCTCAGAGGACGAGAGCTCTGCAGGACGTGTCTTTTCTTTAAAAAAGTGGCAGCAAAGATCAGAGTCGAACTGTAAGCAGGAGAAAAATATGTTTTAAAATGAAATACTGTCAACGTGTTAATTATTTACGTCTCTGGGAGCACGGGGACACAAACTCCTGGTGATTTCCTGATTCCTTTCCTTGTTTGTTTAAAGAGAAAGTTTAAAAATCCACAGAGTCGCCGCCCATCAGGCTGAAGTGAGAACTGCAGACAAACGCTGCGGTGCCTCTGACCCCAAAACTGTCTGAACGGTGAAGACCTAACTAAACATTTCCCACCTTCAGACCGAACCCCTGCAGCCGTTCTGTTGACGAGCTCGGCCTGTAACGGACCAGGTCCGATCGGTGGGCCGGGCCTCTTCACTTCGCCGACAGTAGAAGAACAGCTCACTGATCGGATCGTGACATTTTTCAGGGAATAAACAGCGATGCGTCCATGTGCTGTTGAACTGACGTGATGGAACAAAAGCACCGGGGGCGCGTTGGTCTGCTTTAATGGAAAGATGAGCTGGTCTGGATTAAAGTTAACGGGTCAGTCAATACCATCAGTCTGACACCGTCATAATTCTGGTCCAAACAGCTGAGCAGACTTGAGCAGAGAAATCACAGTTTAAACACGGTGCTTTGTTTTTATTTGTTGCAAAATGATTCAAAATGATCATTTTCACGACATGATTAAACTCAAAGTGAAGGTTTTGACACATTTGTCAATTTTGTCAGATTTCCTGTATTTTTTTGGTGCTAAAATGTAAAATAAATGTTTCTGCAGCGATGGGATAACATCAAACTGGACCGCAAACAACAACAACAAGGAACAAACCTTTAAAAACAGTATTTTTTTTATTAGTTCGTGGCTTTAATAGAAAATATTCAAGACTTCTTCTACATGAAATGTTTAAAGAGCCTGTGCTGTTTTTAGTAAAATGAAAAAACAACAGGCTGCCTCGTGACTGAAGGGTAACTGACCGAAAGAATACAATTAATGACTGCTCTGCAGCCACAGAAACATTTACCACATAAAGTAATATGTTATTAATGTTATCGTTCCAAAAATGTTTGCATGTTTATTACAAAATGTTGAGGGCACAGCCACTTGAAGACCTACAGGCAGAATTTAAAGCATCAAAAGGTTCGACTGAACTGAAACTATTTGTTTAAATTTGTCAATATTCCTCTTTAGTTTAAAGATATTTACTTATTTATTGGACTTTTATTTATCCACCACGTGATTTGACACTTTTGCTGGAAACAAAAAGCGGTTACATTAACAATCATGACAAACACATTTCTTTTTAAATCATTGTGATTATACTGATCCAAATACTTATTTATTCTATAGTCAAGCAGTGTGGGCCTGTGTCCTAACAACTAGAAACCCAAAGTGACAGAAACTAACACCCCCACCCGGTTTTACCCACCCTGCTGACAGGGACTGGGATGAAGTTGAAGACAAAACTTGTTGTTTATAAAAGCTAGACGAACAAACAACACCGTCTCAACGTTCAAAAAGCTCGACGAAATCTGAAAAATGTTGCAGATGCAAACATTAAAGTGAGCAGAAAGAACATCCGAAGCTTTTTTTGAAACCGTAAACCACAATAAGGTGCTTTGTCCCTCAGCCGAGCAGAACTTTAAGTCACCAGGAGTATTTTTACAGCGTTAGCAGCGCAGATAAAAATATCAGCTGGGATAAGGTCACTGTTAAACACTGCAGGAAGGGAAAACCGCCTGCGGGGAACACTGGGGTGCAGGTCAGATCCAATAATCCTGCAGAACACAGAAAGCCAGGTTCTGACGGCTTCCTGGGAGGACTAATAAAAACAAAAGGACACTTCCTAGTGAGACGTGTTTGGTTCGTGTCTGGGGTTTACTCACAAAGCTGCGGTGTCTCCTGGCTGCCTGAGAGCCCGTCATGATCCACCGATGGAGCCCACAGAGAGTCCCACAACACCAGATTTACCCCCCCAACCCTGAAGAGCACACACTGATCCCAGTCAAGCCCGCTGAAGGCAAACGCACCCGAGCCGGAAACCAAAATCACGGTCTCCTTTCAAAAATAAAAGGCTTTCACTCAAAACCAGGAACAGAAAGTCCCACTTTTCATTTTATGACCCTAATGCACCCCCATTAGCAGAAAAATAACAATAAATGTAAAATATCAAAATGAACAGCTTAATTCCTGCAGATCTGCTCAGGATAAAACAACTGAGCAAGCTGTGATTATTTAAATTTTAATTACTAACCATTAACAACAGCTAAAGATGAATCCCCCCATAGGATCGATAACATTTCTCCACATCTCATCAGCCTAGGCGGTCTGTCCAACAAGTAAAAATGGTTCCGTTATCTCCACCTGCTTTCCTGACGGGTCATGAGACCAGTCGGATCACATGCAGACGTTTGGTGTTTGCACTTCCACAGAAGTGGCGGCACAAGAAAGAGAATGATGAATGTGGGGCACAAAATACCACAGAGCTGAATTTAAACATGCAGCCGACGCTGATTTCAATAAGTGATCAAACATCTTCAAAATACAACAATAAATCTAAACCTTTTCTACTCTCTCTCTATTTCTATCCAGAACTATGGTGAAGATAAAGGGACGGGTGCAGGAAGTGCTGATGTGGATTTTGCACTGTACGGTGTCCAAAACAAACCTTAAGACAACATAAAATGACTTGAAACCTTGCAAAAACATAAAAATTGCTTCAATAAAACATGTAGGCAACTTGCTCTGCTAAAATATAACTTTAATTAATTATCTGGAAATGTATCTTATCTAATATATTTAGTTCTAACCATAAGATTTAAAAGGTGAAAATGTATTTTAGAAAAGAATAGTAGAAAAAAAACTTTACTGAGTGGATGCTGGTCAGGAAAAAAAGATCATAAAAATATTTTTAATATTAAAAAATGACCTAACTGTGTCAACTGAACAGTTCCAGTCCTTATAAAAAATTGTTAAAAATTCTCAAAATATTTATAATACACCACTTTAAGTTATAACTAGACACCTATCAAAAGAAAACATCCAGAACTTTTTAAGACTAAATAAGTCTAATCACTTATATTGGTTTTAATTTTGGTCATAATTTAAATTTTATTTCCAAAAAAGACAAAATAATATTATAATTAATAAAAATCCATAAATATAACCATATATTTTATATCTTCATCATTGTGTAATAATTTTATCAGCCATGCAGCAAACTGAAAATAAACTTTTTTTTTTTTTACTTTATTTGTTTAAATTGACATATGAAAAAACTTAACACCTTGGGTTTAATTTTGAAAATCCAGACCGGAAGCACACGTGATTGCATTAACTACACAGATTTCAGACTGTCAATAGAGGGTGGGACTAAAAGAAAAATAGGAAACTCGTATCTAGAAGCTGATTGGATGAAACGTTCAAGTGACAGCTGGGAAAGCCAATCACTACCCAGAAATGAACTCCCTGTTGCCTGCCAGAAGCAGCAGGTAAAGTCCTGTAGTTTTGTCCGTAGCTGGGCCTCAAAATGTTGAATGGAGTCACAATAAAGAAAAATATAAACATTATCTCTTGAGAATTCAACTACCAACTGAAAAAAAAAATCAAATACGGGCGTATTACCACGTTGTTTACAATTTAAACAAGTGAAAGCTCCATCATGCATGAACGTTAGCTGTCATACAAAAAAGCAACGAAACGCTTCAAGCTAGTATCGTTATTAAATGTTATTTCACAGCAACGACCAAACAAAAACTAAATGGCTGTTTCTACTCACACTCTCCGTCTGCTTCTCGTTGACTGTCGGTAAAGGAGTTTTTGTTGACATCTTTTATTCGGCCTCCCTTCAGCAGTCCTTGTTTTTACTGGGCCAGCCGGAAAAAAGTTATTTCTTGGCTTTGCAGCTGTGTGGGAAAAAACAGCCTGAGCATGGGTCGTGACACTCTCCGAACCAGACCGGACGTGTTGAGACAAACAGCTGAGATGATCCGAAACATGTAAAAACTCAGCAGAGTGTAAAAACACCGTTTTCAGTTTTTATGTGGCGCGTCCATGTCCTGTTTTTGACCTGAAAGGACGAAATTAAATCAGTGTCCGTTTGTCTGTGAGTCCGTGAAGGGGCCGCCGCTCGTCAAAAATCGCGACAGTTGTTTTTAGTTTTTTAATCTTTACTCCCAAAATGAATCCGTTTATCCTCAGTTGTTGATTTTTTTAGTGGGGTTCAAAAAGTCTAGGAGACACAGACACCCGGGCTCGATTGCTTCCATCTCCAGCGGCCCAAAGTGAAGCGGTTCTGGTCTGTTTTAGGTGGGACCAAAATGGCTCCTGAGCGGCGGGGCGGGATTAGGATGCGTTCATGGACCACCCACGTGCTCGGACATACGCAATGCATAATTTCTTTCCCATTTCAACTATTTTGTGCCGAATATCTCGAAAATCACAACTTATATTTGTAAAAAGCTTTAGAAAAATCCTAAAGAACATTAAATTTTAATGCAAATTAATTATTTTATATTTTTAGCAAATTACGTAGCATTTTATTGGATTAAAATCTTCTGTAGCACAAAAACTCACGTTTAATACAATTTGATTACAACTGGTGCTTTAACAAAAATATAATTTTCAGTAATTCTATGAACAGTATTCCGTATCCCTCTTGTCAAAACGTTATAACGGTTTTCAACACAATCATGTCCGACAGTCCTTGAAAGCGGCTTCCCAGACGGAAGAGGGGAGGAAATGTTCCAGTTCCACTAGAGTCCGGTCCAGCTGGACCAGCCACAACCATATACATGTATACGTATTCATGTCCATGTCCAGAACCCCATTTAACAAAAGAAACAGGGACCTGAATCAGTTTATTCTGATTTATACCTTAAACTGTTCTAAACAATTACCGTAGACAAAATGGAAATGGAGCTACAATAGTTGTGTATTTATAAAAATATATATTTTTTTTACATTTAATTATTTTAGAAAATGTATTGTTGGATAATCAAGAAAAACTTATTCCTATCTCATTTTCAAAAATTGAAAAAAATCACAAGTATTGTTCTAATTTCAGTACTCTTCAAAATGTCTGAACTATAATTTCTCAATTATAAAAAAATCACACTGAAGATTCACATGAGGTGGATAGCAAAACATTTTTATTCACTGGAAAATACAAGGACCTCAAAAAAAAAAAAAGAAAGAAAGAAAAGGGAAGAAAGTGCAGTCAAAAAGATCCAAAACAGCCATGATTAAAACCCCCAGAGCAAAGTCCCCTGAACACATCTCAACTAGAACAGAGCTACTGCGCAGCGAGGAAAGCAGTGGAATACGTCAGCCATGAAGCGGGAGGAGGAAGGGAAGTCAAAGAGGGGAAAAAGCCGTATTTGAGCATCATGAGTCAAAACCACAACACACGAGGAAAACAGCAGTGTCCACATCTGTCAGATGGCGTCGATGTCGATGTCCTCCTCTTCCTTCTCCGGCTTCACAGTCTCCACCTTGAGCTCGCGGGCGGAGGTCGAGTACACCACCTGAAGACAACAAACAGGCGTTACTGGCCGTTTAGCCTGCAGATCAAACATCCAGGATGTTTGTTTTCTTTCCAACAATCAATCTACAAAGAGTTGCACATAAAAACAAAACAACGGTCACGTGACTCCAGACAGCCGCCCAACATCAGTGGTTACATTTATGATAAAACCTTCGCCTGCAGGAAGTTCAAAGCAAAAACAGAAAACCCGAACCTCGACATTCTCATCGTCTTCCTCCTCCTCTTCCTCCTCGCTGCCCTCGCTCTCCTCCTCCGCCTCCTTCAGCCATTTGACAAAAGGAGCTGCTTTGGCGTGGATCTCCTTGGCGAGCTCCTTGGAGACGTACTTCTTAGAAACCTGACGGATCACAAGAAAAAAATGAGCACGTTGTGACTTATATTTTACCTACTTTGGCTTTTAGCTAATGTTTGGCTAGCTTTAGCCTTTGGCTGAGCTTCTGTAACACTCAGAACTCACCCTGTACTCCTCAGGTGTCAATTTCTAACCATTAGGATTTCTTAGATGAAAACCGATTAGATAAACCCTTCCTTCAGATTCTCCAGCAGCTCTCAGACACCTGAAGTGGCTGAAATAAACACGTAGCTACAGCCGAACACCCACCCTCTCTGCCCAGGCGAAGATGACGTCCTCCTCCAGCAGATCGGCGTCGTACATATCTTTCAGGATGATGGCGACGCGCGGCAGCAGCTGGACCTGATGGAGCTTCACCACGCACTCAAAACCTCCCAGCAGATACTTTTGGGCCTTTTTGTTGTTGTGGCAGAACTGTGGGAGCAGAGCAGTCATTTGGGGCGTGTTAAAGCGGATTATGCTCATGTTCTAGTTTTTAGCCTTTTACGCTTCGTTGCGGCTGTTCCGAGTTGCCATAGCAACGTACCCGCAGGAAGTGTCGTTTGTACTTCTTGAGCTGGTCGCGGATGTTCTCGTTGAAGAGGAGCTCGCTGAGGATGAGGGGTCCCATGGCTTTCACGTCCAGACGCTCGGCCTCCGCCAAGATCTCCTTGTCAGCCGCGTCGATGGTTCCGCTCTCCTTCTTGTGCTGATTTTAAAAACAAACCGGTTTTTAACGTTTAGTCGTTCATCGGGCTGAAGTCTGACCGCCAGCGCCTCACCTTCACGAAGCTGTAGAACAGGTTGACCCTCTCCTCCAGGGGTTTCTCCAGGTCGTCGCTCAGAGTCAGATTCTTGGCGTGGTCGCTGATCTCCTCCATCCGACGCCTCTGCGCCTCCTCCGTCGTCTCCTCTGCCCAGTCCTCGTCGTCGTCGTCTCTGTCCTTCAGTCCAGGAGGACAAACACAATCAGAGTCCAGACAGAACGAGCTTCAAACAAGTTTCAAGATTTTACTTTGGAGTCTGGGCTGCACTAAATCACAGGCCATGCCTTCATGATCTACATACTAATATTTATAGACATACAAATATATAATAAATAAATATAAATATAGAATAGATATATTTTAATGTATTTAGCAGGCGCTGTTACACAGATAGTGAGTCCCCCACCCCATTCAGAAGGAGAGAGACAGAAATTACCACAAAACTATAAAAGATGTGCTGCTAAAATTTAAATATTATAAATGTAAGCAATAAAAATAATTATCTGTTGGCGTTTTAAGAACTGGTCTGGGTCCAGGTAAGATCCATCTGGGTCTGGGTCACGGTGAACAGAAACGTACCACAGCTTCAGGAGCATCAACGCTGTCCTGGTTTCCAGCTTCGCCGCTTCCAGAACCGTTCTCCTTGTCCTTCTTGCGGTTCTTCTTCTCCTTCTCTTTCTTTGCGGATGCAGATCCGCTCTCGGTGCTCTCTGTGGTCGGAGAGGCAGACCTGTCATTTTGAAACTGAACCCAGGTACGACCGACATGATAGAAAAGAGAAGAACCTCACCGGGCGGGTTTTTGAGGATGAACGTGCACAGTTTGTGTCTGGTGTCGAGCATGCCGCGGTTTCCACAGGCCTTACAGGAAGTGCCGATAGTTTGCTTCTTGGGATTGACATGCTGCAAGGACAAATTAAAATAAATCAACTCTGTCCAGTTTTGGCCTAGCAGAGTCTGGAAACTTTGCTAGCTTCTTTATACGTTAACTCGTTAACAAATATCTTAATTTAGTTCAATAAAACAGCCTTTTGGTGATTTTCTGACCGTCTGTAATTGGTTCAAAGTTTACCAGGTCAGTTTCAGGGTTGTCACACTCGGTACACAGCACAAATTTTCTGATGAACCCATCAAGCATGTCCTGCAGCTTGTTCGCCTCGTGGGATCCGTTGACGATGTAACGATCGTTTTTGGCATCAAACTGGGTCTGAGCGCCGAGTTCACAACCGAAAAACTTGGTCGGGTCTGCGGAGGAGCAGAGTGAAGACAAATGATGCACAGGGTCGGATCAGAAACATGCAGACTGAAGGCCACAGGGTTTAAAACAGCTTTATCTAAATTAGGATTCTAAATGCCTGAACCACGAGATGATTTGGGTCAAGAGACGGAGCAGAAAGTTTCTGATCATGTGTCTGTCAGCAAAATATTTTTTTTCATTTACCCTTTATTTTTTATCCAGGTAGTCTCATTGAGCCACAAGAACTCATTTTCAAGAGAGACCTGTTTAGGGAGCAGATGGTGGGGGTTGGGGGACTTGCTCAGGGGTCCAGAGTGGGGCGAATGAGGGTGGAGGCAGGTCTAGGTGTTCCACCTTTTCCACCCACATTTTGAACCTGCGACTTTCTGATCACAAGCCCATCTTCTAACCTCTGCGCCACCACTCCCACTGTCAGCAAAACATTTCCTGAACCTGTAGACTGGTATTAGTGAGAAGTTCAGGAAGTAATCAGTGAAGAGTTTCTAAAAGTTCCAGTAAATTTAAAGACTGAAAAGATTCAAAATCCACAGGCAATATGAAAATATAGAGTTATACAATTTATTTTAAAGCAGCAAAGTTTATTGCCTCCAATTCAACTTCTGTTCAAATTGTGAAGTCCCATCCTGGCCTGAGAGGACTACTTGCATGTTTCTGTGCTTTGACACACCTGATTTTAATGACTTAACGAGTATCTGCTGAAGATCAGGGTGGTAGAAGTTTGATCAAAATAGACAATGCTGTCGTTTCTCGACCGAAGATGGTCTCGGTCCAAAACCACTGAAGTGTGAGTGTTTTATAAAGCTTTAAACTGAACCGTGATGCTGATGACAGGACCGCCCGCTCGTGTCGTACTCACATGTTGGAGGCCTGTTCAGAGCCTTTGCAACATCAACCATGTTGACAATGACCGTCTTGATTCCATTCCCTTTGCCTTCAACCTAAATGAAGAACAAACGTTTAATTCAGCGAGTCAGTTTCTCTCAGCTCGGACGTTTTAAACATCGCAGGAAGTGCGAGCGGCGCACGCCGTTACCTTGGCGATCAGACGGGGCATCTTGTAGCGGTAGAACTGGTCTGACACGCTGCGGTTGACGTTGACAGACATTTTGGCTGGATATTGGAACTATCAGCAAGATAAGAGGATCTTGGTTGGGGATTTTTCGGGATCTTCTGTCTGGAAAAGAGGGGATGACATAAACGACTGCAAGCGTGCTCGGTCTCTGACATGAAAAACGTCGTGCCGCGGTGGCCGCAAGCTCCTTGCTTGAAGGCTAGATTTCTACCACACAGGTTCCAACGGCTGCGCAACAGCTCTGAAAGAAAGCAGGAGAGGAAGGAACATCAGTACTTCATCAATACAGCTAATGGACAACAAGTCTGTCAGTACTGACACGACTTTCAAAATGTGACTCATTCTTGAAGCAAAATGTTGCGTTGTTCAGCTTTATAACTAATCTTAATAACACTGAAGCTAACACTGAAGCTAACATTTAGTTTTAGGTTTAACATTCAGGTGGAATGAAAAATTTAATAGATTTTTTTTTACATTTGCCGTACAAAAAAAAAAAAAAAGGTTAAACTACAAAAACCACAAGGAAAAAGAACTTAATGTGACTAGTACAACTTAAACCCAGACGTTTGAGGCCAAAATGCAACACGACAGCTCCGACTGCAATATTTACACAGCAGCTGGGGAACGTTTCAGCAGATTATTGTTTAACTTTTTTACCCAAAGTTCATTCACACTTGATAGGGGAATTTTAATTTGTGGCAAAAGTTGTAAAAGAGCACAGAAGAAGCGTTCACCACTGAAGACAAAAGTTTTTAGAATTTAGAAGGTTTTTTTGGTAAATGTTTTTCACCTAAAAGCAGATAATTTAGCAATTTCAAACTTCAGCATCAGAATAAAAAGGATGGACTGATCAGTTCAGATCACTGAACTCAGAGCAGTCAATGGAGCCGATTAGAAAGGCCTTCATCGTCTTTACATTTCTTAGACATATCAACTGAAGTAGTTGTTTGTCTCCACTTGTCTGGGCTACCTCCGTCAGACGAGGTTTGGTCAGATAAAGCCGAGTCTGTGAGACGAAACAAGTTAGAAGATATGTTCTAAGGCTGAAGAGGTTTAAAAAAAAAAGTAATTTTTTTGGGGCAATCTTTAAGTAAAACACTAAGTCTCTTATTCCCTTTATGTTTATTCAAGCTGTAAAAAAACAAAAGTGAAAATCTAGATTTGGAATCTTCATTATGATTTGGAAGAAAATTATTAACTGAATAATCTATAAAATAGTTACAGCGGTGGCCGTAAATGGGTTTAGCATTGAAGCATTTGTACCAGATTTAAAAAGCTTAAACCAAAATCAGAAAAATAAAACCTGGTCACTTGTAGGGCGGCTCGGCCTCTGACCCCTCTGTGAGTCCACATTCACACAAACTGGCTCTGTGTGCGACTCTTTTGTCTTGATGCGAGGCCTCTGGCTTATTCTTTTTAAACAGGAGGCCCCGCAGCAGGCAAACGACTCCAGTTCTGATAACTCCAGTGCAAAACACCCGTTCTGAGGTGGTTAGTGTGGCCAGTGAGTTTTAAAAGCAATACAATTAATCGGTTTGTCTCAAGAGGTGCGTGGAGCTGTTTCCAAGAGGAGGCTGTTTGGTGCAGAGTGCGTCATTCAGCCACTGAACTCCAGAGAGGACAACAGCCTTCCTGGCTGCTCAGTATCTCACACCCCGTGTTCCTCCTGACGCTGAGCCTCTGACAAACTGCCACACAGCAGCTTTTCCATCTGCAACTCACCGTTTTCACAAAACAAAGACATAAACACAACGCTGATCGTCCAGTTGCCGCAGTGAACGGTGATCGATATCTGGAGGTATATCGATTACAGCGAGGTCTGTAAAACAAAAAAGAAAAAAAAAAAAGGGGTTCTCAGACACGGACAGGTCCAAAACACAGCAGGTGTGTCAGGAGACAGGAGAGCTTTCTGGAAAAGTCCTCTCGAGGTTTGTGAACCTTTGGGACACACACACAAAAAAAAAATACAACCAGTAGTTAAAACAAGAACTGCGGACCTGAAGACACGAAATATAGAACGGTCCCACAAGCTCAAAAATGGTGCCGAATCAAGTCTGAAGCGTAAAAATTTAGAAATAAGCGACTCGCTGCTTAAGTACTAATAACCTAAAAATGACGTAGTCGTAATCTGCGTAGAGCTGCCCACAAACTAACATGGATTCTTATTAAGGTATTCAACAGCTACCTTTTAAGAATCTTAAAACTTTAAAAGAAAAAACAACAACCCAAAGACCGGATCCAAATGAAAACTTACAGGTAGATTCAAATTACAAAGTCTCAAGATCTAATCCGAGGCCAAACGTGACGCCATGCTTCTGAAGCTAACACCGTTAGCCACACGCATTCGACGCATTCAGCAAAAGTAGTTCCATTAATAAATATTTAGCTAGCATCGGCTTTTCTACGGAAATACATTTTTCCCGTGAAACCCAATCCAGAATGTGCCGTAGCCAAAAGAAATGTGAAATTATTTATCACCTACCCCTCGAATGTTCTGCGCAACGCAGCTACTCTCGTCGTTTGACAAGCGTTAAACAAGCAGTTATAGCAAACCGAGCGACATCCGGTAACAGCTGCGGTTCAAAGTAAAAGCTCGCCTCGATCACCGATTCGCTTCTACGTGTGGAGAAGAAATTATACTTAAAACACTAAATCTATGTAGCACTTTATATTAATTAAATTAATTTTATAATATTATTTAACTTGAAAAAAAACTGATTTATAAATTATTTTCCCATTTAAGAAACGAAAAAAATTGCCAGTTTTTATTTTGAAAATAACTAAAAGGAAGCGGTGTTTCATTAAGGCCGAAGCTCTGACGTCGTACGTGCGCAGGCGCTTCCTCATCCTGGGCGTCCGCAAACAGCAGCAGAGAAGATGGTGAGTATGAAATGGCGAAAGACCCACCATTTCCCCTCACGAACAGCGTTTTGTTTCTTTTTTTCGTCGTTGGATGTTTTATTTAAAATAACGGTCTAAATAAAATGGCGGCTTCTTGCCTACAGGGCAAAAACAGCTTTAATCAAATCGGAACCGTGCTCGATTCTGACATGGATCAACCGTCACATGACAGCCCACAAAGCATTTAGTCCTAAAATAATCCATTTTTACTTTTATTTAATATTCTTTGTTTGCTATGTTTGTTTTTGAGCACTTGTTGTTGTTTTGATTCTTAAACGCGAGTTGTTAATGTTTTTAGTAGAGCAGTTAGCTAAAAAGGCCTAAACTACAGGAAACTATCATTAGAGGCTTTTAACTTCCGGTTACTTTATTGTTACAGTTTCCTAAGACAAATCAGCTAATTGGCAAATAAATTTGGTATTAAAGTACATTTATCACAGCTCATTTATTTATTCATTTATTTTTTGCACAACTTTTAGAGAGTTTGTTGAGTTCTGCAGAAAAGACACAAAGAGTGCAGTTTTTTCTGCATAATCTAATAATTTTAACTGAACTCCACTGAGTGTTTGATCATTCGTCTTATCATCACTAACCTGCCAGTAACAAGTGTCTCAGCCACATATTCATTAAAGTTTTGTTTGTTTTTAAGTGTTTAATTAATCTGTCCACCTAATCCTTTCACCTTTAATTTGTCCCAACTCTTTCTTCTTTGTTGTTGTTTTTTTGTTGTTGTATTTTTCATCCCAAATCTTTGATCATGTCCCGTCTCCCGTGTTCTTCACGTACACATGCCCCCCCCCCTTTCCTCCCATCTCACCCACCCGGTTTCGCCTCCCCCCTTCTGTATCTGTCTTCAACCAACCAGGCCGGTCATCGGGTAAGTGTTCCCGTTCTGTGCCAGATGATCCTTTCGCCTTCCGCTCTAACCCAGGATCGGGTTTGTGTATGACATCGCATTTAGCTGCTGCTGCTTCAGCTACTGCTCTGCCGTTTTCTAACGCAACCAGACAACTCCTCTTTGCACTCATTAAGAAACCTTTACAGTTAGATTCCAAATTAAACATTAGAAAGCCTAAAAGTTTCACCGTCATGGTAAAATCAAGTATTGAGGTTTTCTGTATCAGGACATAAAACATTATCTTTTGTGATGTATCAGCCAGGAGCTACTGATCCTCATCAGTGGGATCAGCTCTGATCTGGATCAGACGGGTGTTAACACTATGCCAAGGTGGAAAGACATCAGCAGTGACCTCGTTGAAGCATCTGTTGCTGCCCGTCAATCTGGAAAGGGTCAAACATCATTTGAAGTTAATTGTTCTACAGAGAGAACGATTATTCATGAGTATAAAGCATTTAATATGGCTGACGGTCTTCACAGCAGATTCACCCTGAAGGTTAGACCATGCAATGCTGAGAGAAATGAGCTCTCAGACTCTACAGGTCTCAGTTGGCAGGTAAAAGAACGTGATCTCTAAAAACAACATGGCAGCTCGACTTTGGTTTGGAAAGTTTCATCTGAAGAAACCACAAGTCCTCTGGGATCGAACCAGACCAGAAGACAGATGTTACCCAGAATGCACTGCAGCAAACTGCTCCTCCCAGCTGTCAGCACGGTGGTGGAGGTCTGATGGTTTGGGCTCCTGTCAGTCACAGGATAACTTTCACCATGCAGCCCATCCTCCATTTTATGTTAAATTAAGTTGAATCTGAATAACTAGTTTTAACTGAATTTTTCTTGTCAAAAAAAAAAAAAAATAGTTTGGATTTATTTATTTATTCATTCCAGTTTCTGAAACTTTTTGGACTAAAATAACTTAAGCTTTAGACGAATTTAAAACTAATTAAAGTTTCTACCAGAACAAAACACCCATCCGTCTTTTTTATCTGCTTTTCCAAACACAGAATTTCTGCTCAACAAGTTAAATCCTCGACTTTTATATTTTTACACAACAAATTCTCCCCTTTCTCCTTCACTAAGTTCTAGTTTCATGAAAGTAATAATTATTTTATATATTTTGCATAAATGTTGTTTAGATGTGTAGAATAGACATCATGTTCACTGAAGTCTTATGTTCTGATACCTAAAATCTTATCATTTGTTCATTTACTGCAGTTTTTACCATGAATTAATATTTTCTGAACTCTGCCTTGAAATAACGAGTCAGGTTAACATTAAGGTTTTTTTTTTTTTTTTTTTTTTTTTTACATTATATTTTGCAAGTGAAATAATTGTTTTAGTCTTCTTTGGTGATACTTCAAGCATAGTCTTGTAAAAGTTCAAGTTTTAAACACACTGTGTCTAAAAACGTTTGTCGTGTTTAAACCTTTGCCTGGTTCTGTGTGGGTTCAGATGCAGCAGCTGGAACTCGTATTTATGCTTAAATTCAACCTGTAAAGAAACTTTGTTCCTCATTAGACACAGAAAATACTAAAAAGAAATTCTGGTGTCATCTGTTTGTCAACTGGTGGAGTTCTGATGTGAAACAAGGGTTCCAGTTTTGTCTAAAAAGTGTTTTGTTGTTGTTGTTGATTACTTGTGTTGTGTGATGACAGTGGTTTCTCTTCTGTCGCTGAATGTCTGAAATCCAGCTGTGCAGATTTAGTTCTTTGTAAACTTTGGTCTATTTCATATTCTTTTATAAAAATGAACTTTTAAAAGCCAGTTTGAATTCAGACACTAATTTCTCTTCTGCTGGTTTGTTACTCTGAGCGTTTTTAACGAAGTCACTTTACCCCCTGAGCCAAAGAATCAGAGCTGGTTGGTGTTTCAGTGTGTGGTTTGGAAGTAATTAACCCAAACGAAGGTGCACGTTTGGTTCTGGTGGAGTCGAAGTTTAGTTCTGCTGCAGGATGGACCGCCTTGTGGGTGACTAACCTGTTTGTGTCGCCGTCAGTTGGTCCTGGTGTTGGGCGACCTGCACATCCCCCATCGGTGCAACACGCTGCCGGCTAAGTTCAAGAAGCTGCTGGTCCCGGGGAAGATCCAGCACATCCTCTGCACGGGGAACCTCTGCACCAAGGAGAGCTACGACTACCTGAAGACCCTCGCCGGGGACGTCCACATAGTTCGCGGAGACTTTGACGAGGTCTGTGGAAAAGCTAAATCCACTCTGACTGGTATCTAGGTGCTCACATGTTTTGGTCTGTCAGGCGGATAATTATTCAATGACCTGCGTTCTGTAGAAGCCTCATTAAACGCCCAGCGCCTTTCACGCCAGAGTTGTAGATCATCTCGTTTTGGTCAACCTTAAACAAACATTAGGCAGGATCTCCTGCAGTCAGTGCTTTGTTGGGGAGGACTCTCAGCTACTACCACACCAAGTTTCAGCTCCGTATCTGTAAATTTTACAGAGTTGTGGCTGTTTTTGTGCTGGTAAAAGGCTGATTAGCTGCGGCAGCCGACTTGAATCATGTGGATTCCAAAAGTGAATCATTTACAGAGTTTCATTAAAATCCATCCAACAGTTCTTGGGATATTTTGCTGACAGACAAAGGAACACCCATAGGTAAAAACCTTATCACCCGTCCTTCAGCTTGTTGGCAGCAGATGATAAATATAACAGATGGTGCATGAATCCTCAGGAAGCTACTTTAACCTGCTGTTGTAGCTATTTTGGTTGGTTGTCATGAATTGAACAATAAATAATCAGTAAACTGATTAAATAAGTAGTCTAATCAGTTTATAGCATACTAATCAACATTTAGCTCCCAGTAGCTGCACAAGTGTCAACTATAACGATTGTTGTGGTTGAACTCAATATCTCTTTGAAATCCCTTTAATCAATCGGCACCTTTATTCCTTAAACACAAACAAAAATGCAAATTGATCTTTTTGTTTTATTTTACATTTACACTGTGTGAAATGCAGCGCTGAACTGTAAAAAAAAAAAATAATTTGTCATAACTTTGATTCCAAGAAGGAGGCGGGGCATGTAGAAGAAGCAGGAAGTGGCGTCACTCTGCTCCGTTCAGTCACCAGAGCTAACCTTAATGTTTGCTGCAGGGCAGAAATGTTTAGTATTATTATTATTATTATTATCCCCAATGAAAACAGCAACCTCGCTGTGCTCGTTGCTTCTTCCTCCTCAGAACCTGAACTACCCGGAGCAGAAGGTGGTCACTGTGGGCCAGTTCAAGATCGGCCTGATCCACGGCCACCAGGTGATCCCGTGGGGCGACATGGCCAGCCTGGCGCTGCTGCAGAGACAGCTCAACGTAGATATCCTCATCTCCGGGCACACGCACAAGTTCGAGGCCTTCGAGAACGAAAACAAGTTCTACATCAACCCCGGTTCTGCCACCGGAGCCTACAATCCCCTGGAAAGGTGAACTTTTAAAGTTTTCAACGAGTACAAATATATTTTTCTTTAACAGCTGAGCTCAGGTGATTTAATACGAGTGAACAGAAAACCAACAAAACAAATTATGACAATAAACGCTGCTCGTGGAGTTAGAAATGTCCAGAAATGTTAGCAAATTTATTTTTATCTAAGCGGCTTTGGATTAAAGCCGTGTTTTGGGTTGATTAAATATTTCTTGTCCTCCTGTCTCCTTCCAGAAACATCATCCCCTCATTTGTATTAATGGACATCCAGGCGTCCACCGTGGTGACGTACGTCTATCAGCTGATCGGGGACGACGTCAAGGTGGAGAGAATCGAGTACAAGAAGTCCTGAAAGGTGTGAGGAGGAAGAGTTGAGGCTAGTGTCTTCATTCCTGTCCACCAGGGGGCAGCACCTCCCTGAGTCACACTAAAACTGACCTGCAACTCACCTCTGAAACACCTGTGTATTATATTGTTTATACAGTAGCTGCTTATAGCGTTAGAAAATTCAATATCAAATGTTTTGCTACTAAAACAAATATTTGGTGCCATTTTCTTTTCTTCCTCATGTCGTGTGCATGTGAACAACCGGCCTTTAGTCTCCTGTAGTCGTTCTTTTACTTCCACAATAAAACTTTATTTCAGTCCATGTGCTGCTTTGGTTTGTAACAAAAATGTTAATCTTGGTTTTCTTGCAGATAATATGTAGATTATTTTGGAGGGTTCTGAACCTGAGGTCCAACAGGATGGAGACTTAATTAACAGAATGTTAACTCCGTTTGTCCTCGTCCTGAAGGTTCATCTTCACTTCCAGTTAAAAACCTTGATACTTAAAAATAAATACTTAATTTCAGTTTAGCTTCAACTCCATCAACTCTTAAGTTTTTTTTTTTTTATAAAGCCCAAAGAATAATTTTCCTTTAATTCTAGAAAATTTTTTAAACTGTGCCTGTTAGAATATTAAACGAATATTTGTTATAAGTTTAAAGTCATATTCTGTGTAAAAGTTAAAAATATCTTACCTGCTGCAGATATCTCTTCTGTGTGGATGAATACCTTTATTCTGACAGAACCGATGAGCTAAAGGCTAGTCTGAACACAGATGAGACCAACCTGAACCTCTGCCATCTAAAAACGGCTTCACTGGATTTTTGTAGCAGTTTATGCTAACGCTAATCCAACATTGGTGCCACCAATGTAGAGCTGTCATTTCTAACCCGCACCCGACCTGAAAAAAAAAGTGCTGGATGGGTGAGCCAAGTCGTTGTCGGACTTTTGACTGCGTCTGCAGACGCGTACAGCTGACAATCCAATTTGGATCACCGGCCGCGCGCGGTCATTTGACTGCGTGCTGACTGGCCGGTTGAAAGAATCTGGAAAAAAAGTCCAGCTGGCTCACTGCCAGCGACCCACCTGAAGCTTAACTGGACTCAGCCACTGCGTCAGCGGACGTGCACGGCCGACGACCCAATTTGGATCATTAGACGCACGCGTCCGTCAACAGTTAATAACTAAATAACTATAATAGCTATAATAATCCGCTGACTCTTGCTAATACAGTCCCTCGCTACTTAGTGGTTCGTTTGTTGCAGACTCGCTCTATCGCGGTTTTTGAAAATAAGCTTGGACATGACACACAATTGATGGATGAGCCGCACGATCGGCATGGAATTTTTATTTAAAATAAATCATTTTAAATTATTTAGCACCTGCTGCACATTTGTGCAGTCCAGAGCTGCAGAAAAAGCTTTCTCCTGCAGCTGATCAGCTGTTCACCGTGCAGAGCAGAGAAGTGGGCGTGGCCACGAGCGCTTGCAACTAAATGATCACTTCAACTTAAAAAGCAGCAGGACGTTTCTGCCAGTAAAAGTGACAAATGTCTTCACTTCCTCCATGACCTGCCTGCAGAAAACAGATTTTATCAAATGTTATTTGACATCAGACACTAACGAGTTGAACTGATGAATAAATGAGACTGATTTTGACATAATTTCTGTTTAATTCCTTCCTTTTTTTAAGCAAACTGATAAAAATGGATTTAAATTCTGTCCTGATGAGACCAGCTCCCCTCAGGATCAGGATCAGGGACTTTTCATAGAACAATCGTTGGGATTTCCCACAATTAAAGAATATGTGAAAATGTGATTGAGTTTAAATCCTCGGTCTGATGGAACCAGCAGGAGCTTCAGGAGGATAAACAATGCTGTGATTCTATGGCAAGCCCTTTTAACATAAAATCAGATTCACCACGTTTACATTCCAGATATCTGAAACTGAGTTATGACTAGACATATTAGTTATTTGAGATATCTCTAATTACATTCTGACTAATAATGACGTCAGATTTCCCATCGAGTTGTATGGAGGCTTCAAGATATCCAACTGAATTTTGACTAGTCAAAAATACAGTTCTAGATATCTAAGTTAATTTAGACTAGTCATTATTTGCTTTCACGATCTCACTTTTAGTGCTAGTCATAATTACAATTAAAGATATCTTAAATTACATCATTATTCAAGATGTCTTAAATGTATTTGTAGATATCACAAATGAAGTTTTGACGAGTGCAAATTAAATTGTAGATATGTTGATCGCAAATAACGACTAGGCAAAACTAACAAAGATAACTGTACTTATGACTAGTCAAAATTCCTTTTAAGATATCTCAAAATGAATTCAAGATGTCTTGAATATTTTATCATGTAGACGGCTTTTCTATTTAAGATATCTTGAGTTGTTATTCTGAAAATACAGATATCTTAATAAAGCATGCTGATTAGTCAGAATGTAATTGTTCCTAGTCAAAATTCAATTTAAGATATCTAGAATGTAACTACAGATAGTCAGACTACTCGATTTTATGTTAAAAGGGCTTGCCACAGTGATCCAGCTCCCAGGGACAAGCTGGGACCAGTTCTGGACTGGGGGGGGGTGTTCCTATTGTTTTCATCTTTGACTGATAAAACGTCTGATTTCCAGGAAATCAGGTTCTCCAGAGGTGCTCGCCAAACATCACGCACGATTTTATGTCCTAAACTGTTGCAGATGTCTTCAATTTAAAGTCTGTGACAAAAACACAAATAAAATCAAGAAAATATGTTAAAAAATACAAAAATGTCTTCTTATAAAACATTATTACAAGTTAAAGCATTGTTGGTCTTTGTTGTGATATTATAGGAATTATTTTTGTTTCTCTTTTTATTTAATTTCACTTTTCCATTTCCACAATCACAAACATTTACACAGAACCAAACGAGGGAATCCCCGACTCCTTCTAGATAAAAAAAAAAAACAGAACAAAGGGACCTTTTTTAATTAAACTCATTCATCTATAAAACATAATCCCTCACTTTTACGTGTTTCAAGGCGCTTTGTTTACACAGAAATCAAAATGAAGACTAAAACTGGATCAGTTTCATTTTGCTACGAAGGTGATCATATC
Source organism: Nematolebias whitei (assembly GCF_014905685.2). NCBI lineage: Eukaryota > Metazoa > Chordata > Actinopteri > Cyprinodontiformes > Rivulidae > Nematolebias > Nematolebias whitei. The sequence continues at coordinate 29,731,077 of NC_056518.1, read as the reverse complement.
TGATTCTTCACATCGACACGCTGTGAACCTTAATCTGTAATCTATAAACTCCCGGTGAGGACAGATGAAAGTTTGGTTTGCAGAAGCAGCAGAGGACGGGTGAACTGCTCTTTATCTGTTCATAAACGAGAAACTGAAGCTGATTATTTCACTTTGATTTGACTGGTCTGGAGTTGTTTTTTTACACAGATTAACAATTAATACATGTTTGTGTGTTTTATACATGAAGTACTTTTCATGTAAACAGGTTGAACTGTGTTTTTATGTTCTGATACAGTAAACACAAGTAAACCAAAATAAAAAAAATAAACTTTTGGTGAACTGAATCTTATCTCACAGAAGTAAAAATTAATAAACTCAACAAAAATGGTTTAAAAATATTTAACTGATCATGTGTTTTTTTCTGAAGTTATATAAAAACATGTTTTATAGTTAGACATTAATCATTAGGTAGAATTACATAATACAGCCCAGTACAATCCTCGTACTTACCAAATAGCTTGCGAGTACCTGTAACATACCCAGTACTGGTACTTACCTGGTAGTACATAACCAGTTATGTACTACTAGGTAAGTACTCATTGTGGGCCAGTTACATACCTGATAAGTACCCAGAATGTACTTGTTTTTTTCTTGGTACCCAGAATGTACCAAGAAAAAAATTGTTAAGTACTCAGTATATTACAGGCTTAGTTACAAGTACATAGCAGGTGTGTACCCAAAAAGTACCTGGTACATAGCAGGTGTGTACCCAAAAAGTACCAGGTATGTAGCAGGTGTGTATCTAAAAAGTACCATGTAGATAGCAGGTGTGTACCCAAAAAGTACTAGGTACATAGCAGGTGTATATCTAAAAAGCACCATGTAGATCGCAGGTGTGTACCTAAGAAGTACCAGGTAGATAGCAGGTGTGTACCCCAAAAGTACTACGTACATAGCAGATGTGTACCCAAAAAGTACCAGATACATGTAGGTGTGTACCCCAAAAGTAACAGATACATAGCAGATCTCCTCCAGATTTTGAGCTGTTCTTCATCTCCGACTCCTGAGAAACCCGACAAAACGTCACTTCCAGCCTCCAGAACCAGGATCTACGTTCATCAGTCCAATGATCGGGTTTATCTGAACCTGAAATCAGATTATTTTAACAAAATAAAAGCTTAGAATTAACCTTTAGGTGCTCATTTTACCATCTGTTTGTTTACACAAAGCCGGATGATAAAAACACCAAAGATGGAGCTTCAGACCCTCCACACCTGATTTTAACACAAATATAAAAAAATTAAAAAAGGATTCGAGCAGACGACGACGTTCAACCACTTTATTGCACGATTCAACCGAAGTGAGATCCTGCTCAAGTGTTCTCAGCTCTGCAGAAACGAGGGGGAGAAAACAAAAAGCGTGAAGAAATTTTGTGATATTTACAAATAGATGCATTACTATGATCACTTATACATTATGTACACATTAGTCTCTGCTAGGACAGTAGTTAGAATAAAACCTTCAGCTCTACAGGAGTTACAGTGCTCACAAACTACATTCATCAACACAAAGTTAGCACGAAGAACGTTACAGAGGAACACACGTTCTGCTCACAGGGTCAAAAAAACAAAACGTGTATTTGTACACAACTCTGGGCTAAGGAGAATATTTGGATTTATTCTGAACGACCTCGTGACGTAGTGTCGATCCTTCCTGCTGCACAGAAACTCTTCTTTCTCAATGCTTTTATTAAAAAAATAAAACTGAACGCGTTTACAGACGGAGGCGATCAAACAAAATAAATAAAAAGTCTGGAGCATCATCTGTTGTTGCACGATGACGCTATGATTAAAAAATGTCCACTTTTGTCTCTAAATGTTACTCAGTTTCTCTGCAGAGCCAAAAATAAATCCCTCTCTGAAAATATACGCCACGAAGCAGTTTTGTTTCCTTCCAGCCACGAAGAATCTAAAAAAAAAAAAAAATCAATAACGTATAAAACTCGTGGTTTTAATTTGTTTTAAGTTTGTTCACTCATCGTATGAAGCTGGAAAAAAAAAGAGGCTAAATTTCTAAACATGCTGCTGGTCAGGAGTCTCCAGAACGTCTCGAAACATTCTCAATTTCTCTGCAGTCGCAAAGCTGAGCTTAAATGATCAAAAACATCACAAAACTAAATCTCATCTCAATTTTGTTGTAGACATCTCAAACTTGACTCAGTGTTGTTGTGGGTGTTCCAAATGCTTCTCAGTTTTGTTGCCAGTGTCTCAAATTTGTCTAAATTTTGTTGCAAGCTTTTCAAATGTGTCTGTTTTGCTGCAGGTGTCTCAAATCAGTTTTGTTGTGGATGTCCCAAACTTGTCTCAGTTTTGTTACAGGCGTCTCAAATTTATCAGTTTTGTTGCGGGCGTCTCAAACCCGTCTCAGTTTTGTTGCGGGCGTCTCAAACCTGTCTCAGTTTTGTTGGGGGCGTCTCAAACCTGTCTCAGTTTTGTTGGGGGCGTCTCAAACCTGTCTCAGTTTTGTTGTGGGCGCCTCAAATTTATCAGTTTTGTTGCGGGCGTCTCAAATGTATCAGTTTTGTTGCGGGTGTCTCAAACTCGTTTTAGTTTTGTTGTGGGCATCTCAAACCTGTCTCAGTTTTGTTGCGGGCATCTCAAATTTA
>NC_056518.1:29726005-29728420 GCF_014905685.2 Nematolebias whitei | reverse complement strand
TCTCAGTTTGGTTGTGGGCGCCTCAAATTTATCAGTTTTGTTGCGGGCGTCTCAAATGTATCAGTTTTGTTGCGGGTGTCTCAAACTCGTTTTAGTTTTGTTGCGGGCGTCTGAAATTTATCAGTTTTGTTGTGGGTGTCTCAAACTAGTTTTAGATTTGTTGCGGGTGTCTCAAACCTGTCTCAGTTTTGTTGCAGGCTTCTCAAATTTTGTTGTAGGTGTCCAAAACCCATCTCAATTTTATTGCGGGTGTCTCACACTACTACTTTTGTTGCTGCAGTCTCAAACTCATCTCAGCCTTCTCAATTTACTTTGTTAGTTTTAAGGTGGCATCTCCCCAGCTACAAATGCTCTACGAACACTAATCAAGAGAATGTCTCAAAACGTTTCCATTGGTTTTTAATTTCCTCTCGAGTCAGGTTTGTCACTTGATTTTAACATTTGTGCAACAAATTTATTCCAAAAAAAAGGGCAAAAAGTTGTGAAAGTCATGAACCTTTCTCTTTTTAGTTTCAAGTCTTAAGGTGGCATCTCACTGGACTAGGATTAGCTGGCAAACAGCATTTTTGAGGAAGTCTCCTGGATGTCCAAAAGCGTTCTTAGAGTTTCTTGAGGTCTTTGTGTGAGACAGAGTTTTGTTTTGTTGCTAGAGTTTTAAACATGTTCAGAAACTTTTCGAGACACATTATTTTCTTAAAATAGTCTCAGAGACAACGCGCTTGGTTCAAATCTACCCGTCTTCAACTCCTAAATTTTCTTCGGCAGATTAAATCTAACGTGGGGGCGGCTGCGACTTTCAAAAAATTGGCTGCTTGACTCGTTGATTGCAAACACGGAGATAACTAGGCTTTAGACAAACCTCTAATTTCCCATCATGCTTCAGTGGCCTTCAGTGAACTTTCTGAGGATCAAACTAAATCTCAGAGCAGAAAATTGAATCAAACGCCTTCAGATTTCCAAAGAACGACTCAAACCTAAAAATCACAGCATTCAGACACTAAAGCGGGACGTTGAAGAACCGTGGAACTTAGACCCGTGGAACTTAGACCCGTGGAACTTAGACCCGTGGAACTTAGAACCGTGGAACTTAGAACCGACTGAACGAACGGGTTGGAGCCGCTCCAAGTCTCCCAAGTAGTGTTTGTATCAGACCTCTTTTTTTTTAACCCCCGTAGTTTGTTGTTTTCTAGAAAGGATCACTAATTAGAATCTTTAAAAAATGAGCTAAAACAAAATAAGTTGTAAAACAATGAATCATGTCTACATTTTTACATGATCTAAAGCTACGTAAACAAGTCCAGAGGTCATTCGAGGCCTGATCGGCTCCATAGTATCTTGGTGTTTTAAATCCGACATACATTTAGAAAAATAAACTGTTTGGAAACCTGTTTATTGCTTTAAAACTCAGCCGTGTGATGACAGATGGTTGGGTTATCGTTTGGTCATCTGGAATAAAAAAATAAAAAAACGTGGTTTGTTTGTTGGAGTTGCCTCCGTTCTCCGACCCGCTGATTGGATCGTCGGCGCATTGAGAAAACAAACCGCTGAGGGGAAATAAAGGAGCTAAAGGTGGATGCTGAGTGTGTGACATCAGCAGCTTTCCCTGATGTGAACGTACAGTGCCTCGGTTTCATGATCTGGTTGATGATGGAGGTGTCTGAGTCCGGTTTGGTTCTGAAATATCCCGTCAGGCTTCAGATGCTTTTCTCTTGGAGACCTTCATTTTGGCCCCCACCTTCCTAGAGCCTCTGGGACAACCAGCAGCGACTGCGGCGGCGTTCGTCTCAGAGTTCACGTCCTGGGCCACGTTGTCTGTTCCCTCCAGCTCGTCATGCTCCGTGCAGCACAGCTGTCCTGTGGGGGGCCAGGGACGCAGCGCCCCCTCCTGGTGAGCCTTGCAGAAGGAGTTCGGACAGAGTTGGCAGAAAGCCGCTGAGTTTTTCCCACAAACGTCGCAGTGATGCCACGGGCAGTCCCAGCGTCCTGCGGGCAGAAACCACCACAGATACGAGTTTAGAGGACGACTGAAACCGTTCATCGTGTAAATCTACAAACAGTTCCATCAGACAACAGGTAAGAACCTGAAACTGCAGCCGGGAACAACTCACCTGTTGAGGGCTACAAACTAATCGCACACTTCACCAGAACCACTTCAGGTTTATTTGGTGGAAGTGGTTTTAATAAAAATAAAATCCACAGTGAAGACGAGGTCTGAGGAAATTTTCTGTACTAAACATTTGTAGTTACACCATGGACAACTTATTGTGGACTGTCATGAATGGACAAATACTGTTGATGCTACTGCAGCTAAAGCTATTTCTACTAATGCTAATGCTACTACAGCTAATGCTATTTCTACGAATGCTAATGCTACTACAGCTAAAGCTATTTCTATTAATGCTAGTGCTACTACAG
>NC_056518.1:29725180-29725605 GCF_014905685.2 Nematolebias whitei | reverse complement strand
TATTAATGCTAGTGCTACTACAGCTAAAGCTATTTCTATTAATGCTAATGCTACTACAGCTAAAGCTATTTTTATTAATGCTAATGCTACTACAGCTAAAGCTATTTGTATTAAAGCTAGTGTTACTTCAGCTAAAGTTATTTCTATTAATGCTAGTGCTACTACAGCTAAAGCTATTTCTATTAATGCTAATACTGCTAAAGCTATTTCTATTAATGCTAATACTGCTAAAGCTATTTCTATTAATCCTAATGCTACTACAGCTAAAGCTATTTCTATTAATGTTAGTGCTACTACAGCTAAAGCTATTTCTATTAATGCTAATGCTACTACAGCTAAAGCAATTTCTATTAATGCTAGTGCTACTACAGCTAAAGCTATTTCTATTAATGCTAGTGCTACTACAGCTAAAGTTATTTCTATTA
>NC_056518.1:29693089-29725170 GCF_014905685.2 Nematolebias whitei | reverse complement strand
TACAGCTAAAGTTATTTCTATTAATGCTAGTGCTACTACAGCTAAAGCTATTTCTACTAATGCTAATGCAACTACAGCTAATGCTATTTCTACGAATGCTAATGCTACTACAGCTAAAGCTATTTCTACTAATGCTAGTGCTACTACAGCTAATGCTATTTCTACGAATGCTAACGCTACTACAGCTAAAGCTATTTCTACTAATGCTAGTGCTACTACAGCTAAAGCCATTTCTATTAATGCTAATACCAATTCTATTTATACTAGCATTAGTAATGCTAACTTTGTTAATATTAATTCTACTCATGCTAAAACTAATATTGCCAATTCTAATAACTGTACTAATTTAGCTAATGTTATTAATAATGATATTGCCAAATAATGCTAAATCTAGTATTAGTCTTAGTACATAACTTTTTCCTTGTGGTGTTTTACTAAATATGCTTTGTATTTAGCCTCTTTTAACTCAAGTATTATAGCTGTTAGCATGTTGCGAGTTTTACTTTTGTTAGTTTTGCCACTTACACTTATTGCTACTGATCTTTTGCTTCTTTTAGCTAGTTCTTTGATATTTTTACCTTTCAGCTACCATCTCCTCTTAGTTTTTTTTTTAGCTATAATTCTGTTCCTATAGCTTCTGCTCTCTCTGCTTTAACTCAGTTCTAGCTTATTTAGCCAATCTGATCCATTCAGGAACAAACTGATTGTTAGTTAAAAAATATGTATATATTTCCAAAGTAACATCTGCGATTCTGCCAAATGCAGCTGTTTTAAGGCTAAACTCACCAAACGGTCTTTTGGTGAGGTTTAGGCAGAACAGGTGGTAAGCTTTGGTGCAGGTCTTCTTGCCGCACAGAACCAGCTGACCTCCGTCTCTGCAGCGGAAACACTCGTCCTCAGACTTCTTCTTTCCTTCACTTTTTCTCCTCCTATACTTCCTCTTTAACCTCTTTGCTTTTGGCTCGGCTGTTTGCCCGTTCTGTGAACGTCGAAGAACGTCGTTAAAACAGCAAAGATTAATCCTAATAACGGACCACGTTCAGCTGATAAGTGGCGTCTATTAAAGCATTTAATGAGACGACGACAAAGCATCACCTTCGGACGATCTCCCAGAAAACCGCTGCAGTTGGGAGCGCCGCAACGGCAGATGGTCTTCTCGTTTCCTAGGCAGTCGAGGTTGTAGTTAAAGGTCAGCTCGGTGCCTGAAAAGGAAAAATAATAAATGCTTAAAATAAAACATCATCCTGCCAACTGTGTAACTTAAATTTGCTGCAGTTCAAATAAACTTTGACCAAACTACACAAAACGTCTCTGCCAAAGACAAACTGGTTGTTCGTAGAGAGCCAGACTTCAAGTCTTCTTCTCAGAGGTCAATTTGTGCCCAAGAAACATGGAGGTCGATGACAAAAACGACTAATTGGACCTGAAGGTGTTTGGGATCATGGTCCTGTTAGACCCAGTTCAGTCCAAGCCTCAGCTGTTGGACAGATGGGAACCCTTTGGTCTAGAGGAGTTCCTGGTCCACTCAGTGACTGACAGAAGCCCAAACTATCAGACCTCCACCACCGTGCTCACAGCTGGGAGGTGCTGCTTGCTGCAGTGCATTATGGGTAAACATCTGGTTCTGGTCCAGAAGTCTTGTGGCTCCTTCAGATGAAACTTCCAAACCTAAGTTGTGCTGCCATGTTGTTTTTAGAGAAGCCGTCATGACCTTTGACCTGCTGACTGACACTCGTAGAGTCCGAGATGGAGCTCAATTCTCTGCGCACTGCACGGTCTGACCTTCGGGGTGAATCTGCTGAGAAGATTGTCAGCTGTCAAGAGGTTTTCCACTTGTGAATAATTTTTGTTCAGAACGATGGACTAAATGACCTTTGACCCTTCCCAGATTGACGAGCAGCAATAGCTGCTTCTCTGAGGTCATCGCTGAAGACTTTCCGCCTTGGTGTTGTGTGGTACCACGACAAGGTTCAGATGTTTTCGTGCTTGTTGGTTGATGACAGAATCCAGCTGGAATCTAGTTGGACCAAATTAACTTGATTTACGGCTCCGACAGGAAGCTGCACCTTCGTAACCACGGCAGAGGACGGTGAGTTTTCTAACTCTGACTGAAGTTTCAGGTGTTACGACTTGTACCGAAAACCACAGAGACCGTGCAGACCCGAGTACAGTCAGCGCGAGTCGCAGTGAGACTGGACAGTGGAAAAACAGTTCAATGGTTAATGCTCAACTCACCTGCTGGTATGTCGCAGACAGCAAACAGCCCAACTCGAGTGTCTCCGTTAACCGTCCACTTCTGCGTCTCACAGTTGGGCTGACAGCTGTGGTTCATGAAGCGGGAGTAGTTTCCTTTGGGGCCGGCATCGATGATCCGGTCCTTAAATATCAAACGTGAAGAAATACTGAGTGACTTCGTGCCTTCTGAGCTCATGAATGTTTAATAAACCCACAAATACGTTTGTAGTACTGGCTACTGTAGCGTTACAGTCACCTGGTGTGAAACACTCCCAATGCAGTACCAGTCTGCTGTAGCTCCCAGTAGAAACGGCGCTGCTGCCAAAACAGTACCCTGATCCACCGTGGAGCACGGAGAGGATCCGTCATACTGACCTTATCGATGGTGAGCATGTAGAAGTCGGTGATGTTGTTTTCGTGGGCGTACTTGATCCTCGCTCTGCACTCCTCCTCGTCAATCAGCTCTCCGATGTACTCGTTAACAAACTCGCCCTGTTGGAGAAACGGACGTCGTAAACGACCGGAGCTGCCGTAAAGGAAAACAAACGTCTCCTCCCTCGTTACCTTCTTGATGTCCCTCAGGGAGATCAGACCCCAGCCCTTCCCCGGGGTCTTGATGATCTTGGTTTCAGGGTAGAGACGTTTGGTGAAGTCCTGGTTGCAGCAGCGCTCTCCGTTCGGACACACCTGGGGGTGGCACTCGTACTGCAGCATGCGGTTCAGGCACTCCGACTCGAAGCTGCACGGCCGCTCGGCCGGCTTGCAGTTACACTTGGGGATCTCCGAAACGTCCGCCGTGTAGACCTGCACCTTGCCGAAGGGTCTGTTGACCTGGAAAGGGAGCAAACGTAGAAAGGTTTGTGATAAAACAGAACTCACCAAACGTCTGGTTGGTCGAGTTTCAACACCACAAAGATCTCACAGATGCAGTCAGACCTTGATAAATTTGTATGGAGGAGGTTTTCGGCTGTTTTCTTGAGCTTCCTTTGCTTCTCGTTTTATCTTCATTTCCTTAAATCGAGCTTCGGCCTCCAACAGAGCTGAGGACAAAATTCACAACAAAGGTTACAAATTCTTAGTGCAGTAGTTTCATGATCTGTGTGTAAAGTGTCAGACGCGTTTGTAACTCATGTTCTGGTCATAAATTAAACATAAATAAAGAGTGTGTACAGATAAAACTCAAGCCTTGAAGATGTAGAAGCCTCTTTTGTGAAATTACCACTCAGCCTCTGAAAACTTCTGCATTTTTACATTATACTCAGTGTGTGCTCTTGATAACGTGCCGTGATGCTCATCTCGTCGTAGCTTAGCGCTACGTCAGGTGGACTGGCTGCCCGCTTGTATAACGGTAGTGAAACACTGAGATTTAAAGTAACAAACAAGTTTTCTTTCTGGTACATTCAAAACTTTACTTATGAAAGTTTTCACTTTTTTCATAAAAGCATGACTTTACAAACTCCAAACTACATTTTCATAAAATGATGTATATACAAGTGAAATATTAGTCTTATTCCTTGCAACGTTAATTCAAGAAAACACTTTATTTTATTTATTTATTTTTAACCCAAAAACATACGTCAACATCAGTTTTTACATTTTAGCTGTTAATAAATCAAAACATTCAGCTGATTCAGGAGATCCCTGCTGAGACTTTAGGTTTAGTCTTTTTTTTTTTTTTTTAAATCGCTGTAATTTTTTCTAAAACGTCCTTTGAAATCTGCTTCAGCACATTTCTATTGACAACTCTACTAAAGCTAATTGTACTACTGCTAATGCTAGTTTTACTAACACAAACTTTAGCTAGCCTTAGTCTACCCTACTTTTAATAATTAGGTATTTTGACACTTTTAATTTTAAACTAATCTTTGCTGCTTTCTAAAAATACCTGTTTAACTACTTTTACCAAACTATTTGATAGTTTCAGTTTGTGTTGGCTGCTTTAGGCTAAACTTTTGCTTCAGTATTTGTAACTTTTAGCAATCTTTTTTTACTTTTAGCTACTTTTCTTACTTCAACCTTTTAGCTTTTGCTAGTTTCAGCTTCTTCAGTAAAATTAAAAAAAGTTATTCAGAGCTTTATAGTTTCTGTAAAAACGTCCTTTAAACTGATCGTTTGTCCGGTCAGATTTCCAACTAAAACCTAATCCAGACTTAGTCCTAATCTCGTTTTTCCTCTTTAATATTCCGTCCTGAAGTGGCAGCTAAAGTTATAAAACAGGAGTGGGCCTAAATAAAGTTATTGTGTAATTTATGAGTTTAAATGATGAATCCTCACCGCTCTTGAAGACTTTGCCGATACTGGTTCTCTGATATTTGCTGCCCCTGTCCCCTTCCATGTAGGGAAAGACTCGACCCTGGTGAGTCCAGAAGTAATCCCTCGAACCAAAGAAGAAGACGGGAAACTCTCCGATCTCATGTCGGAGTTGCTGAATGTTGGCAGGAATGTTTTTGGGATGGTGGATCTCAGCTGGCCACCATCTGAAAGAAAGAATTTAATCGCATTATTTAATTGGGTTCATCGACACTGGATGGCGGGAAACGGTCGTCAGTTTGTCCTACCGGTACGTCCCCAGTTTAACCCATATAATGTCCCTGTATCTGGGTTTCTTTCCAGCTCGGCAGTCGTTGCAAAACCAGCTTCCATCGGGCATGGCGATGTTCAGGCAGTCTGGGTGAAAAGCTGCAGGACAGGACTCGCAGCACAGCAGCTGTCCACCTGCAAAACAGAGAACTCTGATTAAACGACTGGTTGTGAACGACGGTCTCGTCCGCCCACTGAGGCCGTTTCAGGTTTCAAACCTTTGGAGCAGACGAAACACCAGCTGACATTGACGTGGCTGTGGTGGCTGTAGCCCTTCTTGGCGTTGAAGTGGTTCGTGCAAACGATGGCCGTGCTCGTGATCATCTCGCTTCCAGCGGCCACGCACAAGTCGCCCGCGTGGTACGCTACAGGGCACCGAAGGCAACGCATCAACCGGCCTGCAGAGAGAGGGGTTACACAAAGATGGAACCTGTTTAACAACCTGTCTGAAATATCCAAGCTCAGAACCTCTTGATGTACTTCAGGTCTGAGCCTCACCTTTAGTGGCCCTGGGCTTGGAGCAGGAGCCGTAGTGGCAGGTGAGGCAGGCGTGGAGCGGGCAGCGGAAGCCCTTGTTGTCGAAAATCGTGAGGGGGTTGAGGCGAACGCAGGCGTCGTGGTAAAACTTACCGCAGTGAGGAACATGACAGCGACGGACCTCGCCCTCCGACTGTTTACACATGAAACATTTGTGGGCTCCTGAGGGGAAATAAAACAACCGTCATTTCTGCTGCCATTAGCTGCGGATCAACTGGACCCGTTTCGGCTACTGCTGCTTTTTATTAGTCTTTAATAACTGGAAAAGAGCGATGGGTGTTGTCTCGACCTGTACTGCACTCCTGGCAGAGGAGCTTGTCCGGTTTGAGGGACAGACCCAGGCAGTGGAGGTGAAACGTGCCACAACACTGGCCTTCGCAGGGAACCAGGTCCTCACCGGCCTGCTCACACACCTGCAGAGCAAGAAGAACAAGGGTCAAACTGACGAGCCTCCAACGACCACATATTTCCTGAAACCTTGTGTGCCAAAGCTTTTAACGATGATCTGTCGACGCTCAGAGTACGAGTTGGGGATGACTCTCAGCAACTACCACATAAACCTCAGGTTGTTATCTGTAAAACTGGCTGGGTTGTAGCAAAGGAGGCCATTTTGAATTAGGTTGACGTCAAAGTTAATCAGCTGTGGGCACAAACTAAAACAGACTCAAAATGGAAGAAAATGTGTAAATTTCTGGTTTCAGCCTCACCGAGTTCTGAGTTTGTGACCTGAGTCACGTGACCATTATTTTACTGTCCACATTGTACACATCTTGGCAGCCACCCCCACATTTATGATTTAATCTACATTAGTGCACATAAGAATAAAACCAACTGGAAAAGTGAACAAACTGACAAAGTGCACATTTCTCAACACCTCACAGGCCAAAGATCTTTGATCGTCTCAGATTTTAACGTAGCGAACTACAAAAACAATATTCAACAGTATAAACTTATTTCACGAGATGTTTATTACCGGCCTGGGTTTATATCTTTGACTGTTTAAATGACTCTGAGAATGTTTATTTTAACGTTGGAAACATTAAACCACGTAACGTTATTTAGTTTTTACGACAGCTGCAATGGAGCCTAATGGGTTTTAATTAAACTTTTATTAGCAAATACGGTGGAAAAGTTGTCCCTGTGAATATTAGATTAGCTTTATATCAATGAATGAATAAGAAAATGTGCAGGGTAATTGATAATTCCTTTGTACACTACATAAGTGTGTTTTCAGACAGTGAGGCTCAAGAAATGCTCTGAGCGTGTAAACCATCAGAATCTGTCCATCACTGTGCTGGCTCCCCATGCACGTACCCCCCATCACCCCACCCAGGCGCCTTGCTATGCCCCACTCAATCGAGTGCTTCGAGGAGGGACAGCATCAGGCGATGCAATGGGCCAGGGGTCCTTGTCAGGGTCCAAGTGCTGGGTCAAAGGTCAGGGGTTGGAAGTCAAATTCAGGGTCAAATGTCAGAGGGTTGGATTTATGGCAAGGGGTCCAGCAATAACGGATTTGTTTTTTTTGGTTATAACACAAAATTCATCGTTATCGTCAGAATGCTCTGAAATATCACGATATTATATTTGAGCCATATCATCCGCCTCTACTTGATAGGGTTGTTGCCTCTCAATGAGTAGGTCCCTGGTTCAAATCCCGGCTGGGGACCTTTCTAGGTGGAGTTTGCATGTTCTCTCCGTGCATGTGTGGGTTTTCTCCGGGTACTCCAGTTTCCTCCCACAGACCAAAAACATGCATGTTAGACTGATTGGTAACTCTAAATTGTCTCTAGGTGAGAGAGAGAGACTGATGGTTGTTTGTCTCTGTGTCCCTGTGATGGACTGGAGACCTGTCCAAAGTGTCCTCCAACAGCAATGGCTGGACATGGGCACCAGTGACCCCAAAAGGAAGAAGCGTGTAAAGATAATGGATGGATATTAAATCGTGCCTGACAGATGAACTCCTTCTTCCGTTCGCTCTTCTTCGTCCCGTCCAAGCTGTCGATCGGAGAGTCCGGTCGTTCTTCACTTCCGGAGCCCTGAAGCAAACAGAACCGTTAACATGTTTTTACCTCAACCAGGATTTAAAGTACAAGAACGAGAACAGCAGAAACCCTTGGATGGTTCATGTTCTCTGTGATTTGTGTTAAAAAGCTTTAAAGCTCTTCGTCGTCACCTCTGGGTCAGAACAGGGGGAGGACCGTCTCTTCTTCGCCCTCGAGGCTGCAGCCGGGTTCTCCATGTCTTGTTTCCGTTTCCTCCGACGCTTCGGCTTCTCTGCGTTCAGCTCACCTGTGCACGGTCGAAACGTTTGTTTAGACAATGTGAAGTGATCCAGAACCGATCAGAGAAGAATCGTTCATTTACCGTTATGGGGAGTTTTTGGCTTCCTGGTCCATTTTCTCGTTTCTTTCACGTCGTCATTCTCAGATTTCTTCCTCCTCCTTTTCTTGCTTCCATCTTCTAAAACTGAGGCCTTAGAAAATAAACTTTCATTAAAAGTTAAGAAAAGATGTGAAATGTTCAAGAATTGAACATTTAATATTTTAAAGGCACAGTTGAAGGGAAAAATTAAACATTTTACCAGTTTTTCAGTGGTTTTGCTGGTTTTACGCCTCCTTTTGAGCTGCTGATCCTTGTCCGTCTCGGAGTCTGTCAGTGACCTTTTAGACCTCTTCTTTCGCTCTTTTTTCACTGAAGTTAAAAAGAAAAGCTGTTATCTGAATGTCAACAACAAATCGGTTGATTGATTCACTATGAGAAGGTGCTATTTATAAGACTGAGTTTATTACAGCTCCTCAGACTGACAAAGTCTTTAGGACTAAAGATGAAACGTTTCAACGATTTATTTATTTATACTTTTTGCGTCCGTCCAGAGGACCCGACTTAACTTTGTTAGATTTTTCTACCTGGATTATTGAGCATGCATCAGTTACTTTTTAGAGTTCGGTTCATGAAGGACAGATGTGTTTTCTGTTTAGTAATCTCGTTGATTCATAAACCAACAACTAACAGGTTTTGTAAACCGATATGTTCAGGTTCACTGATGTTTGTTGTCCAGTCGTTTAAGCATCTGAACTGTGGACCCACCTGGGGCTGAAACGTGACGGGACGTTGCTTCCAAACCGTCATCAGTCGAAGACGCTGGCTTCGTTTTATTCTCAAGGTCACAACGTTCATCCAACGATTTCTTCTTCCCTCCCAAATTCGCAGGAAGCCGGCCGTCCTTGCGACTTCTGATCTTCTGGTGTACAATCGGTTCGGCTCGTTTATCTGTTGCAGAATCTGCGAGACTCTGAAAATATAAATAAAAAATAATTCAATAGCTCTGCGATGAAGCATAAAATAAATAAATAAAAGCTAAGCATCACCATGACGGGTTTAAAATCTGTTTTCAAATGATGTTTTATTTTTCTCCCCTCAAAAAGCTCAACATTTTCTGATATAAAGCGTCTGTACTTTATTTTTTTATTAAAATTTGTGAGCTTCTGTTACACAACAAAACTAGAAACATTAAAAAAGCAAAAAGCTAAAACAAGAGAGAACTTTTCACCTGTAAAAATAACTTCAGAAATATTTTGTGATGCTAACTGAACTTTTCAAAGACAAAAAGTGTGTTTTTACTACTTTTTTGTTTAAATTACTTGTAACAACGTTGAATATTCAACGTACTAAATATTATTTTCAGTGCTGCAATTAAAACACTACCGTTTATTATAATTTGGGTTTGGCTTATTCATAAACACCCAAATGTAAAGATAAATTCAAGCATTAATATCTGAGAAGTGTAGGTCAGATTCTTGTCTACCCAGTTACAAACTAACCAGCAAGGAGGAGAGAACTGGATCCAGTCTGGACTCCGTTTCCTCCGTCTTGTCGATCCTTTCTGGTTTCAGCTTCTCCAAGATGTAAGAGTTCAGGTGGGATCCGTTTTCATCGTAAAGAAACCCGAAGTTCTCCACTCGCTTCTCCAGGGAGAGGCCGAGGGCCTCTTTGGCCTGAATGAGGCCCATGTTCCACTGAGCCCGGAGCTTACAGGGCACAGAGGGAGCCGCCTGCACGACAAAACATTCAAAACAACCCAAACACAGAAGAGGCTGCTGAAAGAAACGCACGTATGGTAGAAAATAACCTCCAAGCAACACGATCAACACGAACAAGCGTAAAACAGACGGCGGTAAATTACCTTTCTATGTGTGGCGCTGGAGACCGGCTGTTTGTTGCTCTGGCTGAGCTCCAGGTACTGATCCTCCCCAGTAAACTGCACCATGTTCTTCTCAAAGATGTATCCTCGCTCCGGAGCATCTCCAAAATACTGCACATGGTAAACGGAGCCTAACCTGCTGTTAACTGCAAAATAATCATAAAAAAAATACATAAAAATAAAATAAAAGATGATGCAACAGCCATGGAAGTCATTAGTATTAGTTTCTCCTTCCCTTTTTAACAGTGAGGACAACCCACCCTTCTGTTTTTTCTTGAAGTGACAGTTGGACTCGGGGTCTGTGGTCACCATGCAGGGCCACCAGGGGTAACCAGACACCTTGGTCCAAACCAGATCCCCGACAGAAAACCGGGTCTGTAGAAGAGCCTCTTCTTTAGGCTGCTCCGTCAGTTCGGTCTCCTCCACCTGTTGGAAGAAACCAACGACGGGTCGCTCGGTCAACGAAACAAAACTAAAATTTAAAATAAAATAAAAATCAACTGCTTTGGGAAAGTTTATTTCTTAACATTAAACAACTGATTCTATAAAACGGGATGCCTTGAAGCTCAAAATTAAATCCCCCCCCCACCTAAAAATGGTACATTTACCGGGTAGTAATACAATTGATATACTTATTATGATGTCATGAGTAAAATGTGGGTTTATGAGATTTGTTTTTAAATCCCAACTTGCTAGACATTTTATTTTTTTTTGCATGAGTGACATTTGAAAATAAAAGTTAAACCTTCTCAGCTGCTCCTGTCTGCTCAGGCTCCACAGCAACGACGGAGGAGCAGCAGCTCAGGAGAGGTTTTGTTTTGTGGAGCCTCCCCTTCCTTTTCTTCACGTCCTGTCTCTCGTTGTGCGCAGATAAAGTACCGTCGGCGACAGAGACCAGGCTGGTCCCGTTAGCAGAGGATGGTTCGAACAACGGCTGCTTCACCACCTGGGGAATAGTCACCTTTAACTCGGGTTCGGCGTGAGGCGCGCAGTTGACCTGATGGGTGGCGTTAGTGGCGGGGGCTTCGGCGCCTTTCAGCACAGGAGGCTCTGGAGTACAAAGCTTCGGCAGCGTCTCCTGGTCTCCGTTTAGCACCAGCGAAGTCAGGCCTTTCAGCCTCTCCTGGCCGTGGTTGTTATTGTTGTGGCCGGTCATCTTCTGGAGGACGCCGTCCTGCAGCGTGGCGGCCAGCTGCACCGCAGCTTTGTCCATCAGCAGGGCCGGATCGCTGCCTATGTCCCCGTGGCCTTTCCCTACACTCAAGGACTCGGGTGGCTGCTTCATGCTGACTGGGCTGGCTGGTTCAGGCATTGAAGGCAAGGAGCTACCAATGCTGTCCATCCCATCAAACCCCTCCAGGCTCACAAGGCTGCAGGACAGGAGACACAAACGACTCTTTACAGATTCAAACTGAAAACAGCAGATTCTGCAATTTGAGCATAAGGTTACACGTCCTGCGTCTGAACTTTGCTCTTCAGGAATGTGCAGCGACTCGGTTCAACAGCAGCAACATTTGAGAACAATAATATCATGTTTATGGTGTTTTCTGGACTCAGAATTACTACACACTTTCTTGTTTAAATTACTCATACGACAAACATTCACATTGATTGGGAATAATGTGATAAGACTTTTGGGTTTTGTAAATTTTATAATTTACAAAACAGTTTACTTATAATAAATCTTACCAGCTCTTTCAAAATCATTGATCTTTTTGAAATCTATTTTTGTCTACTTTTGCACCTTTCAGTGTTTAGCTGATGTTCTGTCGCTTTGTCATTTTAGCTACATTTAGGCATCATTCTGCTTCTTTTGGCTTTAGCTTCCTTTTAACTACACTTTAGAGCTAATTTTACTATTTCTACTGATATGTCACTTGTTGCTTTAGTTACCGTTGTACTTCTTCTCTACTCCTTTTATCATTTCAGCTATTAACTATTTCGGTGATTTTTATCTTCTGTTCTGCTTGGAGTAAATTTAATTCAGTTTAAGCAGTCATTCATTTTTAGCCCCATTTGTTATTTAACTCAGTCTTGACTAATTTTGTTAGCATTTTAGGGAATAAAGTGTAGATTATTTGACTTTAATTAAGACGCATTTAATTTTCTTTAACTCTCCTTTTTGGTGTTTTGGTTTTACGTCTTTATTTTTTTACAGTTCATCTTTTTATGAGTATTTAATTTTTATACCTACTTCTTATGTTTACTCCATTACAATGTTTAACATTTTTACAGCTTATTTTAAATGAGTTTGTTCGATTAGTTATTGCATTTTTTTTAAATGTTTTGCTGTTTTAATTTAGTGTAAAACATTACTCCTTGATATGTGAAAGGTGCTTTGTTTGATTTGTTAAAACAAAAACAGTCGTTTACAGTTCAACAATGAACACAAGGTCAAGTTTAGCCCATTTATGATTAAACATATAAAATGAATTGACAGAGAGGCCTTGGCTGCGTTTGTCCTCTTTCCAGCTATTAGATGGGGACTGAGTGTAGGAAAGAGCCAGCCTCCATCACATCAATGCCCAGAGTGGTGCCGAACCGGACAACCCCGGCTACAAGCCGCGGATACCGGTGCAACTACAATTAAATATATATATATTATTATATAATGTGCCACAAGGCTGCAAATCTTAGCTGCAACACAACAAAACGCTTTAAAAAAAGTTTTTAACCGACCAAAACGTCCCACCGGCTGGCTAGTAACTTTAACCATCATGTCATGAAATAAAAAGGCTCCGTCTATCACCTGAAGCGAAAGCCGCGACGAAAAAGAATGGATTTAAGTCACGGAACAAGACTTTCTTTTTACCGGTAGTCAGCCATTAAAGCCGGACTCCAGCAAATAGACAAAGCCGCCACCCACAAACGCTAAATGCAGTGAACCCACGAGCAAGTTGACACGCAAAAACAAACAAAAAGCCACTCTTGTTCATCAGTGCGATTAAGACAACTTATTCGACAACTGTTTCACATATTTAATTAAATTACAGGCGACATGACAGCTTGCTCCAAAAGAGCTAACGCTGCTAGCTAAAGCTAACCACCGAACCATAAAGACCAGTTTGCACATTTTGCCGTTAGCATAGCCAGCTAGCTCGCTAAGATGGAAGCTCGGCCTGAACAAAATGCACTTCCAGAAAAATAATAATAATCTCCGCTAATGTTGCCGCTTTTGTCACATTATATGAGGCGTTTTCTTCGTGTTTACCTGACGAATCTCTTCGGTTTGAAGTTACAAAGGGGAAATGCCCGTAAACATCTTGGAAAGTGGATGAATTGATTTGAGCCGAGTCGAAAAAGCTTGCGGGAAACTCAAACTCCGGGTCCGACCAGCGCGAAAAATACTCACTTCCGATTGGTCGCGAGCGGAGCCGCGAGCACCCAACCGGTCCTTTCAAAAAAAAAAAAAAAAAAAAAAAAAAAAGAAATCCAACCGTAAGACGAGCTCGGTGTCCCTCAGCTTCCTCACAAGTTTCCTTTACTATGTGAAGCAGCGACAGCGCTGTTATTTTAATTTTGTTTATTCTATTTTATGCCTTTTTAGTCGTTTATATATCAACACGTTCAGCTGTGTGACTTAAATTTTTCAAAATCATATTCTTTCGGCTTTTCCCTCTTCAGGCGTCGCCACAGCGAGTCATCCTCCATCTCACTCTGTCCTCTGCATCCTCTGTCCTCACTCTGTCCTCTGCATCCTCTGTCCTCACTCTGTCCTCTGCATCCTCTGTCCTCACTCCATGTCCTAACTGCATCCACTTTGGCCTTCCTCCTTGTCTTTCTCCTGGCAGCTGCATTTCTAACATCCTTCTACCAATATACCCACTGTCCCTCCTCGGGACATGTCCAAACCACTGTCCCTCCTCTGGACATGTCCAAACCATCTCAGTCTGGTCTCTCTAACTTTATCTCCCAGATGTTCAACCTGTGCTGCACCTCTGATGATCTCATTCCTAATTTATCCATCCTTGTCACTCCTAAGGAGAACCTCAACATCTTCATTTCTGCCACTTCCAGTTCTTTCTCCTGTCTTTTTGTCCATGTCTCTGTCTCCAGACCATACAACATAGCTGGTCTCACCACTGTCTTGTAAACCTTTCTTTTGACCTTTGCTGACACTTTTTTGTCACAAATCTCTCCTGAAACTTTTCTCCATCCTGCCTGGATCCTCTTCACCTCTTTACCACACTCCCCATTTCCCTGGACAGTGGACCCCAATTACTTTGTCATTTTGTTTGCTTTTTAATACAAACAATTCAAACTCTTCATTATGTTGTCTTAGTCACTGATGTCCCCAAAAACTTCTCGCATCATTTGTTTTCATAGGACGTTTGAAAAACACCTGATAATTCTGTCCACTCAGAAACATTCGGGGGCTTTTAATTTGTAAGCGCACCGGAAACCTCAACAAGGAAACGCCCATAATCTGACGTCACCAGAAGGCTTTCTTGGGGTCGGTTAACTGTCATGCGCGTAGGAGCTAAGCAAGGACATGACATGAGGCTAAACATTCTACGGGAGAGTTAAATCGTCCGTCGCAGCTTCTTTAAATCGTCACAGACTTTTTGTTTTTAATTTGTTTTTATGCCCCGTTACAGTTACCCGTTAGTCAGAACATCTAGCTCAAACTGGAGCTAGCCAAGCTTACCGTCTAGCTGCTACTAGCTTGTAAGTGAATTAGCAAGCTAATTTAACTGTTTACAGGGTGCGACTTTAGACTCTAAGAGCATGGCGTTAATCCTATTTACGAGGTCCAGAGCACCTTTGATGAAAACCTCCCGGTCCTTGAAGAACGAACTCCGGAAAGGAAAAGGTAAGGCGGTGATTAGTAGTTTTCTTTGACAGGAGAATAATGGCACATTAGCTTGTGTAATTAGCGCATTATTAGCATGTAGACTAGAAGGGACGGGAGTTTTCAGGGTCAGGTACATTACCTGTTAAGGTGACAGTAGGCACTCCGTGGTTTATTCTTCTAAACAACAAATTATCCTTCACAAAGCGTTAATGAAAGGTCTGTCAGCTGAGCGAGAACATAAAGCTGGATTGAGAACATTCTACCTTAACTTTGACCTGGAAGCGCCCCCACCTGCCCTGCTGTGTAACTGGATGCTGTTGCCATGGCAGCATTCTTCTCCCCATGATTCTACAGCGAATGCAACACATCTAGACTTTTTTTTTTTAATTAAGAAACTGATGTATGTATTTGTTGTGCTTTGTATACGGTTGTCCCATCTATTGGAGAGACGTGGGTCTGAGCAGGTTTGTGTTTGGTCCAGCACTGAAGAAGTTCCTCGGACCTGTGACTGGCTTGTTCATTTGGACTTCAGCAGTGGGATTAGCTGTGATGTGGTGTGTTCTTCTGCTGCGCTCAAGTCACATTTTTTACTTGAATTTAAAAAAAACTGTATAGAATTAGAAAACTTTACATTTCCTAAAAGTAAATGATGGTAAATAGTGTACCATTTATCCTTAAAATGTGCACACACACACACACACACAACTGATTCCTCAGAGTGATTAGTTACTAAATAAAAACTAAAATTTAAATCTGTGAGTGAAACACTGGTTCCAGCTTCGCTGCTTCTAAGGATCTCAGTTGTTCAGGATCAGCCAGGAGCTGCTGATTACCTGGTCCTTTGTAGGACCATCTCTGATCTGGAGCATACAGGTGTGGTGGGTTAAACACAATGCCAAGGTGGAGACATATCAGCAATGACTTCATAGATCTGCCTAAGACGGGTCAAAGGTCATATGGAATCCATTGTTCTACAGAGAAAAAGATTACTCACAAGTGGAAGAGAGTTAAGACAGCTGACAATCATTGCTGCGAATTCACCCTAAAGGTCAGACCGTGCAGTGCTCCGAGAAATGAGCTCCATCTCTGTTTAACCTGCTGAGGTCTGCAGAGTCTAGTCATGGCTTGCTTGGAGCATCTTCTTTCTAAAAACAACATGGCAGCACAACTTCAGTTTGGAAAAGTTTCATGTGAAGTACCCCATGACCCAAAATGGAAAAAGCGAGTAAAAAATGGATGGAACCGCAAGACTTCTGGGATAGAACCAGACCAGAGGACAGATGTTTACCCAGAATGCACTGCAGCACAGTTGGAGGAAACCAAGCACAGCATACTGATATAAAAAAAAAAAGTCTAGGTCAAGATTTTATCAGAAATCTGAAAGGTTTTCCTCGAAAGAGGATTATGCAAGACGCTCAGAGATGCAGCAACTTGTGCTGGTGCCATAAATACATCGGACCTATCAGAGATTTGAAATTGCTGCTTGTAGATGATTTACTAATGAGCGCCATGTAATGACATACTCAGTGTGTCTGTACTGAACATATTTTTATTTAAAACGACTATAGATCTTATTTTTTTATTTTGTTTTTTTAAAGGGAAACTCCAGGATGGTTCCTACTTCATCTGCACACCCCTCAGACTCGCCTCTCAGAAGTAAGCCAAATAAATGTCTGTACGCTCTTTCTGGTAACTGACCAGGTTGATTAACAACAAACAGACCAAATTAATTTCTCCATGTGTTATTATCTTTTTACTCAAGAGTTGTTCTTATTATTTCTTGTCCTCTTCAGGCCTGATGGACTCCGACTTGGCAGCTTAGCCCCGGCCTCCTCTGTCCGTCCTTCCCTTCCCTTGTCAGATGAACATGTTGGATCCTTTCAGAACTTGGACCCGCGGCGGCTTCACTGCGCTTTAGCATCAGGGTGCTTCTGGTCCCTGCACCCTGCTGTCACAACAGGAGCCCAGTGGACAATAGCCTCCCCACAAGACCTCCCTGGTGTCAGGTGGATCCACACATCTAGGACAAGATGGGATGACTCGAAAGTCGAGAAGTCTCTGCGCTCCTTAAAAGACAAGAAAAAGCTGGAGGAGGGGGGTCCGGTTTACAGCCCGACGCTGGATTCGGAACCCGTTAGGAGGACGATCCAGCAGCGAGTTGTGGATGAAATCAAACACTACTACCACGGCTTCAGGCTGCTGTGGATTGATACCACCATCGCTGGACGGATGCTGTGGAGGGTCCTGAATGGAAATACTCTGTCCCGCCGGGAGAGGAGACAGGTGAGAATGGAAGGACATGACGAGCTGCGAGATTATTTCTGAAAATTAGTAAAAAAAAAAAAATTGTTTTAAACTCCGTTTAGGTTTAAATAGTGCATGCCTCATTGGTATAATGGATACTGAAATGCTTTCTAATGCCTAATAGGGGCTGAAAAAACCCATCAAGGTTATTTATGTTTTTTTTATTAAGCAAGTCATGGCTAAAAATAAATTAAACCAGATGTAGACATTTAAGAAAACTTGGCCATACTTATTCCAATTTTAGTGTAAACTTCAATTCTACCATTGAGCTCATACCAACAGCTTCTAGTTCAGCATTAGTCTAGATCAAGTGATGCTGAATACACGAACACTCATTTGGACCGATGGTGAGGTCAGGTCGCTGCTACACGCTCAGGAAAACGTCGACTACTGATTCCAGCCCTAGCGCGCATGTGTGAACACTTCCCCTGTCAGGTAAATTAGGTTTTACCAAGAAACCATGCTGAGAGTTTCTAAAAATTTCCATTCGTTTTACTGATGGTGAACTTTTTAAATCCACAAACTCTCAGGATAGTTTCAAGAGAAAACACGGTTCGTCTGAGAGCAGGAGTGTTTTCATGCACGCTCTACGGTTGCAGTCAGTCAGTCGACATTTTCCTGACTCTTAGATTTATAATCTAAAGTAATGTGTAGCAGCGACTCGACCTCATCGACGGTCCAAACAAACACTTGTGCATTCTGAGTTTTGGTTGTAACTGTTGTGCTCTTTTAGTTGAAATGCAAAGACTGCCACACCAGTTGCTATGGAAACGACAGAAGGTTTAACGTCATTTTGTCGTCTCGTCTAAACGGCGTTGCAGCACGAACGTGGACTGTTTTTACAACCAGCATCGTAAAATCTACGTTTCCAGATCGCTCACGGATTGCTAGCGTTTTACTACTTTAGGTTTTACATAGCATTTTTAGCTTTTTTCCTTTTTTCATTCATTCAACCTTTATTTAGACAGGTTAATCCCATTGAGCCTCGGGGACTCTTTTACAAGAGAGACCTGATTTCAACAAAGAAAGCTGTTGTTTTTTTTGTGAGTCTTACTATTCGTTAGCATTTAGCCATTTTAAACTTTTATTTTTGTCAAGTGTTTTGCTTTTTAGCTAGCATTGTTTCTTTTAGTTTTGATACTTTTAGCTAATGTTTTGTTTTATAAATCCAGGCATGAGAGCTGGATTTTAAGAGATCAAATAATTTGATCCCTGTTGTTGCGTAGACAAACGTCCGAAGCTCTACAGCGACTTACAAACGTGTTCTAAAGCAATTTCCTGTTCTAAAAATAAAAGCAGTCATCCTTTAAACACCATGAACTGTGCTACAATAGATGGAGCATGCTAACTGCTGACTGGAGGAGGGAAAGAGCCTCACGGCAGAGCTAAACGCTTCAGGTGACGAGTCTTTCTCCCCCACATCTGCGTCCTTTTAAATGCAGCTCCCTCAGAGCGCATGCTAATTTTGCACCGGTGTCCTTTCACTCACAGTAATCCTCCTATTTTAAAGTTTCACCCCCCCTTCCCTGTTTAATGTGAAGCTGGAGGAGATGCATGTCAATGGGCCTCTGGTCAAAGGCCTTTATGCTCAAGATGGCTTCTCTGGCTGGCTCTGCTTACATGCAGGTAGGAAGCGCAGATTGTGTCCCAGAACGATCAGTTGGATACCATGAAACAGAGGATTCAGCCTCCAGAGTCCAAAATACAAAACATTTGTCAATGTGTGAACACAGGGACTCTGAAAACTCTACAATTGGTGTTTAAAGTAAAAAAGGGTTTGTGTGTGTGTGGTGCTGCTCTCTGCTGGAGGCTGCAGTAAACTACAGCCAGCTGATACAGAGCGACCACCGCAGCCAACATGGTTCTGTTTGTGTCTTTAGTTTCTGAGGACGTGTGCAGACGTCTTCAGGCTGCTGCCCTTCCTGGTCTTCATCATCGTTCCGTTCATGGAGTTCCTTCTTCCCGTCGCTCTGAAACTCTTTCCCAACATGCTGCCGTCCACCTTCGAGACAAAGTCCAAGAAGGTGACGCTTTTTAAAAAATAAATTCTGGTTTTTATTTGTTTCAATCTCAACCACTTCTGTGTAGTTTGTGTAGTTTCAGCTGTTCATGTATCAAAACATTCGGCTCATTCAGCCCATAACGTCTGTGACTTTTAGTTTTTGTAACTAATATTAAATTTTACAAATATTTTGTTTCTTTCAAAGACATAATTGGCAAAAAAAAAATCCTCTTCAGCATTCATGCTGTTTCTGTAGTTTTAGTTTGTTGCTACTGTCCTGCTACTTTTAGCTAATGTTCTGCCTTTTTTAACTTTTAGCCATCGTGCTGCTACCAATACCTAGTGTTTTACTACTTTTAGCTAGCATTTAGTTGTTTAACTTTTAGCTGGTGTTTTGCTTCTTTTGAAATTTAAAATTTCCTACATTTGGCAATGAATTAGCTTTTAGCTAGTATTCTATTTCTTTATTTTTAAGCCTGTTTTTTACTAATAGCTAGCAATTTGCTACGTTTAGCTAGCATTTTTTTTAGGGTTTTACCTTATTTCTTTTAGCTTTAAGCCAGTGTTCTGCTCCGTTTAGCTTTTAGTTAACATTGAGCTTCTTTTAGCTAATGTCTCGCTACTATCTGCTACTTTATTTTAGCTAAAGCTTTCTACCTTTACCATCTAGCAAGACTTTTGGTTGTTGTAGCTTTTAACTGATTTAGTTTTTGTTTAGTGTTTTGCTACTATTAGGAAGCATTTAGTTATTTCAGCTTTTATGCGGTCAGTTTCAGCTTCTTTAGCTAATGTTAGCATTCATTCAGCTCTCAACTGTTGCTTTGGTTTGAAATCCGATGCTGTTTATTTTGCTAAACGTTTTTGTTAGTTTTAAAAAATATCAAAATTATTTTGAGCTCCGAGGCGTTTTCTGATTCAGTTATTTTGGATTTGTTTGTTTTTAGGAGGAGCGGCTGAAAAAGGAGCTGAGGGTCAAACTAGAGATGGCGAAGTTCTTGCAGGACACCATCGAGGAGATCGCTTTGAGGAACAAGGCCGCCAAGAGCGACGTGACCGAGGAGTTCTCCACCTTCTTCCAGAAGGTCTGTGAGCGAAGACCGAGTTAAAACCTAAACTCAAACAAACAGAAATTATTTAAAACACCTGAACGAACAACTTTACGTGTCTTCTTGACTCCTGCAGATCAGAGACTCTGGGGAACGTCCGAGCAACGAGCAGATCATAAAGTTCTCCAAGCTGTTCGAGGACGAGCTCACTCTGGACAACCTGACCCGACCCCAGCTGGTCGCGCTCTGCCGCCTCCTGGAGCTCCAGTCCATCGGGACCAACAACTTCCTGCGCTTTCAGCTCATCATGAAGCTCAGGGCCATCCGAGCGGACGACAAGGTAAACGTATTCTCTCAATCCTGACATTCAGGACATTTATTTTCTTGGACTCAGCCTGAAACCTCTCCGCTTGTTCAGCTGATAGCCGAGGAAGGAGTGGAGAGCCTGAATGTGAACGAGGTGCAGACGGCTTGTCGTGTCAGAGGGATGAGATCTCTCGGAGTCACAGAGGAACGACTCAGAGAGCAACTCAGCCAGGTAACAAATAACTTCTCAGTTTAACTCTGGATCTTCCTAAATGTCCACGTTTGACTTGTCCTGCAGATTTTAACTACTCAATGCTTTCATGTTTCCTTTCGTAGTGGTTGGAGCTGCACCTGAACCAACAGATTCCCACCTCCCTGCTGCTTCTGTCCCGAGCCATGTACCTCCCTGACACCCTGTCTCCTGCCGACCAGCTCAAGACTACGCTGCAGACACTTCCTGAGATGGTGGTATGTTGACGGTAGTACCTAGAACAACCGGTGGGACGCTTTTATTCACTCTAACACAAATAATATCAGTTTAGTTCATACTTTGTCCTCTGTGGAGTAAATGTGCATACTTGATGTGCATTTTTAACTGTGTGGGAGTGATTCTGGTCTTTAGAGGCATGGAGTCAGAGCTTTTGATTCTTCATGATCATAAGATGATGTTGTCTTTGGTAAACTTCATCATCGCCTGCGCTAAGACTGTTAGCTTGTTAAAAATGACAACGGCAGAGTCAGAGGGGAAATCAGGTGTTTGAGTCAGTGATGAAGCTGGCCACCAGCCAACGACCTCGTTACTCTTCTCTCCTCAGACTAAGGAGGCCGAGTTGAAGGCAGCAGAGGTGGAGTTCTCCAAAGTGGACAACAAGACCAAAATAGAGACGATGCTGCAGGAGGAGGCGGCCATACTCCAGGACACGAAGGACAGAGAGCTGGAGAGGCTGGCTGACGCTGCAGAAAAGGCAGCGAAGGTGATCGCCATCTTTTTACCGTTGGTGCCGAGTCTTTGGGAACGTTTACAAAAGATCTGAAGTAGGATAAAAAAAAATAAAAAGTGATAAAAAATGCATTTGGTAAAAAAATAAATAAATAAATAAAAACCTATTTTGGAAGCAGAATCAGAAAAACAAACCACTCCAGCTGGCAGCATGGCTCTAATGTAGCAGAATTTATTAACTGGTAACTCCACTAAAAAATTAACTGGCTGACGTCTAACCGTGTTTGACATCAGTGATTCCTGAACATTTTAGCTCATGACCCACTCAGTAAAACTCAGACTCTTGACTTTATGTACTGCTGGTTACAGGATCAGTCAGAATGACCTCAGGCTGAAGTGTAAAAAAAAAAGTGAAAATACTTTTTGCAGTAAAAGAGATTTGTATAAATTTCGTTATAAGACATCACCTTTGAACGGGTATGTCTTCAGATTTTTTAAACAATCCTTTTAATTTAATTTCCTTTGAAACTGAACATTTTCTATTGCGGGAAATCCCCTTGTGACACTAAGAAGCTTGGGGAATTCCCCTTTTTAAAACCCTGGACAGGAATTCCTGATTACGTCACTTCAGACCCCCCAAAAAAGGTGTTTTCAAACGGACGTGCATCCTCTTTGGAACAGTCATTTAAAACATTTATTTAATTTCTGTAATTTCCTCAAGACGCAGCATTGCAAGCTGTGAATGGGAAAATAGCTCGTGATTTTCCAAAAAGCTCCTCGTCTACTTTGCTTTGATGCAGAGCGCTTTAAACCGTTTCTTCGCTCCTTTTCTGTCGAGTCCGTCGGCAAAAATACTTCTAGACTTGAGCACTGGCCACCTTTGATTAATGTTTTCTTTTCGTTGCTTCCACCTGTCCCAGACGTCCATACGTACCGTTACACCTCTCACAGATGGAGCATTTTGCATTGAATTTGTTTTTATCTGCCATCGTCTGTAGGAGGGCGAGCCTGAACTCGGCGTGGTGAAGCCCATCGAGGCGGAGATGGCGTCGTCCAGTATAACGTCTCATGCAGAGACTCTGAAGGACACAGCTCCTCTTGTAGAAGGACTCAAGGTGACATCTTTACACAGTAACATCCAAAGTTCAGGTGTGAGGAGTGTTTTAGGTTGTTGTAAACATCTGAACGAACCTTTGACTCACTTCTCTCACTTTATTGTGTAAACAGCAGCAGCCTGTTCTGCGCTTCCAGGTTGGCTTTATTATTCCAGTTATTAATCTTATTACTGACACTGTTATTCCTCACAGCCGTTTATCCCTCTAGCTTTTAGAGTCCATGCTTAGAGCTACAAAACTTTAAGCATTGTTTTACAACTTGGTTTGATTCTGTTTTTTTTATTTTTTTTTTACTTTATAGGATGAGGAGATCACCAAAGAAGAGATTGATCTGCTGAGTGACGCCTTTTCAAAGCTGAAGGACCAGAAGAAACTTCTGACTCTGGAGAAAGAGGAGCTGGAGGAGCTGAAGGACGACGTTCAGGAATACAACGAGGTACCTACATTTACCTGGAGAAGAGCAGGACGACTCTCGGCTACTTCCACATGAGATTTTAGCTCAAAATGTGTAAAATGACATGATTGTGTGCGATAGATGTCCTTCTGTGAGCTGAAGTTCGCATCTTTGGCTGTGTTTATGTTCTAGGATCTAGAGGAGATAAAGAGCGAGCTCTCTAAGATGGGTCAAGAAAAGTCTTTGGAGGAGCCGAAGGCCAGTCAGCGTCTGTCTAAGAGGTTGACCCATATGATCAGTCGCATCGACAAGATCATCCTGGAGCTGGAGAAGGATAAGGTGGTCCTGGACGGACCGGTGGACAGTGGAGCCACGCCCCATATTGGGTAAGAGACTTTAGTGTTTTAAACCACATGTCTAAAGGGCCCTGCATAGTCCATCTGAAGCCGCTAAATCGGCTCTCATTGTCACAGTTGCACAATGAAAATGGCGTCAGTTCTCAGAGCAGCTTCGCCCGCTCCTTCTCAACAAGAGGCGTGTTGGTCAATGCAGAAATGCACTCAGACATTAAGCTGCACGACTCTTCAAGCACACTAAATTAGTCAAATGGCCAGAAACTCCTGCATGGAGATTGCCTGCTGAAAAGTGAGGCTTTTTGTTCATGATAGATTTGTGGCCAAACGGCTGCAGAGACGAGTGGAGGCTCTGGTGGGAAGAAAGAAAGCTGTGTGGTGACGATTACTACAGCAGGAGCGTTTCCCAGGAGATCCGTGCCGTGTCTTGTAGACTATGAAAGGTGCGCGTGAAAACAAATGTCCTGCAACCACGTGACCGCGAGTCGACTGTTTGGCCTCGGATCGAGTACACGGGGTCCTTGAGTCTTAACAACCATGAGAAAAGCCTCAATTCAAACATTAGTCTACATTAAAAAATAAAACAAGAAAAAAGCATTTTCTGCAAAAATACAGTTTGAATGCTGAGCTTTGAATGACGGCTGAAATTCACAGAAGCTAAACTTTAGTTGAAGCTAAAAAAAAAAGCTAAACACTAGCTGAAACCAAAGAAGCAAAAGCCATGATTAGCAGAAAGCTAGCTAAAGTAACAATTGTAGCTAAAAGCAAAAGTAGCAAAAGAAAGACCAAAGCTAAAAGTATCAAAAAGCTAATTAAAGCATTGAAAAGGATAGAAGCTAAATATAGCATCAGGTCATTTAAAAATAAGAGTAGCTAAACACTGGCTAACTATCAATAGACTAGCTAAAACTAAAGTTAGTTAAAGGGAGGATAAAAGCTAAAGTATCAAGTGTAAATAAATGCTAAAAGTGACAAAAGGCTGGTTAAAAGCTAAATGCTAGCTAGCATCTGAAAGACTCACTAGGTTAACTAAAGATATAAGAACACTAACTAAAGGCATTAAGTTTATCTAGAATCCAAAAGTATCAAAAGACTAGCTAAAAGCTAAAGTAGCAACGGGTAGCCAAATGCTAAAACTAGCAAACAGCTAGATAAAAGCTGAAAGCAGCACTAGTTGCAGACCAGCATGTAAAAAACAAACTGTTATATGTTGAAGGTTTTAAAGATAATATTTTTGAAAGAACTGTAAAGATTTCAGTGTATTTCTATGAGGAATATATATATTTTAATAAAGCTGAATACTTTAAAAACATAACATTTGTAAGTGACAGCATCGATCTCCTGAATGTGCACCTGTGGTCTCAGTTTGGGTCACACCTAGAATTAGTGAGAGCGCCCCCTGCTGTCGTATGAGGGACAGTGGACCAACAGGACTAACTTAAACCTCAGTGGTGCTGAGCCTGAGCTCAGCCCGGTCCCCTCGGACCTCTCCGCCACTTTACGCCTGGTCAAACCTGGTAACCGTTTCCTGTATACAGTCTTTTTAACACCTTCAGGGAGAACCTGGTCGGCATCGACGAGCTCATCGGCGTCATGCGGCAGATCCAGAACATTCCCGAGGACAAGCTGCACCGGATCGCAGAGGCGCTCGACGACAACAAAGACGGAAAGATAGACATCGATGATGTCATCAAAGTAAGTCAGACAGATACATTTATTTAAGAAGTGATCAGAACTGCATTCTTTAGTGTAAAGTTTCCACATAAATGTTGATAAAACTACACTTGTTTCATGTTGTATTATACACTCGATGTAAAATATGTGACCATTAAGCAGATTTTTTTTTTTTTTTGTGGTGATCTTATTTCTAATTCAACAAGAGTTTAGTTTCTTTCACACACTCCTAAAGTCGTGACTGTCCCGGCGCCTGTGTGGCCAGCTAGTCGCTGACAGATGCAGCTCAGTGAGGTTTTTATTCGGGTTCCATCGCAGCTTTGGAAAATTTATATTAGAAAAATACATGGAAACGTGCGACTTGATCAGTAATCTGTAGCGGTGCAATGTGAGATGTAGACAAAACCTGACCACGTTTTATTAAAATGAGTGAGGAAACCTCAGTCTGAACTGACGCTTCAATTTCAACAGTTTTAACACGACAAAAGTCAAAGAGTAAACATTTTGTCAGCTAAACAAAGTAAGTTTCCGGACGTTTTGTTTGTTTTTCCAGGTGGTGGAACTGATCGACAAAGAGGACATCGACATCGCCACATCGCAGGTGGCGGACATCTTGGCGATGCTTCATAAGGAGGAGAAGCTGATGGAGAAGGAAAAGGCCAAAGAGAAGGTTGAGAAGGAGCAAGCAGCCAAACTCAACAGCTGAGCCCGTTTTACAATCGCAGAATATCGACTCATTTAAAAACCTGAAAGCAGAACCATCTTAAAATGCTCACTATTTAAAAACGTACGTTTAAATGCAGCGTTTGACACAAAGACATGGCTCAGGTTGGAGACGTGTGGTAAACATCAGCATCATTCCACCCAGTTACTTCTCTTCCTTTAGTTTATTCATCCTCCTGCTTTTGTTTTATTTTTCCGAGTGGTATTTAGACTGACGGCTGTCAGCGGAGGCTGCTACCAAAGATGATTTCAGAAGCAACGTAAACCTGAAATAAAATGTTGAATGTGAAATTAGTCCAAGTCTACATACTAAATATACTTTTTGTTTGACATGGTGCTACACAGATGCTTCTAGTCAAGTTTTAAATTTTCTTGCTCCAAGTATCTCACCTGGCTGCCACTGTTAAAATACACAAAACAACAATATATATCAAAATTTCACCTGTAACAACAAAGTACTGGTACTGAAGCTGTTATCTCACTGGGCTGCGAGACCATTTGGTGACTTTTCTGTTGGGGTCGGACTGAATTCTTAACTTTTTGGAAATCGCAGCTTGTTTCAGCGCGAGCTTGATTTTGTCGCCCACGTCGTACCCGCCTCGGCCCGCTTTGGATCCACCTCAGCTGCTTCCATGCTCATGGTTCAGTCTACCAGAATATGGTTTTGAAGTGAAGACTGACCAGTTTTTATTATTCACCTGTCGAAAGGTGGATGTGTTACGTTCGTCTCCATCATAAACTCTTTCTTGTCCTTCCCATAACTTCTGATTTGCTCAAGATAATGTAACAACATTTGATACCACTACCACCACTAGACAGAGCGTCCCATAGTCTTCCTCAGCCCAGCTCTAAGGTTTAAGGTTACACATAATGCTTGTCCGGGCCATTGTTCTAGATTGCGGTGTAATAGTTTGTCGACGGGCGTATAATGTGCCGTGTGTGGTGCCCTTGTTTTAAACATTCATCATCAGTGGACCTGGACATTCAGGGCCGCAGCCTCGGATGTTTTCTCAGTTCTCGACTTACGAAACATTTAGATCTGACAAGGACTCCTTGACGAACGCCGTTCTCCAATAGTTGCATCCACGTGAGATTCTGGCTTCACAAAATGTTTGCAAATATTTTGCGACGCTTGCGCAACAGTCCCATGAATGATGTGCAGTTTAGTCACATCACGTCTCGACTGACTTTCTCCTACCGCAGCTTGGTTTTGTGAGTTGCCGAAGCCGTCGTGCCTTTCGTGCACTTTCTGACTCCTGGAAACTAAATTACAAGAAGCTTGAGATTCTCACAACAACTGTGTGTTTATCCCGAGAAAAGATTCCTCCCAGACATTTTGTTGAACGTGTTCAAAACTTAAAAATTGGAAACCTCCACCAACATTTGAAGACATTCTGGAGACTTCCTCATGAAGACCGTTTGCCAAACAGCCTCCCACAGTTGGAACATGCCGATACCAAAACATTGCAATATTTGTGCAACAGTCCTTTGAATGACGTGCGACTTTTTACTAAATATATTTTACTGAATTGTTTACTAGATTAAATTGTGAACGTGGATGGGTACAAAGTGAACCAAGCAGGACACGATGTGGACGGAGATGGGCAACAATAATGTGCACGGCCAAGAATACAGTTTTACAAGCGGGGCACATAAAAATGCCTTTTTACTTTTTAAGACTGGTCGTTCAGAACCCGACTGTGAGGTTCTCTGAGTGTAAACTCAGAATTCAGAGGCCGTGAGAAAAAATGTCACAATTTTTCCTCAAATTTGTTTCCAACGGTCGCAGCTCAGTGAGACTGAGGTCGAAGCTCGTTTAAGTTTTGTCCTTTTGTAAGATAAAAATAATTAACAGAGACACTGATTGTTTGTTTAGCTGTGGGCGTGTACTGGAGGGAAACCCAGACGGCTTTCCCAGTTCCTTTAAGAGGAACCCCAGACCAGAGAGGATAGAAAGTCCATCCAACCAGTTCTGGTTCTGACCCTGTTGGACACATGCTAAAGATGGTTGGTTTGAGGAATAAAGGTGGATAGTTGTATAGTTTTGGTGAAGCTGCAGATGAACTATTTATAGAACCGGCCTTCAGAAGATGAATATACGGTGGCCTTCTCACGACACCTGCAGTGTTTGTGTGTCAACCAACTGGCTGGACAAATATCGATTTGAGTTATTTTTTTAGATTTTGGGATAAATTTGAGTTAAATACATTTTAGCAGCTCCTATTTTTATGTTTCTTTGCACATCATTCATGAATATCCATTTATAGTTTACGAAACGTATTCTGACGATTCTTTAAAAAAAGGGGGTAAAATTTATAAAAGTAATCCAGGTCGTGATTTAAAACTTTTTATTTCTCCTCAAAAACAGACAGGCTTAAGGTAATTACTAAATTAAATAAAAGTATAATTATTGCCGTCATAAATTAGCTAAATATTTCGTGAACCGGTTTAACAAAACTCAAAGTGATCAATAGACGAGCATCAACAGACCTGATTTAAGATGGCCGCCGCAGCTAATCTGATTGAGACATCTTAGTTTAAAAGGTTGGCGGGTGATATGCATTCCTTCAAGGACTACTGGTGTTTTTTCCACCACTAGAGGTTGATTCTTTTGGAAAACGTACAAAAAGAAACATTTTGTTTGTGTTGGATATTAGAGGAGCGTCTACAGGAAAAACGTTAAATACCAAAATAAATCAGTTTGTGGTGCGCGGCCGCCATTTTTAAACCTAAACTTTCTCTAACTAGTTTTCTAGGAGGAAATGTTTTGGGATTATTTTCTCTTCTGGGTCTGTGATGATGCGACGTCTCTTTGTGTTAAAATGTCTGACAAAGCGTCAGCGTGGCTTCTGTGCTCGTACACAGGAAACTAAATAAAACAAATCGGGAAAAGTTACCGCTCTGCTCTAATAGTTGTAAAATATTTAATTAAAGCTAGTTTGAAATCATAAATAATATCCAGGGTATGGATGTAAAGGTGGAATATACTGGAGCTAGCTTTAAATAAA
Organism: Nematolebias whitei; assembly: GCF_014905685.2. NCBI lineage: Eukaryota > Metazoa > Chordata > Actinopteri > Cyprinodontiformes > Rivulidae > Nematolebias > Nematolebias whitei. Next base: position 29,696,957 of record NC_056518.1, on the reverse strand, counting down.
TATGTTTTTATTTATTGGATTGAATTTTCTGTTTATTTAATGTGTAAACGTGACGTTCAGATTTGATGTGACCTCGATTTAAGATTTGAACATGTAACAAGCAGATTCTCTTAAGCACAATTTCTTGTGTTTCTGTAAAATTTATTTACAAAAATGGGATTGTTAGAGTTTAATAAATTGTGAATGATTTGTAATATGTTTTAGTTTTAATTGTTTTCCACCTCATTTCTTATTTAATGTCACCTCACGCATATTTAAACCACCACTCTAAACTTTTTTTTTCTTCATTAAAACTTTTCAGACATCTCATTTCGCATCATTTCAGAGTCCTTCAACATTAAACTGAGCTTATATGAACTCTGCCCTCTGAATAAATCATGACTTGACTTTAAATGATACAACGGCATGCCTTACTAATCGGGTGCCATCTAGTGGTTGAGAATAGTAGTGTTCAATATTTTCAGTCAGAATGAATGAAAACGGTCGTATCTCAGCCAATAATTGGTTTATAAACATGGAAAAAAATCCATAAATACGTCACTTCGGCGTATAAGTCGCAGGGCATGTAAATTATGCAAAAACAACGTAGCCTATACAGCAAAAAATATGGTAGGGGTGCACCAATAAATCGGCCAGATGATTTCCTTAATTTTGGAAGATCGTAGATCGGCTGAAACTTCCATAAGAAACTGATTTTAAACTTCATTTACATTTCACAGCACTACCTCGTGGCCAGTTAAAACAAGTTTGTATTGTTTCTAGGAAATTGATCAAGGGTGTGTTTTTCAATAAAATAAGATTGTAAAATTGAAGGTGCATTGTGACCTTATAACACCTGACGGTGTCGCTTATAAAACTATATTGGAATCGGCAGGTCAGACTTTAAGAAATCGGTGCACCCCTAAAATATACATCAGTGTTTCTCCTACTGTTATACAAAGAGGGGGGGCCCAGAGGGGGGCACCACCCTGAGTGGCTCAGTTTGTAGAGCTGTTGCCGCTCAGCGAGAAGGTCAAATCCCAGCCAGAGGACCTTTCTGGGTGGAGTTTGCATGTTCTCTCCGTGCATGCGTGGGTTTTCTCCGGGTACTCCGGTTTCCTCCCACAGACCAAAAACATGCATGTTAGACTGACTGGTAACTCTAAATTGTCCCTAGGTGTGAGTGAGAGAGAATGATTGTCTCTGGGTTCTTGTGATGGACTGAAGACCAGTCTAGCATGTCTTCCATCTCTCATGCAGTGACCCCGTGACCAATATATGTACCGTATATATGTATATTCATATATGTATACATACATACACACACACGCACGGCAACCCCATTTTTGAAGGAATCTTTCCTACACATTGATGCAGCCACACACCAAAATGGAAGTTGGTACTTGGGTTATTTTTCAAGTTATCAAGCTCATAGTACGGACAGACGGATTGAGGGTATTTCCAGTTTCCTTTTCACTCCACGACGAGGGCCCAAGAACTGTTTTATGAAGTGTTAATTAATCCATCTGTCCACTGGGAGCAGAGGAGCACTGATGGTGAAACTACACCGATACCTGCTGCTTGCTCCACCTGTTGTACGGAGAACCGAGACAAGCTGGGGTTAAAACGTAATAAATTATTCCAACCTGCTTCTGAGGGTTTTTTTCTGCCTTTAATGTTTACTGACGGTGCAACTCATTATATAGATAAAACTAAATCTTCAAAAAGTAAAACAACTTTGAACATTTGCTAAATTTCTTTTCACTTCAGAAGTCAGCTCCCATGAAGGGTGGGCAAGCATCTCATCTGTGTTAGCAAAATATCCCATGAACCAGGACAGACTTTAATAAAACCCTCTGGACTCAACCAAACTCAGGAACAATCACAACAACCAAACAAAAATGGCTAAAACTCAGTCGACTTTACAGATACTGAGCTTTGGTGTGGTGGTAGCTGAGAGTCACCCCCAACAGAAACTCTGAACATACAAGGAGGCAGCGATACCTTGATTTTATCTCAAAATATAGAACAAAGAAAAAAGAGCATGTTTTAAAGAGTTTATGGAAAAAATGTAAACAGAATAAAACAATAATTTTTTTAAACAAACTTGATTTGAGTAGTTTACAGTGTGACCACTAGATGGCAGAGATAAACTGATTTTATACACAGAGACAGTTTGTAAATATTTTACCGCCAACATGTGACTCCCTGCAGAGCAGTCACTGTTTCAAGAGACAACACTTGAAACTTCCAGGTTTGGTCATTTATTTATTGATTGATTAAAAAAATGATCAGGATATGTGTTTATCAAACATTTTAGATTTCACTTATCAAACATGAGGAAAAACCAATGGGCTTTGTTCTCGTATGACCCTGCATCAGTGTGTTCATTCGTCTGTTAGCAAAATATTTCATGAACCACTGGACAGATTTAAATGAAGCTCTCAGAAAGTTATCACTGGATGAACAGTACGTCTGCAGCTGACTAACTTCTGGAATCAGCACAATTCAAACTGGCCTCAAGAGTTTATCTGCCTCAGCCAACACAAAGAATGTGGTGTGGTAGTAGCTGAGAGTCATCCCCATCACATACTTTAGTTGGGATGTTTCTGATTAAACATTTGGCTCGCGAGGCAGCGGTTGACTTAAACGGAAGGTGGAGGCACCCTGCACAATAGGTAGAGGCACTCCGTATGGTAGGTGGAGGTGCTCTGTATGGTAGGTACTCTTTACGGTAGGTGGAGGCACTTTGTATAATAGAAGGGCTTGTGTATGGTAGGTGGAGGCTCTCCGTGCTGCAGGTGGAGGTGCTCAGTATGGTAGTAAAACTAGGATTTATACACAGACTGGCTTTAGTTCACCTGCAGGAGCTGCTTCATCGTCCACACCTTTCATTTTATGTTGTTTCTTCAGTGCGTTTTTTTAATCACCCATTAACTTCTGAAGACCTAAAACTAAATCTAAACTTTCAGCTCATTCAGGAGATGGGTGCTGAGACTTTTTGTAACTTTTTTACGTTTCCTATATTTTTTATTTTATTAACACAAAAAAATGTTTTGTAATTTCTTTAGTACCTTTACAAACATGATCTTTGAAATTTACGTCAGCTACCAGCTCCTCTTGTCTTCCAGTACTACTTAAGCCAGATATTTATTACTTTTAGCCAGATATTTACTACTTTTAGCCAGATATTTACTACTTTTAGCCAGATATTTACTACTTTTAACCAGATATTTACTACTTTTAGCCAGATATTTACTACTTTTAACCAGCTATTTATTACTTTTACCATGTTCCTGGCTATTAGCTAGCTTTTTGCTATTTTAGTTTTTAGCCAGTCTTTTGCTACTTTGGAACTTTTGCTAATTTTTTGGTCTTTGACTTTTAGCTAGCTTTTTCATACCTAGCTAAAGTGTCCCAAGGCTTTTATCTTTAAGTTAACATTTTGCTACACCATCTAAGTTTTGCTTATAGTTTAGCTTTTAAAACTTTGGGCCTTTTACTACTTTAGGCTACACTGTTCTGCTTCTAGCTTTAGCTAGCATTTTGGTACTTTTAGATTTTGCTCACTTGTTTGCTATTTAACAATACTTTTCTTTTACTTTTAACTTTAGCTAGCCTTCTGCTACTTTTAACTATACTGTTGCTAGTTTTAGCTTTCAGATAGCCTGACTTAGGTTCTTCTTGCAATCTTTAACGTTTGTGTATTTCTTGGACAGTTCTAGCTTCACGTCACTCATCTTTAAGCGTTGTTGATGAAAGAGCAACAAAGATTCAGTCACATCGCCACGCTGGAGTTGTGGGAAAATGCCTGGCTTCAGTTGGCTCGCGTTGTTTCAAGTGTGTGTGTGTGTGTGTGTGTGTGTGTGTGTGTGTGTGTGTGTGTGTG
>NC_056518.1:29692859-29693079 GCF_014905685.2 Nematolebias whitei | reverse complement strand
GTGTGTGTGTGTGTGTGTGTGTGTGTGTGTGTGTGTGTGTGTGTGTGAAACCCCTGAAATGTCTCATTAGCTATATCATTAAGGGGACAGCTGGAAGGGGCTGCAGACAGCTGGCGTGGGGCTGCAGAGGCAGGATTAGATGGGACTGTAGTGTGGGTGGGTGTTTGGTGAGTGGGGGGTACGTTCATTACTCTCATGCCCAGTGTTTTGGGTTGTACCA
>NC_056518.1:29681117-29687859 GCF_014905685.2 Nematolebias whitei | reverse complement strand
ATATATATAGGCCCTCCAAAACCAAAATCTGGTCTCTTCAGGTCCTCCAAAACCAAAAACTATCCTCCTTGGGTTCTGAACCTTTATAGATTAATTTTAAAAGAGGGGAGTCTTCTCAGATGGAGCTGGAACAACCGTCAAATTAAAAAGTTTTTTTTTTTTTTCAAACAAAATGGTTCAATTCTTAAGTTTAAACGTTTACTTTGTTCTGCTGTGAATAAAATGTGGATTTATGAGATTTACAAACCATGGTTTTATTTTCATTTTACACCATGATGCAACTGTTTTTGGTTATTGGGGTTGTCAAAATGTAACAAAATAAAAGCATGAGGTAATTTTCAGTAAAACGTCGTCTCAGCCTCGTCTCTAATTATCTTGTGGCTGATCTCGTTTCTCTACAGCTGGTTCTAATAAATCCTTTATCGATTTAAAAACTGTTAAATGTTAAATGTCAGAGGAATATCGTTACTTCTTCCGAGACAGATTTATAGTTTTAATTTTTAATAAAGTTTCATGAGTGAGTTTCGAAACGTTACAGTCCAGGAAGAAAATGTCCGCGACCGTCAGCTCTCCGGTTTTACGTATCACAACTAATCGATAATGATCGACGACAGAAACAGAAGTTTAGTCAGTTTGCTGATCTGATCGCCAAGGCGGAAAGACATCAGCAATGATCTCAGAGAAGCAGCTGTTGCTGCGCATCAATCTGTGAAAGGTCAAAGGTCAGTTAGTCCATCGTTCTACAGGAAGATTATTCACGAGTTCCAAACATTGAAGAAGTCTTCGCAGCAGATTCACCCTTAAGGTCAGACCATGCAGTGACTCTACAGGCCTCAGTCAGCAGGTCAAAGGTCATGGCATCTTCTCTCTAAAAACAAGATGGCAGCTTGACTTAGGTTTGGAAAGTTTCATCTGAAGGAGCCACAAGATTTCTGGACCAGAACCAGACTAGAGGACAGATACCCAGAATGCACTGCAGCAAACGGCTCCTCCCAGCTGTCAGCACGGTGGTGGAGGGCTGATGGTTTGGGCTCCTGTCAGTCAACGAGTGGACCAGGAACTGATCTGCAGACCAAAGGTTTCTGGAGTCAGATGAGTCCATCTGTCCAACAGCTGAAGTTTGGACCAAACTGGGTCCAACAGGACCATGATCCCAAACAGCAGCTGATCTACAACATAACGGGTCAAAAGGAACAGAACCAAGGAGTCCAGAACCACAACCCGTCTCTGGTGGGACCTTCTGACAGCTGAGCAGGAGCCTCAGTGATGGAAAAGAGAGTGGGCCAGAACTCCTCCAGAACCACGAGACGGATCAAGTTAAAACCGTTCTGGTAGTTTTTGCTGCTAAAAGTTCAATGAGGTGGATTTATAAACTTTTTAAACCACAGAACTTTGAGAGCGGACATTTTATTTCTCGTGACTTTACATCCATTTTTGGATAAAAAAAAACAAAAAAAACTTGGCAACACTTTGATGTTGAACCACGTCAACACTTGTGATAAAGTAAACATTTAAAACCGGTTTATAAATCTGATGAATAAAGGTTTGACCGTAATAAAACAAAAATCCAGAACTGAACCAGAAGCCCAATCGTTCTGCCCCACATCTCTGAATTTAGAATAAACACAGAAAACACACTCTTGTGAGTAAAAATACTCTCGCCATAGGGAAAGCTTTTACCCGACGTGGAAGAACAAGTCAAACCAAACACCGTACGGTAAATTAGATCCATCCTTTACAGAAGTGCTTTGTTTTCCCGTTAAAGATCAAACATAAACCAATCCTTAGCCTTAACTACTATTTTACATTTAGTTTTTGCATCATACATTCAAAATGAACAAAATAAAAAATAAATCTACTTTTGTTTACGTCATTACTTGAGAGGTACTTGATAGACTTGAGCCAAATCTCACATAAACCTGACAAAGTACATAAGTTTACCAGCGTATCAAGATTAAAAGACCAATTATTTTTTAAAGTAATAAAAATATTGGGATATTTTGAGCAAGCACTGACTCAGCTAACTCGTTAATCAGCTGAAATTTAGCTCGTGTTCTTGTTTTGATGCAGCAGCGCATAACGTTCCCTTTTGCTAAAAACAGGCTGTAAACATTTAAACCCGAAACTTTACGAAAATTCAGTGAAACTAAAACATTTAAAACATTAAATACTAGTTTGGCGACCTCCTCGTGTTCAACAGTGCAGCGTTCGGTTCAGCTGAACCGGATAAGACGGACGTTTGAGACTAATGTAGTTGAACCTCCTGACTTGAGTCTGACACATAGATTTATAGATTTTTGCTGAGTCATCAGTGACTCGTCACTTCCACAACGCTGTAGAGCAGTGACTCAAGTCTGATGTGCCTGACCAGGCTGTTAAAATATATAAATATATTTTAGTAACGCAGAAATCGACATCACGGCTGTATCTCAGTAACTGTTGGTGGAGACGTTAAATTGGGGAAAACTCGCAGATTTTCCACTTGGAACCGAATCACGACACGTTTGCGTACGTGGCAGCGAAAAATACTGCGATTCTCGATAAACGTTCCAGAAAATCGTGCAAATGTTAAAATTTAGTTACCGAGTGTCTTTTGATCATGTTTTAGTCCGTTTTTGTCACAACTTGGTTTCAAAGTTTGTCAAAACCTCCCAAAGCTCGACCTCATCCTCTAACGGTTATCTGTGGCCAGGGGCGTCACCAGGGGAGGACCAGAGAGGGCAATGGCCACCCCAACAAAACTGGTGTCCTCCCTTGAACAAGCTGTTTTATCTCGAGTCCTAAGGTTTTGCTTGGTGTGCATTTTTATTTTCATCTTGCTATTTAGGACTAATAGAACCTGATAAATGTAAAAAATAAAACTTGTTTTTGATCAGTTATGAGCCAAGTACAAATATATATTTTATTTAAAATAAAAAAGATAACGTAAAATCTTGGCCCCCTCAAATACGGTCAGTGTCCTTAACATCAAAAAGCAGGGTCTCAAGACATTTTAAGCTAAAAAAAAACAAAAAGTATATATAAATACAAATTTGAGAGGACAAGCTTTAATAAGTCCAGTGGTGACTCTGCTTTTCTCAACAACTAATCTCAACAGGAAGTAAAAAAATTAAAGTAGACGTCTGCATATCAGAAGGTGATTCCTTAACTACCGTATTGCTGTCACTGTCGAATAATCGATATATGAAGTGAAACCTCTTGATTCTGTTCTGGCTTTTGGTTTTGGTGTGCCACCCCAGGATTTTCAGTGCCCCCCTCACTGGTCTACCCCATTAAAAATAATTCTGGAGGCACCCCTGTTCATTGTCAGGTCGCACAGGCAACAGGTCCAGGAGACCTCCAGCTAGTTCAGTCCTGATCCAACAGGTGAGGACTGGAGCACAGACCAGCAAACCCAGAGATTTGATTTTCGATGGAACGCTTTCTTCACCACGACCGACCGAAGCAACACCCTCATTACCGAGGACAGATTCAAAAAGGTTCGAGATGAGATCCAGACGCCCACGACTAATCTGAGAGCGAATTTATGGTGAATTTTTTTATTTATTTCAAATGTTTTTCAAAATTCCAGAGAAACTGGTGCGAGTTTGAGATTCAGGTTTTGAGATTTAAACTTTGTTTTTATGAGAACGTTGTGCTCAACTTAAAAAAAAATTTTTTAAAAATGAAAAATTTCACTTTTCTCTTGCAATTTTGCATCTCCGGCTGTCTGAGCCTGGTCAGACACCGTCTCAAGAGACAAACTCCAAGCCCCAGCATGCATTGCAGCAAAAACCCCAGACCGTCTTTGACGTTAAAAAGCACGCATGTTTCCGGATCTCTCCGAGAAGCCTGCTGGGAGCAGAAGTTTACATACAATCCAAAATCATTTTAAATATCTATAATTTAACAGAATATGTGGTAAATTAATCATTTTGGGCAAATTTTGTATTAAAAAAATTAAAAAGGAATCGTCGTAGAGCTGAAATTTTCATATACGTCAACAACTTCCCCGAGTTCACAGCCTGAACGATAAAACGGTTTGATAAACGGATTAATCTTTAAGTCCGTGATGGTTTTTGTTAAACTCACAGCTCGTCGTCGATACATTTGATGTGGAAATATCGTAAAATGTTTCTGGTTTGTGCCTCAAAGCGCTGCCCGTTCTTGCCCAGCAAGAGTTTAAATTGTAGCTTTGATTATTGCAAAACGCCGACTTTCTGAACCAGAACCGAACCGGCCCTCTTTCAGCATCAGCCGTCAGTTCCCAGAATCCTCTCTGGCGCTGACGCTGCTGTCACACATTCTTATTTTCAAACCAATAAAAATCATCTGCGACCAAAAGTAAAACCAACAACACTGCAGTAAAATAAATTACAAAAGCTGAAATAAACGTACAATGCTAAAATTCTAAAACTAAATATTTCAAACGCAAGAACCTTTTATGTTAAGCCTATAAATACATTTACAAATTTACACATTATTAAAATTAAACTTTTCTGCAGCACCTGAAAAGGTTAAATGTTTTATATGTTCACGACAGTGTCTTCCATACTCAAATAAAATCTTTTCTTCGTCTTTTACCGCTGTGCACACCCATCATATCTTTGCATGGATATATTTACAATAAATCACTTTCTGGATATATAAAAAGTTCTCCAAACCTAAATACCGAATGGCCCTGAAACGTTGCATCCCGAGATGAGGAATTTGTGTCGTAAAACCGGAGTGCTCATGTGGAACCAGACCCCACACGTGATTTCTGTTAAATGTCGCCGTGATCCGAGGGGCTCCACGCAGGACGAAGCTGAAGGTCCTCCGGTGCTGCGTCACTAACCGGTTACTGATCAATCAATGCCCTTTATTTGCTCCTCCTGGATCCGTTTAAAACTCGGTCTCGGGAAGGATTTTCCCAGTAGGCACGGAATGGTTTCACCAAACACACACTGTCTGTAACAAAAGACTGGCCTGAGTACAAAAATATATTTTCATTCCTAGATCAGCATTCAAGAGCACAAAAAAATTAAAAAATCCTTCAACGTCGAACCTCCAAGAGACGACGTTTGTTCAGAGATCTGAGTTCAAGATGAGCTTCTGGTGACGCGAGGTCCGACCCCGTCCCCAGAACCAGTTTTATGTCCGGATCGCACTGTTGCAGGTTAGCTGTTTGGACAGACGGGGTCCTCGGGGAGCGGATCGTGGGCGAACACAGAGTCATCCGAGCAGGTGCTGTTGGAGTCCTGACAGGTGGGCGAGTACTGCTCGAAGGTCACCGACAGGTCCAGGTACTCCTGTCAGAGGAGAGGTCAGAGGTTACAACCATCAAACTCCTTCGGTGGTCAATTCTGTGACATTAATCATAAAACATCTGGATCCCTGTTTAATTATCTCATTATTCTTCAGTTCAGACGCCCCCATCTTCTCCAGGTTAGCATGGAGTTGGTGTTTAACTCCAGCTGCCAAAAACACGAGACGGGATACCCCCTGGACATGTAATCGGTCCATCACAGCTTCCGTTTCCTACACAGAGCTCACGTATTTTTCACATTTACAATAATTTGTTTGAAAATATGCACTTTGGTTTTAGTAAATATGCACTTTGGTTTTAGTAAATATGCACTTTGGTTTTAGTCATTTGAAGATCGTTATTGTCCGAATTATTTTTTGGGTAAAAAGGGGCAGATATTAAAAGATTTTTTTCTCCTTTCTGCTGCCTTTCATTTTATTAGTGATTGTATTTCTTATTGTATATAGAATTGATTTGTTTTGTTTAAAAAAAAACTTTATAATAATAATAATCATTGCTTTGTCATCTACGGTGATTCGTTTGAAGATACCAGACTACTTTGAACGTTTATTGTTAATGTGTTTACGTTAACTTATTCTCGCATTTCTAACCGTTTGTTTTAAGACACACAAATATTTCAAACAACATCTACAGTAATTAGATTTACGATGTACATGATTTTTTTTGTTTCAGTTTCTAAATTCTTTTTTTTTCATACGTCAATGAAAACCGAATTGTTCTAGCAAAATAAAAGCTGCATAGAAAAAAGGACTAATAAATGAGTTTTATTCTATTTATTATTTTTCTATGTTAAATGACAAAAAATCTTTCTGTATAGTTAGATATAAGTTGGTGTGGTAGTAGCTAACACTGATACTCAACTCATACTCTGAGCTCTAACACTATTCACAAGATCTTTCTTAAAACATTCAAATCTAGCTTCGTTCTTAAGCTCAGTCCTAAACAAGAACCACGTTTGTGCAGGGAGACGTACATCAGTGGAGGTCATGAATAAGAGCCGGTCCAGATCTTCTACCAGCTGTCTGAAGGTTGGTCTCTGCGATGGGACGGCATGCCAGCACTCCCTCATGATCATGTACCTGAAACACGGGTCGAGATCTGCTTATTCACAATGCAATTTAGGAAAACCCAGCATGTGGTCTCAGACCCTAATCTGATTGTTTTTACTGGTTTGTAATCAAAAGGTTCTGCTTCCTGTAGTTATTTTTTCACGTACAGTTCTTGAGTGCAGTTGGCAGGTTTGTCCATCCGATGTCCCTCTTTCAGCAGCTTGAAAAGTTCTTCCACCGGGATCCCTGGGTACGGTGAGCCCCCCAGAGTGAAGATTTCCCACAGCAGGACCCCGTAAGACCACCTAAGACACGTATAAAATGAGGTCATGGCCCAGACCCGTCAAATTCAGACAGATGCTAAAAGTAGCAAAACACTAGCTAAAAGAGCCAAAACACTACCTAA
>NC_056518.1:29666051-29681107 GCF_014905685.2 Nematolebias whitei | reverse complement strand
GCAAAACACTAGCTAAAAGAGCCAAAACACTACCTAAAAGTAGCAAACCACTGGTTAAGTCTAACAGTAGCAAAAGACTAGCTTAAAGTTAAAAGTATCAAAAGGTTAGCTAAAAACACTAAAAGAAGCAATAAAGCTAAGTGGCAAAAGTTTAGCCAAAAGTAGCAAAATAATGTCTAAAAGCTAAATGTAAACAAAGTTAGGTTGACGCTAAAAGTAGCAAAAGGTCAGCTAGAATTCAAAAGAAGTAACAAGCTAGCTATATGTAGGCAAAAGATCAGCTAGAAGCTAAGAGAAGCAACAAGCTAGATAAAAGCTAAAGGTAACAGAATGGTAGCTAAAAACTAAAAGTACCAAAAGGTCAGCTAGAAGCTAAAAGTATCAACAAGCTAGTTAAAAGGCAAAAGTAAAACAGGACTAGGTAAAAGCTACAAGAAACAGAACGTTAGCTAAAAACCAAAATAAGTATAAATAAAAATAAATTTTAAATAGAACAAAGTTTTTGAAGGAACTGAAAAGATCTTAATGTATTTCTATGGAGACGATGTTTGTTACATTAAAAAGTTTTTGAAAAATAAGACGTAGAACCCATCTGCTGAATGAGCTGAACATTTTGACACATGAAGGCTAAAGTAACACAAAGCAAGCAGAAGTAGTTAGACTGAAAAACCGTACGGAGAGATTTTTTTTTTTCTGAGCGCTGACTCAGCGTTCACACAATAAATAATAACCCTGGTCTTCTGAGCACAAACTGTGGACTTCAGCTTTAGCTGTTAGCAGGTTTTCAACCCTAAATATTTGTTATTTATGGTTTTGGTTTTAAGTGTGATTTATCGTGATTGTTCAAACAATTTCCACATTGCACTGTATGGAACCTAAGCATGGGTCAAAGGTCAGAACCCCCCAGGGGCGTTTGAGAAGATTTCAAAGTGAGGACTGTGAAGTGGGGCGAGGAGGGACTGACTCTAATCCAGACCTGCTGAAATAACAGCCATCAGGTTCCCAGTCTGGTGAAGTCACACCGCCGGGTCGGCGTTAACTGAGGCCACTGTTTGGTTTGGACCACGGCGTGTAGCTACTGGAAGGGCGGGTTTTTACAGCTACTGTGGGACGATCACAACCAAAATGGTGGCAGAGCAGGTTGGACCTGCAGGTTGTGACAAATCCAGTCTTTTCGCCTTCTGTCTGGATTTCAGCTGATAAAACCGAGACGATGGTCGACGTGGGGGAGAAACAGGTTCAGATTTATCAAAGCAAGGGAACCCGAAGACGTCGTATTTCAGACGTTCTGCGCTTGACGTTAGCGCAGATGTTTCGACGCCCACATTGCACAGAACCGAACAGTTGGTGGAAACTCACACGTCGCTCTGGTGCGTGTAGACCCGGTCGAACAAAGCCTCCGGAGCCATCCACTTCACAGGCAGACGACCCTGGAACAAAACGTATACAGATTTAACAGAACCGCTGCCAACAGAGAACAACAACGGTCCGGTTCTTTGTTGACACAACGGACACGTTCATCTCGATTCTGAGTCAGCGTTCATAAATTTGATCTAATTTTTATCTTTTTAAAACTGGCTCCAATTTTGTCTCTATGTGACTTTTATGCTTTAGCTAGCATTTAGCTACATTTAGCTGCACTTGTGCTATATTTAGCTTCTACTTATCCATTTGCTACTTTTAACTAAACTTTTGCTAGTTTTCCTTTAACTACCCGTTTTCTGCTTTTAGCTAGGCCTTTGCTACATTTAACCATTTTTATTGTTTTGCGACTCTTCGATTTCCGTTAGCCTTTGGCTAAAAGTAAATTTAAGTTAGGTTTTTTATATATTTTGCTAGTATCTTTTAACTTTCAGCTAGTGTTTTGCTTATTCAGTTTTCAGCACACTTATTTGATTCTTTGAACTTTTAAGTAGAATACTTTATTTAGGTAACCGTTTGCTAGTTTTAGCCTGTTATCGTTTAGCTAACATTTTGCTATATTCAGCTTTTAACTAGCATTTTTATATTTTTTGGAGTTTAGGTACTATTTTACTTATAACTTTAACAGCTTAGTTTCTGCTTCTTCAGCAGATCTCAGCAGTCATTCAGCTCGACATGACAATAGATTTTCACAGGAAAATTTGTTTTTTTGTCTAATTCATTTTTTTATTCTTTAAAAATCAGTTAGCAAATTAAAATAAACTTCTGCGAGTTCAAACAAAAAATACACCCAAATCAGAAAAGAGCTGACGTCTCACCTCAGTTGGAAGAAATGGCTGTAAAGATCAGAAACACACTTGAGTTGTGCACGAGTAAACGTGGTAGAAAACAGCAGATTCACATGCATGCAGGAAATCACGCAACGCCTCGAGGAATTAAAAACAAAACACAAACTCTGCAGGCTGCTTGGTGGATGAACCAGGCCGCCTCAGCGCTGTGGTTGACCGGAGCAGTACGAACAAAATAACTAAACACACCAAGGTGTAGTTAAAGTTAATTAATTAATTAACACCCTCAATGTACGAACCGTTCAAACATTCTATAAAACTGTCTAAAAATTTCTACATTTTTGACAACACTGCAGTTTATAAAACTTAAGGAGCTAAAATGCATAAAAAGAAAATTTAAATGTGATATTTTTATTTCAGGCTGAGATCTTTAAGCAGTTAAGTTAGGTGTTTAACTTCCCCCTAAGGAACGCTTAATGTCACAAAGTTAAAAACGACCTTCTGAGGGTTGAATTAAGAATTTATGATTAACGCAGGGAATATGTTTAGTTTATCTTTGTGAACACGAACATGAAACGTCTGCATTTTCAGTTAAATGGGTATTTTCCACCCGGATGGAGAGCGTTTGCTGTAAAACTCACATTTGTTGTCTTTTTGTAGTAGTCTATGTTGTGCACGTCTCTGGCGAGACCAAAGTCGGCGATTTTCATGACATTGTCTTCTGTGACGAGGACGTTTCTGGCTGCCAGGTCTCGGTGGATACACTGAGGGACACAAATACAAACACTTTAACACAAACGACTGAAAACGCTTTTAGTTACGTCTTCGAATGAAGACAAAGTCTTGAAGGTTTCATGAGGTTAATGTCATTTTCCTTATACAGAGTAGACGAGCACAATTACCGTAACTTCCTGACTTTTTTCCGAGCGCACCTGAATATAATTTGCGCCCACTAAATTAAAAAAATTAAAAAGTTTGTATATATAAGGCTGCGCTTGTGTATAAGCCGCAGTTGTCCACGTTGTAAAACAAGATATTTACACAGATGTTTTTTTTTTTTTTTTACATTTTAAATTTATCGCATCAGCTCTGCGCTGAAAATGACAAAACGTTTTATTAACCTGAGCAAACAGGTTTCCCTCATCTTTATCTTTATACTTGGCACTCACTGGGTTCCACAGTTCTGAGTCCCCATTAAAGATGTTAAAACATTCACAACCTGAACTCCGTGCGGCTGATGATTTGTCGGTCTCATCACAGCAGCAATCGGCCTCTCTCACCTTCTGTGAGGCCAGGTACTCCATGCCTCTGGCCACCTGATAGGCGCAGGACACCAGGTCTTTGAACGTCAGCTGCTCGTTGGGGATTTTGCACGTGTCGAAGGAGTAGTCCGTGCCCGGTGGACGCCGCGCCCGCAGGTACTCCCTGAGGTTGCCTTTGGAAGCGTATTCCACCAGGACGTACAGAGGACCTGAGAGCCACACAGACGCACCTCACACATCTGTTTCATGTCGGCGGTAATCGCCTCTTCATGCGTTATAACCTCACCGTCCTGCGTGCAGGCGCCGAGCAGGTTGATGATGTTTTTGTGTTTGCCGATCATCTTCATCATCTCCATTTCTGACACCAGGTCTGACAGATCTTTGTCTGTGGCGTCGTCTGAAACGAGAGGCAAAGAAAGACTGATGAAGCTCTCCATGATGGAAAGTGAGGCTGAAACTCACTATTTAAAGCTAAAAGTGTCAGAACATCAGCTAAAAGGAGCAGAATGCTGTAAAAAGCAAAGAGGCAGAATGTTACCTAAAAACTAAAAGTAGCTACCTTTAGCTGAAAATAAAAAAATGTTAGCTAATAAAATCAAAAGGCAAGATAAAAGAAGTAAAACCGAAGCGGATGGTAAATCTGATAATCTGGTAGCTAAAAGCTGAAAGTAGTAAAAAGCTAACTAAAACTAACAAAACACTAGCGAATGAAAAGAAAAGGCTAGCTAAAAGTTGAAGAAGGCTAGCTAAAGAGCTAAATGTAGCAAAGCCTTAGCTAAAAGTAACAAAACACTAGCTAAAAATAGCAAAAGGCTAGCTTAAAACTAAATGTAGAAAAACTGAAACTGATGGCAAATATCTGATAACTAGAAGCTAAAAGTAGTAAGAGGCTAGCTAAAAGGAGCAAAATGCATTAAAAGCTCAAAGTGACAAAACACTAACTAAAAGCTAAAGGTAGCACACAGGTACCAACAATTAAAAATAGCACAACAGCAGCTGAAAAAAAAAAATAGTGGAATGAAAGGTAAAAGTAGCAAAATCTAGCTTAAAGTAGAAAAAAGCTAAAAGTAGCGTGAAAGAAAACAAACACAGAGCTAGTAGCTTAAGCAGATTTCAAAGAGAATCTTTATGTACTTCTACGGTAAAAATATCTCTAAATAAACAAAGTTAGAAAAGTTAGAAAATCATGGCACTCAACTCCTGAAAGAGCTGAAGGTTTCTGATAGATGAGCAGCTAAAACAGCACAAGCTTTGCAGAAGCAGTCGGGTTGTAGCTAAATCTAAACGGATGAACGGTAACACGTCGTCAGAGCAGCTGCTAACCTTTTAGCATTTTCACGGCGACGGTGAGCGGCTTGTTGGGCTTCTCCTTGTCGACGCCGACGGCCTCGGCCATGACCACCTGCCCGAAGCAGCCCTCCCCCAGCGGCTTCCCCAGAGTCAACCTGAAACCAAACCACAGCAGGTTTTGGGTCTGAGCGGACCTTTCAGCTCCGATGGATGCAGGGATACGGCGCCGCCCTGTCACTCCTTCTTACCGGGATCGAGGGAACTCCCACTTAGGGTCAGAGGGCAGCTCCAGCTCCGAGACGTTGGCCAGGATCGGGCCGTCGCTGGAGGACAGCCGGGCGATCCGGACCAGGGGGGTGTTGGAGTTCATGGACGAGTTAGAATCCAAGGACACCTGCTTGGGTGCAAAAAAAAACAAAAAAAAAAGGTTATAGTCTCGAAAACGACTGCGATACGCGTGAGACAGAGTGGAGACAGTAGGATGTGAAGCTACAGTTCAGTTGTAGATGGACACCTGCCCACTAGCCAATAAGATATTACGCTAACACTTGATCTCTTTTACAAACAGCTGACCCGTGTCTGTGCACGAGGAAACAGGAAGTAACAAATGAATGACAGAGGTGGGGTTAAGATGGTCGCTTCTGTCCATCCGTCTTCTTGCTGATTGTGCCGTTTGTGGGACGTCCCGACTGCTGGGAGAGCAGGAGGAGCAAAAAATAAATAAATAAATTCTCTGAGCACAGATTTCCGAGGCATGACTGTAATATCTGCCGGAAGATGCCAGGAGGTTTACTGGAGCTTTACTTGACGTTATGAAAGAGGAGAAGAGAGATCAGGCTCCCAGAACTGAAGCAGAGATTACAGAAAAAATGCTACAGGAACTTTTCCACAGCTAAAACTGAAAAAATAAAAGCTTCAATTAAAACAAACTTCTACAAGTTTGAACTTATCTTTGACAAAAGTACAAAAACTTTTCACAATATTTTCAGCTCAAACTGTAAACTGAGCCTTTTTAAATGGAACGTTTTGAGGAGCAGAACCTTTTAATTACATTTAAAACTTGACAGAGTCCAGCCGGGTTCTGCAGGACGGACAACTACGAGTCTTTACTGCTAGTGAGCTGAAACCAGTCCCCCCAGGACTAAAACTGAAGGTGTGAAGCTGGTTTTATTTTCTAGAGAGAGAAACTTTCTGTCGTCGGATCAAATACATTTTTTATTTAAAAACACATTTTAAAAACAGGAAATCAAGTTATTAAGATAAAATTTACTAAGAAGGAGACCAGTTGTTGGAGGTTTTGGAGGGATTGTTGTCCCGTTCTGGTCTGATGGAGGACTCTAGCAGTCCTTCAGTCCTGGATCTTCTCTACTGGATGGGAGCAGATGTTCTAAAACCCAAAAGTGCTTTTCTGCATGGAGTCTTTCCAGCTGTGTAAACTATAAATGCCAGAAGCACTAAAGCACTAATGCACCCCCATACCATTAGAGAGGCAGGCTTTGAGCTGATAACAGGCTGTAGAGTCCCTCTCCTTTAGAACTGTGGTGACATGTTAAAAAAATTTTAGTTTAAACTTTTTATATCTTCACTATGTTCCAATATGAATAAAATATGAGTTTATGAGATTTGCAAATCACTACATTCTGTTTTTATATATTTTATTCACATAACTGAATGCATTTCAATCTGTTACAGAAAATTTTCTTATTTAATCTCCCATTAACTTGTATCCCCCCCCCGCCCCCCCCATTATCTGCATCAAATTCAACTAGAGATGTGTCTCGAAACCAACCAGGCAGGACGAGAGAAAGAGGAAAGTCTTGTGCAAATCTTGTATCTACTTTCTGTTACCTGTCTCTTGAGGGGGAACTTCGACAACTTTTGCACGGGAGGCGGTGGCACAGTCTTCTGCGTGTTCATCCTCATGCGACAGAGGACGGCGATGACCACGGCGAGGATGAAGAGCACGCAGCCCGTCACGTAGATCAGGATGTCTGCGTAGTAGTCGCCCTTGTCCGAGTTCTCTGCTCAGAAAGAAAGAACCTCGTAAATTAAACACTCGTTTAGCAGAAATGAACCGTTTTTGTTTTGATCTGCGGCACATTTTTTGAAGCGACTCGCACAAATCAAGACGTTTATGGGTTCAACATCTCTGCAGGCAGCTCGTCGTTTTCATGTTGCGGCAGGTAATTGCACCTGACATTAGCCGCTCCTTAGGGAGGTAATTACTGTCTTTAACATCAAATAAAAAATGTTTGACTGCTGCCTCAGAGCGCTGAAACGTTTAAAGAAACCATCTGATCTTTCAGCGGCGGCTGCCTGCTGGTCGTTGGTAAGCGCCGGTTTGTGCTGCTGTGCAAAACAAAAGTTTTAAATAAAGTTTTGCACTTTTGCAGCAGAGTGGTTGAGGAAAGACAAACCAGAGACCGAAGGAGGAATATACCTGGAAGCACCGTCAGCCAAGCAGAGTGGTAAGAGTAGCCGATAGAGTTCCCCGCCAGGCAAGTGTACTCGCCCGCGTCCTCAAAGGACACATTGGTCAAGAAGAGAACCTCTAGCTCCTTATCGGTCGTGTTTATACCGGCCGTCTGTGGAGGATGACAGGAGGAAGGAGGGCAGAATGAAGGAGAGAGAAGGATTTTTTTTAGAGGAAACACCAAAAACACCTCTGAAGTAAAGACAGGATCAGCTGTGCCACCACCAGGAAACAAAAACACCAAAGAAGCACGTTGGTTCAACCAAAGGCCACAAGTGTTGTTTTTTTTTAATCTGTCAGCTATTTTATCAAGACCCAAATGAAATTTTTTATATTGTATTTGTACGAAGCATCACAATTCTATTTTTTTTTTATTAATATTTCTGTAAAGTTTATAGATTTAGAAACTGTGGTTGTTTTTTACCTGAACCAGAGAAAAAGTTGTAGTTTACTTGACACCACACCAGTTCCCTTCACCATTACGTATTTTTATGAATGAAATGCACCCTTATACCATCAGAGAAGCAGACTTTTGAAATGTGTGCTGAGAACAAGCTGGATGGTCCCTCTTCTTTATGGAGGACGTTGAGTTTGTGGTTTCCAAAAATAATTTCAAATTTGAATGAGGTATTTTGACTTGCGTCCATCAAGTCTTCTCTTGGCTGCTTTCCTTTAAGGTATCGTCTCCTCGGCTACGACTGCTGGAGACTTGTTGGTGAACGACATGGGCGAAGAAGTCTCCACAGCCTCTCAGAGCGTTCGTGGAGGTTTCTCAGTTTCCTGGAGTGGGTCACAGACGCTCACGGTTTTGACTCGTGCGTTAAACTAAATTTTCAAAACTAGTTTTCTCTCAAAATAGTTGTAGATTCATTGTGGCCATCTCAAACTTATCTCAGTTGAGTTCATCTAAATGTATTTTTTGATAGACTGTGCATAGGAATAGTAAAGCACATGCTGGAACCCAGAAGTTGAGGAGTTTCTTTGTTCTCGTTTCTACAGGTGGGGCTGAGCAGCAGGTGTTCTGTTGAAACGTAAAAGTAAAAACTTTGACTTGCGTGTCGCTACCAGGTGTTGAAGTAATTAACCGCACTTTGAATATTTGAAAATCTCTGCCCATCCGTCACTGCTTTATGTGCAGATACAAATTTTTCTAACATTTTTAGCTGTGATTAGTTATTGGGCGTTTAAAAAAAAAAAAAAGGTTGCGCTATCATGACTGTGCGGGTGGTAGTAGGCGGGACTTAAAGCCCCACAACGTTAGTGAGCAGACTGGTTCCAAATAAATGCAACTCTACAGCGCCTGTCGCACACAAGAGGCCACGATTTTCTAAAATTGGTCAAAGAGGCAACATGGTTCACTGGTCACAAACACCCAGAATTCATTCAGACTGCAGATGGAAATGTGCTTATTTTCTCCTAATTCTGAGTCACTAACCAGACTCCGACTCTTGGTGGACTCCACAGTGGATCATCTCCCTAAATCCCAATATTCACCAGTTCCATATTCACCATCATTTGTCCAATTTATCCACAATCCTTTTCTAACTTTGTCTCCAAACCTGGGGCTGCATGCTCTCAAATGAAGACGCATTAATGAAGCTCTCCAGTGAAAACTAATAGCAGCGTCTGTGTTTGTGGGTGGTTTGATCGACGGGAGTTTCACGTCGGCTTCCATTTGAGCGTTTTGACTTGAAGTTCCAGCAGCAGTAAATGTGTTTGTCATTGATCAGGACGAAAGCAGCTCCGGGAGGTAAACCGAACAGCAGCGAGAAGCTAATTAAGTGCGTTTCTGCACGTCCCAGTCAAGCAGACCCACAACCAGGAGGAAGATGGCACCGGGGAGCAGGCAGAGGAGGCGGTTCTCAAGCATTTACCTGGTTTTTCTACTTTGAGCCAGAAAGCTCTTTCCGATCTGCCGATAAAGTTCGAGGCTCGACACCAGTACTTCCCGGCGTCTCTCTCTGTCACGTTGGACAGTTTCAACTTACTGTTAGCCACGGCGTGTTTACTGACATTACTCTGTGAAGGAAACATCGAGAAGCACAGTGAGGCCTTCACAAGCCCTGCAAAAGCAAACGCCGACAAAAAAAACCCTGCAGAAGCTGCAGAACTTAAAGTTGCTTTAACTCTGTATAAGAAAATACAGAACAATAAGACAGGAAAATATTTTTGATCAGTTTTTCCACAGTTTTTATGGTGAATCAGCCTAATCCCATCCATAAAAACAAACAGGGAACAAAGTGCACGTTTACTTTGTGCAGTAACGCAGAATAAACACAATTACTGTAACTGAAGAGCTCGTTCCTCCGATGTTAGACCTTTAATATAAGATTACAGACATGTAAACCCAAATAAAGATCCATTTTTAGTGTGGTACATGCTCCGATTTAGCATCTTGACGTTCTAATTGCAGGTTTTCCCTTGCATTCTGTAATTTGCAGAGGGTTTTTCCTTCCAAGCAGTTTCCGTGCTCAAGAATAGAGGAGAAATGTTCCCTAAACCCACGGTTAGCTCTGTTTTTTCATTATTTGGAGGGGAAGACTGTTGTTATAATCCACAAGGCTTTTGATTTCTCATTTGCACCCCCCGCCTTTTTTCTCTTTACTTCTAGAGAGAGAATAAAAACAAACATCTGGTTTGGACTAAGTGAACGGCTGCGGTGGCGGCAGTTTCAGGGAGGGAGACGAGCTAGAGCTAACTGCCGCTGCCATCGGATGTGCTGCGTCGCACGGTTTGATGAAGAGGAGGAGGAGGAGAGAGCGGAAAGTGGAAAAAATGAGTGGGGGAACGCGAAGAAGGGCAAAGTCAGCAAAGAGAGAGGGGAATGTGTGACGGAGCAGAGGGCTAAAAGGATTCTTGTCTGAGAAAAACAGACGAATAAAAAGACGATAAAATCTAATATCACTCTCTGCTCTTCTTCAGCTCATTGATTCTTGACGTTTTAAACAGGATTTAGCAGCAAAAAGACAAAACTTATAAAGTCAAACATACGTGGTTCATGAAGTATTTTGCTAACAGACAAACAGGGTTGATTCTAATCGTTAATGCCAAGGTTGAAAGTTCATGTTGGGGACTACGGCCACCTACTTTAGTTCAACCACTGAAAATCTGACCGAGTTAGACATTTATGTGTTGGCTGTGGCGGCCATCTTAAGTTGGAGTCATTTCAAATGTAGAACCAACAATTAGTTTCTGAACGTTTCAATAAAATCCAACAAAGGCAAAAATATCGCTCCATCTTCACCTTCGGCAGGGGGCATTCATGAAAACTGTCCCAAGGTGCTTCCCTTACTTTCACAAATGCTAAGCTATTTTTCTCCTTGTCGTCATCGTCATCAGTCCCTTGGCCTTCGTACGTGGGGGCAGTACAAACTTCAGACACCACCAGCTTTCACCTCGGGTACTCCTCAGAAAGGCAGGTGAAGGCCATAAAATAGGAGCCCTGTCCACGTCTGGATGTCCTCTGCCCAATGACGAGTGAGACACCGCCTGTTAAGGCTACTTTCAGTTTCTCCTGTCAGGATAAAGTTAGACAGAGCTGCTTTGGACCTCACCACATAATAACAAGTGCTATGTGTTGTCATCACTGTATGCTTCCATACAATGGTGAAATTGGCTCTCTGCATTTAACCCATCACACCTGAGATACACCCAGGTGGAGCAGTGGGCAGCTATGTAAGCACTCGGGGAGCAATTAGGGATTGGGTGTCTTGCTCAGAGACACCACAACATGTGGGAATGGCTGGGGATCGAGCCTGGGACTTTCAGGTTCCAGGTCGGCTGCCCTACATCTACCCCATCTCGGCCCCCCAAGAACCCCTGGTATAAAACCCCTGGAAGGAACTTCTGTCAGAAACCCATGGCAGTAACCCCGGACAGGAATGCCCAGTAAGAACGCATAGCATGATGGCCCAGTATGAATTCAGCTCGACAGGGACACCCAACAGAATTGCCTGGCATGATCATCTGGTAGGAATCTCAACGAGATCGCCAGGCAGGAAGACCTGGCAGAATCACCTTGTAGGAACCCCTGGGAGAAATCCCCTGGAAGGAACCCCCCAAAGGAATGCCTGGTAAGAACACCCAGCATGATGGCCCAGTAGGAACTCACAACAGTATCACCAAGCATGAAGGCTCGATGGGAACTCCCAACAGGATTGCCCTGTAGGTAAGAACCTTTGGAAGGAACCCTCCAACAAGAACACTCAGCAAGAAACCCTGCCAGGAACGCCCAACAGATACAGCACATGGTAGGTTCTCTAACCTCTGAAGTCGGACTATCTGTACTTTTGAGAAGCAAGTTGAAAATCAAAGAGTCCCTGTTGATGGTAGACCAGCAGAGCATCTCCATTTCATAAAAAAGTACAAAACCAAACAGATTGCTGACCGGCAGAAGATGTATGCGCAGGCACCATCTTGGAAGTGAAAGTGAAATTTAAACGTGTACGTTCATGCTCGCCTTGTTAACCTTAATGGCCCTCGAGAAGGAGGGGAGGGAGAGTGACTTGCTTGTGAGTTCAGCTGCAGATGTGAAACTTGGAACTTTGATTAAGAAAACTCCTCGGATGAGAAACTAAACATCTTTAAGACACTAGTCACCTTTAAATAATTTTAAAAAAGAACTAGTGTTTTACATAAGAAGCCGAACGGAAGAAAACACAGAGTTAGAAAAATTTAATAAATAAAATAAAAAAAAAATAAAAAAAAGTGAAATCAGAAGATGGATGAGCTGAGAGACAGGGTTTGAAGGAGAGAAATGGGAGAAAAAGAATCAGGGAAGGGGAGCAGGGAGGGGGGGTTCAGCCCAGACTTCGGCTCCAGGCTCTATTTTCGACTACCACATAATTGAAAAAGTATTTACTGAGATTTGTGTGAGCCGTTCTCACTGGGCTCACCAGAGTTCATTCAGACATAATCTGCTCTCTCATGTGTGGCACATGCTGGAGGATTTAAAGCCGGCTCCAGGTGGGGGAGGGGGTCACGCAAAAGGTTTTTATTTTTTGTCTTTTAGGTGCTTGATTTGCTTTTTGGTGCCTGGAAAGAATGTTAATGATGAGCTACTGAGAGTGCTGGATGTTCATTAAGAAACAATAAAACATGAGAGATGATCATCTTCTTCATGAGGCGGAGCCGTTTTAATAATTCAGAAGAAGCGCTTTCTTTTATAAACAGCTTGTTTTTGATCTTAGGTGCAGATTTATGGTTCATTTTTGATCGAGCCCGCAGACAAACCTTCTGTAAACAACAACAACAAAACAGTAATTTCCTGTAAAGATGTAGTGTGAATACTTATTGCTTAAAGCTGCTGAAAAGGTTTCACTGCTGAACTATTTGTAAGTTTGAACAGCGATTTGCTGAAAGCAGGAAATCAAAAGAAAAAACAGCAGAAATGTGTAAAAAATGCTGAATAGAGCAGAAATGAGCTG
Source organism: Nematolebias whitei (assembly GCF_014905685.2). NCBI lineage: Eukaryota > Metazoa > Chordata > Actinopteri > Cyprinodontiformes > Rivulidae > Nematolebias > Nematolebias whitei. The sequence continues at coordinate 29,668,446 of NC_056518.1, read as the reverse complement.
AAACAGGTAGAGAGGTAATAGATTACAAATATGAAACTAGCGAAAAAGAAACACTAATGACCTAACAAAAGCTGAAATTAGCAACAACAAAAACTCGCTAAGAAACTAAAAAAAGCTTATATTAGGTGAAATAGTCTGAAAGGAGCATAAAAGGTTAAAATTATTAGAAATACGCACAAAAGGCAAAGTAGCAAAAAAAGAAAAGAAAAGAAAAAAGTTAAGCAGAAAAAATTCCTAAAAAGTAGCTGAAAAATAGCACAAAGCTGAAATAAGCAGAACCAGAACAGAATCTGAAATGAGCAGTAAAAAGTTTTAAACAGCACAAAGGTTTGAGATCCATTCATTTTCAATGAGAGAAACATGGCCGACCAAGCCAAATATTTCAATAAGTTACAACTGCACAAATACCAAAAGTTCCAGCAGGAATGTCCTGAACGAGCCGAACGTTTTGAGTCATGAATTGTTGAAAAAGAACAAAAATCGTGTAATGAGTTGTGTGCCAAAATCATAGGGAAAAAAAAAACGGATCACAATAAAAAAAAAGGTTTAGAAACTTTCAGGCTGTTGGATCGATCGGTGAGAGTGGCGCCACTCTGGACCCACCTTCAGGACGTTGACGTACGGCACACCGTCGGGGCCGTAGCGGCTGCCGTTCACCTCGATGTGTTTGAGCCACTGGATGTGAGGCTGAGCGTCGCTGTAAACCTTGCAGTGGAACTCCACGTTGCTGCCCACCACCACCGTCTGGTTGGCTGGCAGGCCGGCCTGCAGGATGGGCCTGTGAGGCGACCGCTCTGAAGGCAAACAAAGATGGCGTCAGTAGCTTTAGTTCTGCAGAGACCGGTGCACCACAGACAAACAACTCGTGTGAATTTCCAGCCGTTTACCCAGAACGTCCAGCTGGTAGGTATGGCTGATGGTCCCGTACTTGTTCTGCACCACGCAGGTGTAATTCCCCCGGTCCGATGGCACGGCACTCTCCATGACGAGGCTCCACTGCTGGTGTCTCAGCTGTGGAGAGGTCAGAGCACAACATGTAAATACAAAGATTCAACAGGTAGAGAGCAACGGTAGAACATTCCTGTTCATACTGCAAGGTTAATGTTCTAAATGTTCTGATTTAATCTTTAACCAGTGGTGGGCACAACTAACCAAAAAGTTAGCTTTGCTAATGCTATACCACTAAACAGGTAAAAGCTAATGCTAACAGCTAAGGTGACTGTCACTCAGTCTGCGTCACGTCTTCCTCCTTCCAGTTGACGACTGGAGGGACTGATGCAAACCTGCTCATGTTCCTTTGATTCTTTCGGTTTGTTTTGAAGGTGGGTGGGGTCATCGGAGGCAATTCAGCCAATCCACAGAGTTATAGACCTGCTTAACGATGGTGGACACACAAAAACGCTACACGCACACAATCCCCCCCCCCACACTTTTTTTTATTTTTCAATTTTAGGGTCTTTTGTTTAGCAAAACTTCACAAATCAGTAAAAAAAAAATTATGACAAAAAAAAATAAAAAATTAAATATATATATATATATATATATATATATATATATATATTGCCCTCTTCAGATGCTCTAAAGGATTTTCAGATTATTATTTTTTTATTCCAATCAGGAGTTTCTGGGAGCCCTTCCAGCCCACAGATCCAGTAGCCGGTGAGGCGGCCTTGTTGTTGGTCAAACTTTAAGTCAGCCACGGAGCGGCTGACTCCGGCCAGGTGTGAATGATTCGTCAACATGTGGATCTGCCGTTTTGTTCCAAATGTTTACTCGTGCACGAGTGTGTTTCTCCTCTTTACAGCTGAACTGAAACGTTTGTGGGACGAGACGAGACCGGGCTCGGCAGCAACCTAGAACTGCAAACGAGGAGCCTTGTCCAGGCAGGCTGACAGAACGTAAACCTCAAACTGAGAAAAACTATTGAATTAAAACAGAGCAAGTTATTAAAGGTGAGCAGCAGAGGAGTGCTTTGTGTTGAAGCAAGTTCAAAAGAGCCTTTACTTAGAGTAAACAAGTCTGAATGTATTTATAATGGAAGTCAATGAGGGTTTGGGTGTGTGTACTCTGAACTCTATAGGAGCCGGAGAGAAACCATAGTCAACTGGAGACACTGGGTGAAGAAGACAAAGACGTCTCTGTTGTGATGAAGAATCTGATGATGGAGGAGATCGTTTCATTCTTATGGATCATTTAGATTGTCGTCTTTGAGGAAGGAGGAAAAGTGAGGCCCAAACTAGGATGGAAAGAAAATCATCATCCATCCATGATTTGTTCATCCACCCATCAACCCATAATTTATTCATGCATCCATATTTTTTCATCCACCCATCCATCCATCATCATTTGTTCATCCATCCATCATTAATTCATCCACCCATCCATCCATCATAAT
>NC_056518.1:29664517-29666041 GCF_014905685.2 Nematolebias whitei | reverse complement strand
TTAATTCATCCACCCATCCATCATTTTGTTTGTTCATCCATCCATCCATTCACCCATTTATTAATTCATTCATACATACATTCCTTCATCCATCCATCTGTTCATCCATCCATCCATTCATCCATACATTCGTTCATCCATCCATCCAATTTTCCATCTATCCATCCATCCATACATACATACATTCCTTCATTCATCCATCCATTCATACATACATACATACATACATTCCTTCATCCATCCATCCATCCAGTTTTCCATCTATCCATCCATCCGTTCATCCATACAGTTTTCCATTCATCCGTTCTTCCATCCATCCATCCATCCATCCATCCAGTTTTCCATCTATCCATCCATCCATTTGTTTATCCAGCCATCCATCCATACATGTGTTTATCCATCCATCCGTCCATACATTTGTTCATCCATCCATCCATCCATCAATTTTTCCATCCATCATCCATCCATACATACATACATTTGTTCATCCATCCATCCATCCATCTTAATCTAGGTGATTTTATAAACTCATAACTAAACAAAATCATCTTAAGCAGTCTGGTCAGTAAAATTAAAGAATGTTATTTACAAAGAAATTCAGAGCTGCAAACATTTTAAACACATTTAAATGATTTTTAACTTGACATTACTTTAGCTCGTTTTGATGCAGAGCAGAGACAACTGTTGAAAATCTTTCTGCCATGATGTAGAAACCCTGACATGGAAGTGAATAAAGGTACAGCTGAGATGGAAACAGCTGGGTCCACGAGCTTCCAGGGCTGGCGTTTAATTTTTAACATCCATCATGTAAAGGACGGTCTCATACAGGCTATGTTGATGGGACGGCTCTCACTGGAGCTTCTGAAAGTATTTCTCTATCTCTGCTCTCTGTGAAGGCTGACAGGATTATTATTACTTTTTTTTGCACCTCTGAAATTGGTTCCACTGTACCGCTCAGCAGCCCCTCGCCGAGCGAGTAGATTTAGCTCAGTAATTCAAACCAGGTGTGGCAGGATGGCAGACAGACACCGAGAGGGACCGAGAACCAAAGGAAGAGAAAACCTTTATAAGACGACAGGAGGAGTCTCCAAGTGGAGAAACCTGGAGCCAAGCTCCTCTGGAGGAGGTCATATTAGTGGTGAGGGAGTGAGTGACGACAACATGGCCGCCGTTCTGTATTAACCTCACCTGTTTAGGAAAATGATCAAACCCAAAGATGTTTTTACAAACAAGCCTGAGGGGAAAAAAAAGCCACTTCTGTGGACGTCACACGTCTCCACTTGCTCTCGCTCTCCTGGAGGTGTGTGTGGAAAATAAAGAACCAGTGTAAATATTATGCCTGACTTTTTTTTTGGCAGTTGCACGGTAACAGTAACAGGCAAACGATTTTTGTGTGGAGCGCCCGGCTCCACCCCGTCTGCCCCCTCTCAGAGTCAAACTGAAGTCAATCGCGGCTCTCAGGAGCAGATGAGTGATGCCTTGTGCTGCGGTCGCTCAGACCGGGGGGGGGGGGGGGGGGGGGGG
>NC_056518.1:29635811-29664417 GCF_014905685.2 Nematolebias whitei | reverse complement strand
GGGGGGGGGTGGGGGGAGGGGGGGGGGGGGGGGGGGGGGGGGGGGGATGGCGAGCCACGAGAAGGGAGGAGGCTAAAATGTGGTAAAAGCTGAGCCTCGGTGAAGGCCAAGACCACCAACAGCAAAAAGGGGAAACTGTAATCAGAATTGAGGCACGTTTTCAGCGTTTTTTTTCTACTCCTGGGACGCGTTTCAACCCAGATATGAGTTTTGTGTGAGCACACACGTGCACAATTATTCTACAATTATGATTAAAGTGAGCAAAACACAACAGATTCCTCCGGGCGAAGTTGACTAAACAAAAACAAAAATTTATGAGAAAAGCTGGTTCCAGCATCGCTGCTTCCACAGGATCTCTCAAGGGATCATCATCAGCAAGACCATAGAACACAATGCCAGGGCGGAAAGACATGAGCAATAACCCCAGAGAAGCAGCTGTTGTTGCTCGTCAATCTGGGAAGGGTCAAAGGTCATTTAGAGTCGATCGTTCTACAAAGAGAAAACATATTCACAAGCGGAAAACATTTATGACAGCTGACAATCTTCCAGGAGTTTCACCCCGAAGGTCAGGCCATGCAGTGAGCTCCGTCTCAGACTCTACAGGTCTCAGTCAGAACATCAAAGGTCAAAGTTCATGACCTCTTTGCTCTAAAAACATGACGGCACGACTTATGTTTGGAAAGTTTCATCTGAAGAAAGCACAAGACTTCTGGACCAGAGCAGAGGACAGATGTTTACCCAGAATGCACAGCAGCAAACACCTCATCCTTGCTGTCAGCACGGGAATGTTATTTTAGCCATTCATATCAAAAAATTCAGCTTATTCAGAAGAAGGGTGCTATGACTTTAGCTTTAGTAACTTTTCCAAATTATGAATTTATTTTTAAATAAATGTTCCCATAGAAGTAACATGAAGGTAAACCATCTCTGTGTTTGTATACTTACGGTATGTTACTTTAGCTTATGGCTAGCCTTTTGCTACTCTTAGCTTTCAGCCACTGTTTTGCTAATTCTAGCTATCAGTTTGTACGTTTTTATATTAAGGTACACTTCTGCTCAATTTATTTCCTGTTTTGCTAACTCTAGCATTATCATTTGTTCAGCAAACGTTACCTTTAGCGTTTTGAATTTGTTTATTGTTTTACTTTTAGCAACTGCTTTCCCAATTTTAGCTTTTCTTTTACCATTTTTAGCTAACGTTTTGTTGTTGTAGTATCCATTTTGCTAATTCTAGCTTCAGCATTTGCTCAGTTAATTTTATCTGCTGTTGTTCTAATTTCAGGTTAAACATCCGATTTGCTCATTTTAGCAACTTTTTTAATTTCAGCATCTACCTTGTTAACTCTAGCACTTCTAGCTAATTTTAGCTTCACAATATATGTAGTGTAGCTACTTTTAAATACATATTTTTCAATTCTAGCATCATTTTTTATAATCTACAACAGTTTTACTAACTTTAACACTTATTTTGCTAATTAGGCATTGTTTTGCTCATTTTAGCATCAGCTTTGATTTTATTTTAGCTTTCACCACTCAGTTTTAGCTTCTTTAGCAACAACCTTCAGCACTCAGCCATCACCTTGCATTTTTTCCCACAGAAAGTACCATTCCTCTGAATATTTTCTTCATTAATGCTATTAGCCTTTATTAATCTGTAACACAAGCTAATTCAAGCTAATTCTGATTCTAATAATCTGCACAATTAGTCTCCAAATGTAATAATCCGATTCGTCTTAGTTATGGTTGATTCCAAGCCGAATTAAATGATTAAGCAGCTTAAGTTGAAGTCAGAGAAGGCTTTAAAGGTTTTAGTAGCAGGTTTAAAGAAAAGCGATAGCTTTGGGACCGAATAGAGACGTTCAGAGTCCAAACGTCCAGCTCTTAATCCCTCTCCGAGCTGGTTATTTTACTCGCTTTAATTGTGAAATGAGTTCAGTTTTGCGGACGTTAACTCGGGTTTGGTGCAGCAGCTGCCTGACAAAACACAGGAAACACTGCCCCCATTATAATCCAAGCGCTCCGTCTTCACCTCGCTAAAACGGCCCTTTCAGAGCGAGCGGGTCCAGTTAGCAGAATTTATGAGCCTGTCAGAGCGGGAGCAGCGGCCCGGCTCTGCGCTGCCATCCATCCCAACCAGCAGAGTGGGTGGAAACAGATAGATGCGGCCTGGGGGGGTCTCGCTTTGAAAAACTGGGGGGAGTTTGTGTGGCCGGACTTCGGCTCTGCTCACAAACAAAACGAACGAGACGACCACGCTGGAGGGAGGAATGTACAGAGAGAAGATAAACAAACAGGTTTACTGAAGGAATGCATATCGCCCGCCGCTCTTCAAGCCAGAGATGCAATCGAAGATAAACTAACGAGATTCGTTAATGCTTAGGATCAGTGGTTCCCAACACTGGTCCTTGAGGAACACCATCCTGCATGTTATAGTTGTTTCCCTGCGTCAACACACCTGATTCAGTGATTTAATTACTTCATCGTGTTCTGCAGAAGCCTGTAAGTTACTCAATTAAAATCAGGTGTCGGAGCAAAGAAACAACTAAAACATGCAGGATGGTGTTCCTCAAGGACCTGGGTTGGGAACCCTTGGCTTAGACTGTGTGTTCGAGATGACTCTCAGCAACTACCACACCAAATCTTAGCTCATTACCCATAAAACTGACTGAGTTCAAGCCATTTATGCGTTTGGGAAGTTCAGTTGGCTGTGGCGGCCATCTTGAATTAGGTTGACTATAAAAGTTAGAGCTGTAGTCGTTTATCCACTTGTTGCTTCTTGAGTTTCATTAAAACCCATCCAGTGGTTCTTGAGATATTTTGCTAAAAGGCAGATAATGGTTATGTTTTAAAAACATCTTGTGTGATCTTTTAGAGCTTGTGTTGGAAATGACTCTCAGCTACTACCACGCCAAATTTTAGCTCAGCATCTGTAAAACTAACAAAGTTATCAAATTTGTGAAGTCGATTAGCTATGGCGGCCATCTTGAACAGAGCTGACCCCAGAAATGAAAGAGTTGTAGACATTCATCCACTTATTACTTCCTGAGAGTTTCATTAAAACCTGTCCAGTGGTTCTTGAGATATTTTGTTAACAGACCAGAATCCACCAAACAGAAAACTCCAGCCTATTAGAATAATCACACTTTTGTTGTATAATTAGATAAAATGACAGTGGGGGGGGGGGGGGGGGGCGTTTTGTCTGTGGCAGGTCTGCAATTAAAAGTCTAAAAATGTTTTTTTTTTTTTTAAAGCAGAAATCTTTCAAGCCCTTACCAAAACAATAAGTCATAATAATCAAAAATTCTTGTTCCTCGTCTCAAGTGCCAAAAATCCTAAAAAAATAGGAGTGCGGAGCTCAAACAATGAAACCTCTTCTTCCACAAATAACAGGGGTGTTCACCCATCTCCTGATGGCTCAATAAAGAGCTGAACTCTGACCTTTAGGCCCCGCCCCTTTCATAATGGAAAGAGCTGCAGCTGTCCAAGAAGCGCTTCAACTTCCTGCTTGAACCTTATTTTCTGCTTTTACAAACAAGCTACTCCTCCTCCCTGTCGCTTTATCCGGTTTCAGCAGACAGTTAACGTGTCCTTAGATAAAAAAAAGTGAGGGGACCCCGTGCTAACAAACAGGTGCGTTTGTTTATCTACGGAAACAATTGAAGTGACAGAAAATAGGTGAACAATGGCGCCGTCCATGGAAAAATCTGTTTGGGATTGAAAACCCCGACAACTGTGATGAGTTCCTGTGAATTTACGCTCAGATATGTCGAGTAAAGTGCTTCGTTTACACTGAGTGCAGACCCGCATTTCAGAATTACATATCAGCACATCCGAAAAACTACCGTAGGAAATGCTTTCAAACTGCTGCATTTGATATATATAGTACAGGGTAACTTTTTATGTCAGATTTCATACTTTAAAATGAGTATATTTAAGTTAAAATAACAATAGGTGGTGTTGGGTCTTCGTTATTACGTTTTAAATGTTTTTTTCTACTTTTTGAAGGGAAAGGGATTTCTCAGCCCAGTTTTAAAACAAGTTCCTTTCAGAAGCAACAACTAAAAGTTGTCTTTTCAACGACTGAAAGGCCAAAGTGAAAGTTTATTTTTATGTTTTTATCCCTTCCAAAAGTCTTAAACAACAAAGGTTTCCTGCTTTTTGTTTTTTTAATTCAAGTGTCTTTTTCCATTGTCTTCCAGTTAGCAACTTAACTTGAGAAGTAAATCAAAATAAATAAGTAAATAAGCCACTTATCTTTCAATTTAAGGCTTCAAGTGTCTACAACAATTCCTGAATGTCATTTTTTATGTTTTGACTTCCAAGCGTCCAACATTGAATCTTATTTTCTTCACTTCTGTGTCTTGAATTTCAAAATAGTGTCTTAAATATAATTTAAAAAAATTCCTGACGTCTAAGTGTGTTAAATTTTTTAAATAAAGCTACATTTCATGTTTCCCGAGTTCCAAGCATAAAACAAAAACTGTCCTTTGCTTCTTTTCTTTTCTCGTTTCCGAAGGTCTTAAACACATATTTAATTTATTTAAGCATCTCAAATTGTAAATTAAAGCTACTTTTGTTATATTTAACCCCCCGAGTGTTTGAAATATAATAAAATAAACTTCTTTTTATTATTTCTGAAGTCTATCTTGAATTAATCGTCAAAAATGAAACAGAACTAAAGCTGCGGACGTAGAGTTTTGGTCGTTAGTACCAGTTTAAATACAAACAGTGTTGAGGACGTGGTTCGTTGTTTTGAAGACTAAAGGTTCGGCGTGTTGGGTGGAGAAGATGAAGACGGAGAGAACAGGTGGAGCATCTGAACGCTTTGGGATTAATGCGCTGCTAAACGACGCAGAGACGCTTCATCCTCATCGGATCGTCACGCGTTCTCCACACGCTAAAAGCTGCTGTCAGGGAGACACTTCAGGCTGAGGACCGCTGACAGGTGTGTGAGAGAGAGAGAGACGGTGGGGACAGAGGGAGGGAGACAACTGCTGTTGGTCTGCTGGGAGCAGATGTTCAGGATCTCTGGAAACTGTTAATAGCTGCAGGATCTCGTTACGTTTAACTCTTTAAAGGCCAAAGTTTCACCGGGGACAAAAAACGTCCCTCTGCGTCTTCATTACCCGTCCTCTGCGTCTTCATTACGCATCCTCTGCGTCTTCATTACGCATCCTCTGTGTCTTCATTACCCGTTTGCTCTGCCGACGCCGGAGGGAGTCGGTGAAATAATAACAGCAGCGCTGCTTCCTTCAGGCGTGCGCGTCCAACTTTGCCTGCGTTTATCTTTCTGTTAGCAAAATATCTCCTAAACCGCTGCGTTAGTGCCAATGAAACTCTCAGGAAGTAACAACTGGGTGAACGTCTACAACTGGTTAACGTTTGAAGTCGTTTTGACTAAAAATGGCCGCCACAGCTAATCACCATTAGCCAACACACAAAATGCTGTTAACTGTGAATTTTAAAGATACTGAGCGAACATTTGGAGTGGTAGTAGGCGAGAGTCATCCCCAACATGTTGCAAGAGCAAACAGATTGCATGAGGTGTTCCTTTAAAACTTTGTAACGAATTATAGGAGTCACCCCTTGTCTGTTAGCAAAATATCTCCTGAACAAGGATGGATTCTAATGAAACAGAGTAATCAATGGGCATAAATATACAAATGATTAACTTTTGGACCCAGTCCAATACAAAATGGCCGCCACAGCTTATCAACATTAGCACACACGATTGAGGATAAAGTGGTCATCTTCAGAGCTGTTGAGCTGAAACTTGGTGTGGTAGTAGCTGAGACTCTTCTGCAGCACTTTTAAAAGTTAACAGGACGTTATTAAAACTCTGCCACGCAGGGCGGCGGGCGATATGCATTCCTTTAATTAATGCCAGTTTCATTTTTACCAAAACAATTTTTATGCATATTAAACTTGATCTTCTCGTCATTTTCTGAAGTTTTGTGAGTAAAAAGACGTAAATATTTTTAATGTCTTTGTTTAAGCTGTGTGTGTTTCAATTGTTTCCCAACTGAAAACAGCAGCTGCTTCCTGCTCGGCGTGACGGCCGGAGCTAAACGAGCCGGCGAGCGGACGCGTGTCAGCGCAGAACTCAGTTCTGCACGACGGTCCGGTTTGGACGCGACCCCATGGTTTATTTTGGTCAGTGGTTTGTGGAATGCGACCCGAGGAGGTTCTGTCATCGCCCGTCCGGTCACAGAAACTCACAGCGAGGAGCGTCGTCGACCCGCGACACCATCCGGGAACAGAACGGGGTCGGAACGCAAACAGCTGCAGGCAGAGTTCTGCTGCTTGGGTCAGGACTTCAGGGTCGGATCGATCCACAGATCGACACCATCAACAACAACGCTGGGATCTGATCGATTTATTTAAGTCTAATGTTTCGGAACAGAACGATTAAAGGTCAAGGTCAAGATTTCTTTATTGTCGTTCGCATCTCATGTGGTACATGTGGTGGAACAAAACTGTGCACACAGGGTCCCAGTTACATCCAACAAAAGTACAAGTATTAAAGATAAAATATTTAAAATCTAAAACTTATTTTCCGTTTATGATTTTAGACACTTCATTTTAACAAAATGTCAAAAACAAAAACTAAGTGCAAACTTAGAAAAAAAAAGGTCTTTTCAGCAAAACATACCGTGTGAATGAATGTTAACGAAAAGCACAAAGTAGCGAAGTATTAGTTATACGTAGAAAAATACTAGCTAAGAGTAGCACCAACCTAGCTCAAAGCACAAAAAGGTTAGCAGAAAGAGTAGCTAAATGTAGGAAATGTCTGGCTGAAAGCTAAAGCTGAATAAGTCTAGCTAAAAAATAAAAGTAGCAAAAGGCAAGCTAAAAGAAGCACAAAGCTAGCTCAAAGCATCAAAAGGCTAGCATGAGAAGACAAAAACAAAACCAGTAGCTGAAGCAGATTTAAATAGAATGTTTCTGAAGTAACTAGATATATTTGTCCAAAAACTTTTTTTGATTTTTCCACCTGGATTATTGAGCATGCATCAGGATAGATATATTTTTGTTTCTACATGGAAATATTTGTAAATAAAGAGAAATATTTAGAAAAGTATTAAAATTACAGAGAACTAAAGTCACAGCGGCTTCACAGCAGCTGAATGAGCCAAACGTTCTGATGCATGAACGGCTAAAAAAGCCGTTAAGTCTGCAAAGTTATTAAATTTCAGGAACCATAAAATAAATAAATAAATAAGAAAAGTAAAAATCATTTCCTGACTTTGTACTGATTTAACTTTTGAACAAAACTTTGTTCAGAACCTGTTCTGGTTTTCTAACATGCAAATAAATCAGCTAAATTATTAAACAATGATGAAACATCTGTACACCCAGCACCGTTTGCTTCTATAAGTTATAAAACTCAGGTCTGTGGTTCTGATCCAGGTTCTGCAGTCCTGTTAGCGACCCTGACCCTCGGGCGTTTACGGGTTTCTCACCTTGATGCCCCCCATCCTCTGCTCGCCCTTGAACTCCTTGCCGTTCTTCAGCCAGTGGATGGTCGGCATCGGGTTCCCGGCCGCGGCGCAGCGGAACTTGGCAGTGTTGGCCGCCGGGACGGCCAGGAGCTTCTTGTCCATCCGGTCCGGTCTGGTCCAATACGGTGCCTCTGTTGGTCCAAATGAAAATGGAGTTAAAACTGGTCAGATTTTGGTAAAAATTTGGAAGTATATCTACTGCAGTGTGAACCTTATTCAGTCATACGCACCTCGTGGTACATGTGGTGGAGCAAAATTATGTACACAGGGTCCCAGTTACACCCCAAAATATAAAATGAAACAGTATATAAGGATTTAAGATATATGCTAAACGAACGCCAAACGGTACGCTGAAAGATCCAAGATGTATGCTAAACTACACTAAATGGTCCTCCTCCATCCTGCATGTTTTAGATGTTTTCCTGCCTCAACGCACCTGATTTGAATGAATAGGAGGTTTTGACCCAAGGGCAGCAGGAGGGTTAACTTGTAATGATATAGTGAGCAGTGTTGCATGATCCGGGTCCCCGGGGGCCACCATCCTGCATGTTTTGGATGTTTCTCTGCCTCACCACACTACAGGTTGTCAACTTGATGACCTGCTGAAGACCAGGGAAACATCTACAGGAGAAAAATGAGAATATTGTGAAGAGGTTCAATATTATAAACTCCTGTGTCACCCTGATCAGCTGATTAACTCCTGGACATGAGCTACAAAATGTTTCATTCCTGAAGTCCAGCCACTCCTGAACCCGAGACATAAGTGTCTTAACTGCTGAGGAGACACAGAACTGGACTGTTGCTCTGTGGTCCAATGTCTTATTTCAGGTGGAAGTACATTTTGCACGTCAGTTAAACATCAAGGTCCCAAAGTCTGGAGGAAGAGTGGAGAGGGCCAGAATCCACGTTGCTTTAAGTCCCGAGTGAAGTTTCCAGTCAGTGATGGTTTAGTGTCATGTCCTCTGCTGGTGCTGGTCCATTAGGTTTTCTGAAGTCCACAGACCAGGTAAGACGTTTCTGATGTCGTCTCTGGTTGAGGAGTGGCTGGATTTGAAGAATGAGACATTTTGTAGCTCATGTCCAGGAGTTAATCAGCTGATCAGGGAGTGACACCGGGAGTTTACAATGTTGAACCTCTTCACAATATTCTCATTTCCTGAGACACTGAATTTTATTTTTCATTATTTTTAAGCCATAATCATAAAAATTATAAGAAATAAAGGCTTGAAATATTTCACTCTATGTGTAATGGATCTATACGAGTTTCCCTTTCTGACGTGATTGACAAAAATATTTAACTTTTTCTTGATAGTCAACTTTTTAAGAATAAAACCTGTAAGATCGTGGTCCTCCAGGACCTGGATTGAGCACCGTTGAGGCAGAGACACCTGAGCTGCATGATGTTTGTACAGACAGTTTTCCGGGGGGATCAGCGTGAGGGAAAAGGCTGCCTTTAGCTTTTTAGTTAACGCACCTGTACTGCTAGCTTAGCATTACATCAGTGCCAACAGGTGGGGCACAGCTTGTATAATGTAGGGGAAACACTGGAACTGAAACTATTGTAAATATAATAATTATTGTACATCTGGTAACTCTGCTTAGATGCATGACTGAAGGTTTGACATGCAAGGTGGTGGGCGACAGGCATTCCTTGAAGGTTTGCCTTTATTTTGAATGAATGATGATGTTTGAGTGCATTCTGAATGCTTTCTATCCCCTTAATGAGAGATGATCAGTAACCACCAACAGGTGGGTCCAAAGACCTTTTTAAGACATTCAGTACCAAAAGAAAAAGGTGTTTTTGGTTTCAACCGTTGATATAATGAAGTCTTTTTTACATTTGAAGTAAACCGTCTCCGATTTCAAGCCCACAGAGATACCGTTAGTTTCAGGACGCTAAAGAGGTGAAAAACAAGGTTTGACAGATTTTCAAAGACCATAATACCGGTGCCTGAAGCGTCCCGAAGGTGCAAACAAAACTCATCATCTTCTCAGCCGGACAACAATACCGGAGTTCATCTGAAGAGAGTTTGGAAAGCTGTCGGTGAGATTTATTGAGTTGTATTGAGGAGAGTTGGAACAAAGCGGGTGCAGCCGGTCAGACAGGCTCATTGTTGCGGTTGTGTGGCTGCAGAGAGCGAGAGCGGCGAGGCATGGCGTGCTCACGCTCTTTCTCAAAGTCTCTGTGTGTTTCCCAGAACAAAAGCTGTGGGGGGGTTGACCGGTCATCATATGTCTCCATTCTCCCTCTCCTGTTGGGGGAAGCGAGAGGAGCTAATTACCATCCGAATAGCGGCACTTGTGTGCGTGTTTACATGTGTGCACTGGAGCTGATAAACTGGGATCAGATTGAGTAAATTTGAGCTTCAGCGCCACAAGTGAAGGAGAGTGAGGGGAGTTCTGCTACTTAAAGACACAAATGTCTTCGTCTCCTGTTTCTACACTTCAGCTTCACGGAATAATTAACCACTGGAGATACAGGAACCATGCTTCATGGCGGTGTCTCACCAGGCTTCAAGGATTTGGGGGAGTCCCCTGAATGTCTCCAGGGTGTCTTGCATCGTCCTTGCATGAGTCGCACTTTAGTTTTAATCATGTTCAACAGGTGTGTGCTGCAACTTTCATCCGTCGTCTTTTTTCCAAGTTTAGGGAAACTGGATTATATCTCGAGCAGTCATTGTGCGAGAGGCGGGGGACACCCTGGACAGGTCCATCACAGGGACTCAGAGACAAAACTGTTGACATGCTCACCTACACCTAGGAGCAATTTAGAGTTGCCAATTAATCTAACATGGATGTTTTTGATCTGTGGGAGGAAACCAGAGGAGTTGGAAGAAACATGTAAACTTGACCTAGGAAGGCTGGGAGATGAACCTGCGACCTCCTTATTTACAGGTGACACCCCTTAATGCTGCTCCACCGTGCCATCTGCCACCATCCAGGTCCAAAAACAAGCTGATGATAAATAATTGAACTAGTCTAGATCTCTGTCTTCCATGTCTAAACTTCATGTATGTTCATCTCAGTCTCCATCTTCTACTGCTTAGTTGGGATGGGGAGGCAACAGGTCCAGGAGACAAACCCAGTAACACTTTCCTGCTAGTGCTGGGGGACCCCAAGGTGTTCCCACCGAAAACAAACAATCCCACAGAATCCCTCCGAACAAATTCTGGGGCTTCCCTGGGGCCTCCTACTAATGGGACATGCCCCGGAAAACCTCTAAATAAAGACATCCAGATCAGATGAACCTCTTCAACCTTTCGATGCGAAGGAGCAGCAGCTCTACTCCCGAGCTTCCAAGGAGGACGGAGCTCCTCTGCCTATCCCTCAGGCTGAGCCCGGACAGTCTACGAAAGAAGCTCAAATCGGCCGCTTGGATTTATTTACGTTCAGTAGTTCCTAAACGTGGTGGGTGTCTGCTGAGGCCGCAACGCAGTTTTGGAGTTGTGCGTGTTGCTGTCCTGTATCATGCCATTGTGGTTCAGTTCCCGCCCCCCTTCCAGACTCGGACTCAGGCTCAGGCCTGTAACGTCGGCTGTATCCAAGATACTCCATCTGCCTGCACGGATAAACTCTATGAAACATTTGTGTTTCACGAGGAACTTTGGATGTTCTCTGTCTGCCAGACCAGGTTCTGGAGGGCAGTCATCGTCTGTTGCTGCAATCGTTATTATCATCATGCTGCTAACAAGACAACACCGCTAACAGAACCCCTCTGCTAATAGGACCATGCTGCTGTAGACGCATTTCTTTTTCTCTTTAGGCACCTCTTTTTCCGTTTTGTTGCATGCATTGGTGTTTCTTGTTGTTGTTTTGTCGAGTCGAGACGGTTCTTCTTGTCCTGAGCATTTCATTGCATTGTTGACCTTGAATTGAGTTGTATATGACAAATAAACCTAAACCTTGTATTTCACATTCTCTGGTGTTTCTTCTTCTTGTGTTTACAATTCAAACCACAGACAGTCCACTATGTTTTTAATCCACTTGAAGAGTCCGTTTTATGCTCCACGCCTTGTTTCCTGTTTTGTGGTGTGTTTTCAAGGCAGTGTCACATCGCCACCTACAGGTCTGGCATAGTTACTGCAATTTTTTGAGTTGTTTCCTTGTCGTGTTTATGAGGATGCATTTAAAAATGACAAAAAAAATGTTTAGGGGAGAAAACAATTTTTCTTGTGTGGACAGGGCCTTAGTGATGACTAAAATAAATAATCATACAAGGAAAGATGGGGCTACCGAACTCAAACAGAAATCTGTGTGTAGAGTCAGACTCCCCAGCTTGTAAAGAAAAACACTCCCCATGTGCAACCATAACACACACACACACACACACACGTGCACAAGTGCATACACACACCTCCCCCTCGTGAAAGTGCATACACACACCTCCCCCTCGTGAAAAGTGAAAACCTGTTGGGTTTTATTGCTTCCCCTGCCTACTTGTCTCTGTAGTTAGAGTCTCGCTCAGCGTGGGACAGCGACTCGTGACCGGAGGGAGTTTCAACAACGGTACAGAGAGAATCTAGAGAGTTAAAAACACTATCACCCTGTATTCCTCTGTCTTTTCTATAAAATAGCTTGTGAACCAGGGGGTGACATTTTAAACAAACTTGAAGAAAATCGTCAACATTGACTGTTGAGATTTTAGAGCCAATTTTGATCTGACTCGGCTCAAATCGCTTCTCAATGCAAGATGATTTTAGTGTGAAACCAAGGTATGGAGGGTGGCAGGTGATCAAAGAGACATTTAATGGTTTATTTTAACACAAACTATATAAGCCACGTGGATTGGGTTGTAATTTTTAGCTGTTTTTGAGTTGTTTAAGCTTATTTGATAAAATATACTTTTGAAGAATAAATATGAGATAAATGATAATATTGTTGCTCACAGTTTGGTTTTAATGCCCCTCAGGCTGCAGGGAAACAAATCTCATCATATTTCTGTTATTAAATAACGAGATTAAAGTCTCAGCAGGCGTGTTCATCAGCCTGGCGTCTTAAAATTAAAAAAAAAGACTGCAATCTGTTTTTATTGAGTAAAATCTGATTCAACAATCACACTGTTCTTTTTACTAGTTCATACATTTTATTTCTGTATACTTCACCCAGTTTAAGCTGTTCATATTACTAAACCTTTGGCTGATTTAAAAGATGGCTGCTATGTCTTTTGGTTATAATTTTTTATACTTTTCAAAATATTTTCCTTTATTTGCAAATACTTTCTACAAAAAAAAAAAAAGACTTCTCTTAATTCCTTCAAAAACAGGATTCTCTTTAAAATCTGCTTCAGCTAATCACTCAGTTTTTGGTTCTTCATGCTAATTTTAGCTTTGAGCAACTATTCAGCAAATGGTAGCAGCAGCTTTGGTAATTTTAGCTAACCTTTTGCTACTTTTAACTTTTAGCTACCACTTGGGCATTTTTAACTAGTCTTTGGCTTGTTTGCAGTTTCAGCAGAGCTTTGATACTTTTTGCTTTGGCTAGCTTTTTATCGTTTTTGGCTAAGTTTGTGCTACTGTTAGCTAGCCTTTAACTACTTTTAGCTTTGAGATAGCTTTTTGCTACTTTTAGGTAACCTTTTGTTATTTTTAGCCGCTAGCTAACTTTTTGCTATTTTAAACTTTTATTTTGTGTCTTTTAGCATGTTCAACATTTACTTTTTTTGCTGCTAGTTAGCATTTTGCTATTTATAGCTAGTTTTGGCTATTTTTAATGTCTATCTTGCCTTTTAATGCCTTTGTGTTAATTTTGCACCCTTTGTTATGTTTAGTTAGCTTTTAGCTTCTTTGGACAGTTTTTGTTTCCCACTTTTAGCTTTCACACTCTTGCAACGCCTTTTATTTTTATTATTATTAATAAAAGGTAGATGTCTGCTTCTTTTAGCTAATGTTCTGCTGTTTTAGCTTCAACATCTTTGTTTCAGCTTCTTCTCACTGCATTTTCTCAGAAAATGTAATTTAGCTTACATTTTAGCTTCTTGTGTTAGCTGATCTCCACAGTTCGACCCTGCCGCCTTCTCTTCACTTTCCTCTTGACGTTTAGCTGCGTGTTAGAAAGGCCTCCCTGTTTTATCTTGGCCCCGCTTCAGTGCTTCAACAGTTTGTTTGTGCAGAACACGCTGCTGCAGCACAAGCTCCCTCAGTGTGGAGACGCTGCGAGTGAAGGAGGCCGTTCAAATCGTATCATTAGAGCTCAGTGACGCCTGCGAGTTCACAGATTTCACTCCAGATAACACCGGGGCCCTCTGAAGGCACGCCGGCCCCAAAGGGCCCGCAGGAGATCACAGCAAACAGAACCGGAGCGGTGAAGCTGTGAAGCAGCAGAGCAGGACCCGACGCTCAGCTCTTTGCTCTCCTGCCAGGATAAACAACGAGGCTGCAGAGCTGTGGAGCGCAGCGGAGAACAGATTAGCCTCTGTTAGGCGCACACACAGACACACACACACTCAAGAGGGCCTTCCCACTAAAAAGACACTTTAACAACTCATCGTGTGAGGCCGGATCGTTTTCAGTCAAACCGTTCTTCTTTTTTTTTTTTAATAAATGAACGATAAAGAAGCAGATGCTTTAATTCTACTCTACAAATTAAAAAATGTTTAGTTTTTTTACTTCAGAAATCTTTTGGGATAAAGTTTGCTTCTAAAAGGTGATTTACATGTTTTAATCTGTTTTTCTAATCAATCTTAAATTAAAACTTAATTTCTCATTTTAGTAAACTATAATCCAACTCGTTTTGTTTAGCAGTTAATGTTGGAGTTGAAAGATTTGTTTATGACATTTTTCATCTTAAGCAGACTTCGTGTCATTTTAGCTGATCATAAATCAAAACCTTCAGCTCATTCAGCCAGCATATGTGGCTGCTATGATCGTTCGGCTTTTGTAATTTTTCATCATTTCAACTCTTCGTTAAATGAGAAAAATCACCATCAAAAATACAGATCTCTCCAAACCTTTTAAAAAACGTTATATATGAAATCTGCTTCAGCTTTTGTTTGTTTTTGTATTTTTATGCTACTTTTAGATCTAAGCTAGAATTCTGCTTCTAGCAAACCATCTCATACATTTAGCTATCTTTGTTATTTTAGCTTTTAGCAAGTGTCTTTTGCAGTATTTGACTTGTGCCTTTCGCTTTATTAGCTCTCCCCCCTTTTTTTTTGGTTTTATTTTGTTTTGCTATTTATAGCCAAAGTTTTATTTCATTAGACAGACGTTTGGTACTTTAGCTTTAAGTTAGCCTTTTGCACCTTCTAGCTTTGTAGTTAGTGTTTTGCTATTTTTAGCCTTTGAGTTAGTAGCTTGTACTTTTGAGCTTTTAGCTTGCACTTCGTTTCTTTTAGGCTTTAGATAGTGTTTTGCTACATTTAGCTTTTAGCTTGCATTTTGATACACTTATGCGGTCTTTCAGTGCTTTATCTTTTAGCTAGCCTTGTGGTACTTTAGCTTTTTACTAAGCTATTGATAATTTTAGCTACACTTCTGCTGCTTATACAAGCTTTTTGTTACTTTGAACTTACAGCTTGTGTTTTGATACATTTAGGCAACCTTTCAGTACTTTAAATTTAAGCTAGCTTTTTGGTACTTCAGCTTTGAGCTAATGTTTTGCTACTTCTAGCTTGCCTTCTTCTACTTCTACCAAGCATTTTGTGCCTTTGAACTTATATCTTATTGTTAAACTTAGCTTTGTAGCTAGTACTTGCTGTTTTTAGCTTTTAGTGGTCCATTAGCTTAACCAGCTCAGTTTGCAAATATCAAATATTAGCTCCAGATTTGAAACAATGACCAAGTTTTAGACATTTTTGTGTTTGCTATGATGAATAGATGTGGTGGCCATCTTGTGGCAGCCATCTTGAATCTGGTTGATTCCAAAAGGTATTCAGTTGTAGACGTACATCCAACAATAACTTTCGAAGAGTTTCACTACAATTCATCCAGTAGCTCCTGAGATATTTTGCTAACAAAAAAACAAACGTCGGACAAGTGATTACAAGATCACCCGCATTTCATGGGCGATAAGAAAAGCCAACTATAAAATTGTAGTAAATCTAAGCGTAGTTACCTGCGTTCTCATCGTAGTCTTCATCGTCACCAGATGACAGTGAATCTAGAAACAAACAAAAAAAGGTTAAATAACAGAATAATGCTTAAATTTAATTCAAGTTTATTTGTTTATTTCTGTATTTTTTTACTAAACAATTGTTTTTATTAGAATTTCTTCAGAAATAATTTATTTTAGGTTCTGAACAGCTGGGATATTTGTATTTAGAAAGAAGCAATTACAAGCAGGAGGTTTGTGTTTTCACAGATTTGTACATTTCACTTGACGGATCAGAGAGAAAAATCCAGAAGGGTCCAGTTTTCTGTGTTGACCCTCAAACATTAGAACCAAAATGTTTCTAGAGACGATAGAAATGGGAGGGCCGTTAGCTGTCCATTAGCATTATTCATTCAACTTTTATTTATACAGGTTGATCACATTGAGCCTCGGGGACTCATTTACAAGAGACACCTGATTTCTTAAAGAGTGATGACAACAGTGAGTAACAAGGACAACAATAGACAGTCACAAAAGAGGCATACAAAATTGAAATCTCGTCATTGGCAACTTTTCGTTCTCGGCTATTAGTCTACCTCTTTTAGCTTTCAGCTGTCGTGCAGCTTTGGCCTTTCAGCTAGCATTTGGCATGGGTTTTTTTTTGTTTTGTTTTGTTTTTAGCTTCCCTCTTGCTACTTTTAGCATGCTCTCTGCTACTTTCAGCTAGCCCATTGCTGCTTTTAGCAAGTCTTCTGCTACCCATAGCTATTTTAGCAAGTTTACTACATATTTAGCTAGCTCTTTGCAACTTTTAACTAGCTTTTAGCTATGTTTAGCTTTTAGCTGCTCTTTCTTTATTTTTATATTTTGACTGATCTTTTGTACAATTAGCTTCCAGCCATTATTCTGCCTCTTTTTACTTTTAACATGCCTTTTGATACTTTTATCTTTCAGCAGATTTCAGCAATAGTTCAGCTTAGAGTTCACACAGCTTCTGCAGTTTTTTTAGTATTTTTCTGTGGTTAAAACAGCTGAACAGCAATGGACCATTACCTGTGACCCTGACGGTGAAGTTGCTGAGCAGCAATTTGGTCCGGGCCAGCCAGCAGGTGTAGACCCCAGAGTCCTCGTACGACACGTTGACGATGCGCAGGACCCTTTGGCCAATAAGCGTCCGGTTGCTCTGCACGACTCCAGCGCCATCTTTGAACCAAACGACGGGGTGCGGGGGGCCGTCCAGGTCACATGGTATGTCCAACGAGTCCCCCATGCCCAGGACGTAGTCCTCCTGAAAGGCCGCCTCGCTGGACACCAAATCTGCAGAAACAAGAGAAAACGTCAGTTTACCGACCTAAATGAAGCACAGCCTTGTCGTTAGTTGTTAAAGGAAATAAAAATAATGAACGTATTAAAAGTTGTGAACTCTAAGTTGTAAAAAACAAAAGATACATTTATAAAACCATAAATCCGTCAGAATGGGACAGAAAGTCAGCGGAAAAAAGAAAACGTAATTTCACGTAAACACGACAGTCAGTTTGATTGTTTTCAAACAGTTTGCTGCAACAAATTACGCAACACACACAAACACACACGCCTGCCTGTGGGAATTACTGAGTATTCTGAGTGTGATTTACTGCAGCGATCACGCCCAACTGTGACTGACAGAAAGGACAAAAACACCACTGAGCACCTGAATGCATCACAGACACGCTCAAACTGACACCAGGAAAGAACGACTCTGAAGCTTCAGCTGTTTGAAGAGATGACTAAACGCTGGAACGAAACACAAAAAGCGTGCTTTGATTTATAGATGAGCTACTCCGCTGTAAACATGTAGACATTTTGTTTGTTTTGGACAAGAACCAACAGGCAGTACTGACAGTTACTTCAAAAACACTAAAAAACTCTTGAATAGTTTCAACAGAACAAATGATACTTTTAGTTAACCTTTTGCTGCTGGTAGTTTTTTGATATGTTTAGCTTACTTGTTGCTATTATTAGCTTTACACTTGCGTTTGTCACTTTGAGGATTAGCTTTTTAATACATCCAACATATTGATAGCATTATTAGCATTAACTCAGCCTTTCGTTACTTTAAGCTTCTACCTATTCTTTTGCTGCTTGATGGAGATTTTTCTCATTTTTATCACTTTTCACATTTGACTTCTACTTTGATATTTTGGGCTTTTAGCTAGTACTTATCTACTTTTAACTTTAGCAAGTCTTTTGTTTTTTTGTTTTTGTTGTTTTTAGCATCAAGCTAGTTTTTGCTTTGTTTAGCATTTAGCTAGTCTTTAATTTTTATTTATTTATAGCTGTTCTTTTGCTCATTATCATTTGCTTTTTATTTTTATTTCTTTAACTTTTTCATCCATGCTTTGACTAATCTTTTGCTGTGCTTGGCTTTCCATTTTTATTTAGCTTCTTCGTGCTTCTAGCTAGTATTCTGCTCCTTCTGGCTGAGTCACACTGTGATAACTACCAGATCATCAGATCACATTTATCGTTGTTTATAGGGTTTGATCAAAACAACTAAAACCCAATAAGACAGTAGTTCAGAATTCATAAAAGGCGGCGGGCGATAAGCATTCCTTTAAGAAAAGCTCTAATTCACTTGGTCTTTACTCACCCATTAAAAACAGTAGAGATCCTAAATCAACAATGGAGGGCTGCGTTGTGGTTTCTGGCTCCGACAACCAAATTTACAACCGTTTTTGGTCAAACAAAAACCTCCAGTCACAAGAAGAAAAACACTGAGACGGTCGAGAATAACTTCAAGTCCAACACGAACAAACCCTGCCTTTGTTAACGACTGTGAAGGAAACGGGAGCGCATGAGCAGCAGGATATCTTCACGTCAACACGAGAAATTAGGGTTCAAAAGACGAAAGGAATTGTGTGAAAGAAGCAATGCTTACTTTGGACTTTACAGACCCCCAAGAACCGTCTCAACCTTCTCTGACATGAAAACCAAGAAGAACGAAAGGTGAATAATAAAAACCATTACATTTGCTGCCAGTGGCTCTTTATAGTAACCAAACACCTGTTTCTCTGCATTCAATAAGACAGTCAAACAAAAAATTGCAGACTGAAAATTAAGCCTCAAATGTTCTCTGCGCAATAACTAAAAGCCATTGTAAAGAAATCCTTCAACAGTCAGCGACAGGAATGAGCTTCCTTCGTATTGGCCTCAAAGAGAGGATGAGGAGCTCAGAGTAGAGCTGCTGCTGCTACTTTTAATCGAAAGGAGTCGGCTGACGTGGTTCATCTGCCTCCCTTTGGAGGTTTATTTAAACGGGGACACTGGGGCAGACCCACAACTCTGTAGGGATTATACATCGTCATTAGTCTGGGAACACCTTGGAGTTCCCCAGGAGGTGCTGAAAAGTCTCTGGGAGGGAGGTCTGGGTTCTTGTCCCGGATCTGTTGCCTAGGCGATCCGGCCACAGATAAGCGGTAGAAGATAAAGATCGGCGGTGGTGTCTTGAGGCGTACGGTTCATCGACCACAGCCCAGCTAATCTGCACTTTGTGATTTTTCAAACTGAGTTCATATTTTTTTGGTTTTGTTCAGGGTCAGAAACAGAAAGTAAAAGTTAAAGGAAGGTTCCTGTGGGTCCACCACCCAAAAATAAGGCTATAAGTGAAACCCTTATTCACATTTATTACCACCTGGAAGCGTCTCAGTTCTCTGTTCTGCTGAGCCGGGTCAGACCCAGATCAGGAACTCCTCTCTGACTCCCCTACATGAGTATTACTGCTCAAGACCAGACTGTTTTCACGCCTCTGACCTCATATTACTGGCTTTTGAAGACAGTGCAGCTCCTACCCGAGCCATTGGATACACCCGGGTCGAGCAGAATTTTAATTGAGAGCAGCTTCAAATCTGCATTTCAAAGATGGAAATCTGACGTAGGAATAGATCTTTAAAAAGGAGGGCTTATCTTCTGCTGTTCTTTAAAGCTCGTCGGATGTGTCGTTTTGGTCGTTCTGTACGGCGCATTTATTTCTGCTCTGACAGCAAAAACATCAAAGTGGAGAATAATACTCATTTGTTTTATTAAGATCAAAGGCAAACAAATACAAGAAAATGTACTGCCTCCCTGTTAACCAGTGCTAATGAAATGTAAATTTTAATTTAAAAGGTTAGAAATCTGAAGACTGAAGAGTCCTACCGCTGAAGCATTGAAGAACCGTTATTACTGTTCTGTTGGTTTTTCTTTCTGTTTGTCACGATTTTGTTTCACTGCGTGAAAAAAAATCATCAAAACGTGGCTTGACAGGGAACAGAGAGCTTGTTTTTGCAATACATCATTCAATGTAGGCAAAATATGCTAAAAAAAAAAAAACTGAGCAGAATTTTCCCATAGACAACCATGGAATTTTGGCAAAACGAAAGAGAAAACCCAGCCGTCTTTGGCGCTCTACAGCTCTGACGTGCGTCGCAGTAGAAACATTTAAAATTTAAACGGGTCTCAGAAAGTTGGATTATACATGACTTCACTGCTGTTTTGACATCTCTTAGAGTTTTAACATAAATCACGGTTCAAATCTTGTGATTTTGGGAGATTGAACCACCGAATATTCAGTATGGTGTCTAAATTTATATTCTAAGTTCCACAAACTTTATATTTCCTAAACAACTCATACATAGAAACGAAGATATGTTTGCCTTCTTTTACGTAGTGCGTCTCTCGCTGGTATAGGACAGTTGGTTTTCTTTCAAATCCACTTGAAGTCCACAAAGATCACAGTCAAGAAGCATCCAGGTAGCATCCTAATCGAATGAACCACCTCAGCTGACTCTTTTCGATGCAGAGGCTCTACTCCAAGCTCCCCCCGATGATGGAGCTCCTCACCCTCTATGCACCCTGTATACTCCATCCAAAGCCGCAAAATCAGCTCTCTTTGACGTAGTTGCTTTATGAATATGGCATACTTTTGTTCTTATAGTAGCTTTGCCCTCCCCTTCTTGACACAAGGCTCAGGCCAAACTTTTTCTCATAGACGTATGGGTCAAGTATTGTGTGACTGGTCAGATTTGTGGGTGTATTTGTTAATGCAGAAAAGTGCTCAGATATTCAGCTGTGCGACTCCTCAAGACACACCAAGACAGTCAAATAGCCCAAAACTCCTGGACTGAGATGCCACAAACTTTGTGCATGGAGGAGACTGTCTGCTGAAGTGTGGCGCTTTCTTCATTACAGAGAGACGTGGCGGGAAAAAACCTGTGCCATGATGTATATGGTAGTGGTCGGGGATTCCCAGGATCCCTGCAGTTTTCTCATGAACTATGAAAGGTGTGTGCAAGAGCAAACGTCCTGCAACCACGTGCCAGCAAGTCATCTGCTCGGCTTCGAATGAAGTATGCAATGCGCTTAAAGCCGAGTCCCCCCACCCTATGAAGGAAGATCATTTCAGCTGCTTGGATCCAGGATCTGTTTAAAAATATTTATCATGATCCAAACCTGATGACCACAGGTGAGGGTTGGAACATTAAAAGACCAGTAAATCCAGAGATTTACCTTTCAACTCAACTCCTTCTTCACCACGGACAACCAAAACAGCGCCCTCATTACCGAGTAGGCGACCTCGATCTGTCGACCAGTCCTCCCACTACATCACTCATGAACAAAACGCCCAGATAGTTCAACTCCCCCACCTGAGGCAAAGACTAAATCAACATCTCAATGTTCTCTCTGTTCACAGCATGTGGGAGCTGTCTACTTCCTGGGGTGTTTATGGACCTAACAGTTCTCTAAGGGCTCTCGGATGATTATTAGGACTGTTGGTTCTACATTGTGGACCTAAGTGTTAGCTTTTCGTCATTAGTGGTCAATGCAGCCACGTCCCTGCACGCATCGTTCACCTCCAACTACAAAGACTGTGGAGGATAGTGTAGCCAGAGCTAGCCGTCTGTGGAATAATGACTAGCCAAGCCGAGTTGAAGTGGCATAGACAAGAACTTGTGAGACCAGTCAACGCTGTGCTGCTTATCTTCCAAGGGAAGCACAATGTCGTAAGACGAAACTGTGATTTTAGCACGTAGCATCTTCTGAGCTGATAAAAGAACCAAGAGTACACCTTACCAACAGGATTAATCCCCTCCAGCCTGAACCTGGAACAGCTTGAATCAATGTCATGCACTTTTGAGGGCGTGTTATAAATAAGATTGTGTGTGTTCATGTGGACGATGCTTCCATAAATCAAGAGACCCGTGCCCTCCCTGCCCCTCCTACCCTTTCAGACCCAAATCATAACAAATAGCCCTTCAGCATAAGATAAAGTCTGTCTTTGAGGTACAGGGCTGCGTTGTCTGGTAAAATCCTGCTGACGGCCTTCATCTCTTCTGGTCCTGAAGAGGTTTATTTATGCTCTACAAACTTCTCCGAGGGCCAGTGGGCAGGCTGCAGCCTCGCGGATAAAAAGGCCTTTTTATGCCGGGAGTCTCCACACACAGAAGGACCGAGCGGAGGATTCTGGGGGAACAGGAAAAATAAAAACCAAGTCTGGAAACTGTTGACCTGTTTGTCGCCTCTGGTCACAGGAGGAAAATCCCAACGATGATTCCTTTGCTTAAATTACTTTAAAGTAATTTATCAAAGTTTTTAATGTTCTTATAAAGATTTTTACAACAAAATACAGGGGAGTTGGGAAAGTTCCCAGCATTTTCATGGCTGTACTAGTCATATTTCAAGGTTGCAAACAGGCAGTTTGTTACGACAAACGACACATTCAGGCCGTTTTAAGACAAATGTTTTAACCCTCCTGCTGCCCTTGGGTCAAAATGAGGCAACAGTCGTAACATTTAGTAAGTGATGATGTTAATTGTCAACAGGTCAGTTAGAGGACTGGGTATAAAAAAAAACTTTTTGAGAGGATGAAGCTGTCAGAAGTAAAGATGAGCACAGATTCAGCAGTCTGTCTAAAACTAGAGAAACAATTTCAGGATAAAGTTCCTGTTTAAAGTTTTTAATCTCCATCGTCTCCAGTTTATAATCCGATAAAGAAATTAGAAGAATCTGCAGATATTTGAGCTCAAAGGACGAGGCCCTCAGGGGCCACTACATTAAAACCAGGTCTGGTTCTGTTCTGGGCTCAGGAACACTTCCACAGATCGTTGTCTGTAAACACAGTTCATCCACAGATGCTGCTTAAAGCTCTATCAGAAAAAGAAGAAGCCAGATGTGAACACCATCCAGAAATGTTCCCGTCTTCTCTGGACCAGATGGACTGAGGTGAAGTCCAGAACTGTCCTGAGATCAGACGGGTCCAAATCTGACAACTCCACATCCTCAATACTAAAAAGGGGAGGGATCATCCAGCCTATCAGCTCATCGTTCAAAAGCCTGCCTCTCTTTTGGTATGTGGGTGCAATACTGCCTCTGGCATGGGCAGCTCACACATCTGGAAAGATTCTTAAACAGTTAAACTTTTTCAGAATGAGTTAATTCAATTAATCTAATATTTACTTTTAACTTTTACGTGTTTGACTTTAAAGCTAAAGAGTAGACAAAAATGTCTCCAAAATAAGATTTAAATTCAGGCGTGTTTAAGGACTCCTGGGGTGATTCTTGTTAGGATTTCTCACACGTCGCTAAAGAACTAAATTAAGACAAACGGCAGGTTTAGACATCGTTCGTCTGCGAGGCCGAACCTCGACCTCTTTCAAGTTTTGTTCATTTATGGGATCGATTGCACGAGTTGATTTATAATTCTGTTTCAACATCGTCGTTTTTCAAGGCAGGCTTCTTCTTGCTTAAGTAACATCCACACAAGCTCGAACAAGCCGCAGAGAGGCATCGCAGACTGTAAAAATAAATAAATAAAACAAGACCATCCTTGTTAACAGTTGGTTTCAGTCTGGAGGAGAGCAGGAGGTAAATCCAGCGGTTGCTTCACATCTGGGTTTAAAATGCTTTTAAAACTGATGGATTCCAGACGGGTAAACTTATCAAACTTTTTATTTTTTTTATTTTTATTTTTTAGATAAAACCACAAAGAGCTCCTTTTTCCAACCCATGTTTCTGCCAAACCAGCAGCAAACAATCCAGCAACAAATGGTCTGTTGCAAGTAACTAATTGCTTCTTCTACGGTCGGCTGATGTGTGCGTTTGTGAAGCGAAGCTGAGTAGATTACATGTAATCTGCAAGGATTTCACAGCACTGGGGTCAGGGTTTATTATTGTTTTAGTTTGTTTTAAATCATGAATGTAGCAGCTCTTTGAATAAAAACGTCCCGTAAATCAAAATCCTAATAATATACAAACCGCAGAGTCAGCAGTAATAACGTCCTTCCAGGGCAACAAACATAAGGAAAGACACTTGGGCACTGCAGTAAGTACACAAGTTAGTATGTGCCTGGCATATTGTAGGCCTGCGCAATATTAAAAAACAAGTGATTTTAATATCCGTCAAAATTGTGATGACAACATATCAGTTGTGGTAAAAGCACATTTTCTGCCATTAAAACCTTCAGTCTGAATTCCTATGGGACATTGATACATTTTTTAGATACTGTGCAGGCCAAGAATGGAGCGTGAGATCGACAAACAGATCGGTGCAGCTTCTGCCGTATTGTGGACTCTGTGCCGGTCCGTTGTGGTGAAAAGCAAGCTGAGCTTCAAGGAGAAGCTCTTCGTTTACGAGTCTATCTACATTCTTGCCCTCACCTGTGGTCCTGAACTCTGGGTAGAGACTGAAAGAACCAGATCCTGGATCCAGGCAGTCTTAAATAGTTTTCTCTGCAGAGCCAGCAGACAAAGTTATGTACTGAAGCCAGATGAGGTGGTTCAAATGGATGGATGGATGGACAAAAGGATGGATGGATGGATGAAAGGTTGATTGGTTGGATGGATGGATGGATGGCTGGCTGGATGGATGGATTGATGGTTGGATGGATGATAGATGAATTATGGATGGATGACTGTATGGATGAATGGTTGATGGATGACTGTATGGATGGATGACTGTATGGATGGATGGTTGATGGATGGACGGATGAATGACAGTAAAAATCAGGTAAAACTATTTAATAATCAAATATTTAGGAACTAAGCTGACATACCATGAAGCTGTGAAATATTTTACTCTAAAGTAAACCTTTAGAGAAGCTAAACCCTCACAGACAGACATGGCGGTGTGAACAGGGACGTCCTCTGCAGCTTCTTCTACCTCGTTTTCCAATTAAAAAGAAAAAAGCTGCACCGGCTGCCAAACATTTGGCACGCTCAGCACCCTGTCAGACTTGCCAACATCACATGACCTTCAAACAGGATCTGTGAAGTTCCCCCCCCCCCCCCTCCCAAACAAACAACAACCATCACCTCCCCCCTCCATTTTTCTTCCTCCATTTCACAACTTCTCCAAACGTAAATCCTGCTCGTCCTGGAACGACTCCCTCTTCTTTTCAGCACTTGTGAAACCCTCTAATCGCTGTTTAATATGGTTTGGCCGGATGTAAATACCTTCGGACAAAGGCCTTAATCTGGCCGGGCCCGACAACCTCACACCGTTACAGGAGAGCCTGCCAGGAGGAGGGGGGGTCGGAGGAGGGTACGGACCGGCAGAGATCAAGAAGATGAAGGGAAACAGAAAAGAGGAGATAGGAAGTTTTTTCTCCGAGCTGAAGCCTCATTTATCA
This sequence comes from Nematolebias whitei, assembly GCF_014905685.2. Taxonomy (NCBI): domain Eukaryota; kingdom Metazoa; phylum Chordata; class Actinopteri; order Cyprinodontiformes; family Rivulidae; genus Nematolebias; species Nematolebias whitei. Next base: position 29,639,246 of record NC_056518.1, on the reverse strand, counting down.
AACAAACTTCTACAATTAAAACTAGAGAAAATTAATTTCCTGTGAAACTTCAGTCAGCGCTCAGATATAAACGACTTCCTGAAATTAAGCCTAAAGATAAAAATAGCAAATTGTTGTTCAAATCGAAAAGTAGTGAATTGCTAGCTTAAAAAAGCAACACACTAAGAGCTGAAGGTAGCACAGCACTATCTAAAAGCCAAACATAGCAAATGGCTTTAAAAGCTTTAAAAGGCTTCATTCAATAAGAACCAAAAAGAACCTTGAGACAGTGATCCACGCCTTCATAACATCTAGGCTTGATTACTGCAATTCACTTCTGTTTGGAATCAGTCAGTCCTCCATTGCTCGTCTACAACTGGTCCAAAATGCTGCAGCCCGATTTTTAACTGGCACAGGCTATAGAGAGCACATCACGCCAGTTTTGGCCTCCCTGCACTGGCTACCCATTCACCTTTGGATCCATTTCAAAATTCTCATGTATGTTTTTAAATCACTGAACAGTTCCGCCCCATCCTATCTCACTGATCTTCTGCAGCCATATGTCCCACCGCGCTCTCTGAGGTCAGCAGACCAGATGCTTCTCTCAGTCCCAGAAACCCGTCGTAAGCTCAGAGGTGACAGGGCTTTCTCTGTTGCAGGTCCACGACTGTGGAACGAGTTGCCACTGAGTGTCCGGCAGGCTCCCACACTCTCAGTCTTTAAGTCTCGCTTGAAGACCCACTTCTATTCGCTTGCCTTTAACACGGTGTGATTTGTTTTGGCCCGGTCTGTTCTCTACTCTGTTGGCCCTTTTAGTTAGCTTCTGCTGCTATTTGTATCTGTATTTCTATATTATGTTTTCCTGTCTGCTGTGCATGTTTGTGTTCTTTTGTAGAGCACTTTGGTTGGCCTTGTTGCTGTTTTAAGTGCTATATAAATAAATTGGTATGGTATGGTAATAAAACAATATTTTACATAAAGTTATCATTGATAGCATTAGCATTAGTTGTGTTAGCAATAGCATTAGTAATAATAGCATTAGCAGTTGTGGGCACAGTTCCGCTAATCCACTAATAACGTAACGAACTTTCTGCTTAGCGGATTAGTATTTCCATCAACTTTGAAAGCATTTAGCAGAATTAGCTCCTGCTAAATTTAAATCTGATAAATTCAAGTCAGTTAATTATTTTAAAGACAGTTCTATGCACTAAAAGCAATTGTGATTTACACAAAGTGATGCTATGCGGAGCTAAGTGAAGCACAGCTAAGCACCACCCGGTGATGTCGCCACACTTGCCAGTGCTTTTCCCCCTCATATCTACAGCAAACTGTCTCTGACTCATGGTGTCGATTGACAGTCAGTGATAGTGACCAACTTAAATGAAGACCAACCAAACCAGAACAGGAAAATAACATGACAACCCCATTTTCACACTCAGAAACATCGTAGTCAGAAACACTGCACACATAATTTTAACCCAGCATGCTTTGCAAAGCTCACACTGTCTGGGACGTGACTCTCTCACACATTTCACACATATTTACTTTTGTGCAAATTTATTACTGAGAGAATATTGATGATGACGCACATCAACTTTGCACTTAGTTTATAAAAGTAGTTAACCACAAAGAAGATGAAATGAGTTAATTCATTACAGTGACGTGAGGGAGACGTCCGACACACATTGAATGCATCACTCTGCTTCAGCACTGCACAGTTCTGCTGCATCCGTTTGGTTCTGATGGACCAGATTAATTTCTGAAAACTCACCTCTGAATGGGACATGGATGCTTTACCTGTGATTTATGAACCGTTTAGAGTTGTGTTCACTGACAACATTGTCACTGTACAGACAGTCTTGTAGAGTCAGTGATAGAAGTGATAAAAGTTAGTGTTTTAGCTTTAGCAAATTAGCAGTTAGCGAAGTTAACTTTTTGTTTATCCGTGACCACCACTTAGCATTAGTTGCAATAGTGTTAGCAGTAGTAGTAGTAGTAATAGCAGTACTAGTAATAGCAGTATTAGCAGTAGTAGTAATAGTATTAGTTGTAGTATTAGCACGAGTAGCATTAGCAGCAGTAGTATTAGCAGTAGTATGCTGAAGCAAAACTGATTTTTAGGATTAGAAAAAAATTCAGCATGTTTTATTAATAATTTTTTAAGTAAAAGTAAATATTGTGAAAAGTATACAAATTACAAATACCAAACTTGACACCACTCATTTCTTGAAAGAGCTGAACGTTTTGATGTGAATGGCTAACCGTAGTTAGACGTCAAACAACGTGCGTAAAAAAAATAAAACTCAGTAAAAATCAACAGTGAGCAAGCTGAATCAGGACCCAGAGAAATAAAAACGGCCTCTGCCTCCAAACATCCCTGACCGATACCAGCTTCAGCCTCTCTTTCTCATCATCCACCGAGCATCCGCGCTGCAGTGGCTAATCGATTTAGCTCCGTTCACTCTTCACCATCCCTGCAGCCTCAGGAAAGTCGGGGTCTCCTCCTCAGTTCATTGTCATTCCACAGACAAACCGGCCCAGTTTCAATTCAACAGACGGGTGGAGGAAGCTGTCTGAGACAAAGACATCATCGCAGCTCAAAAACACGGAGGATCCGGGCTTATTTAAGTCCTCAAAGCGACAAAGCGTCCTTACACTGGGCTTTTTGTTCTTTACCCTACAAAAGTCAATCTTTACATCTTCAATTTGAGCAAAACGTTTACTAGAAACAAGACTTGTCAAGTTTAAACGTTTAATTGGAGGAGTAGAAGTGTCAGCTGGTTGTGGAGCTTCAAACAGAAGCTCAGACCCCGGGATCTGCTCAGTGATGCAAACCAAGATGGATGAGGAACCAGCTGAGCGAGAACGAAGACAAATAATTATTCTGTTCTGAGGAGAAGGCGAGGAGGAAGAGGAGATGAAGATGAGAGAGGAGGAGGAAGAGAAAGGACCTTCGGCGTTCATCATTATCAGCCGACGCGACCAGAACCATGTTTAATTTTAACTAAACTGAAGCCAGAAATAGAAACTGAATGTAAACAGGAAGTGGTGATTTTCAAAACTCTAACAATTTGATTTATTGAACGTCACAGATTGATGATCCCTGAACATGTAAAACAACAACTCTATCCAAAGTCTTTGAAGATTCAGAAATCTGTTTTTAATTTCAAAAGTTTATTTTTTATACATTTTAATTATTCTTCACACCCTGAATAATCTCCTCCCAATTGACAAGAAGTAAGTCTGCAGCACAGAACAAGACAAGAACTAGATTAGGATTAGGCCAGGATTAGGCCAAAAACAGACCAGAATTAGGCCAGAGCTACACCAGGACTAGGAAAGGATTAGACCATAAATAGACTGGATTAGACCAGGACTAGACTAGGATTAGACCAAGGCTAGGCTTAAATCAGGACTAGGCCAGGATTAGCCCAAGACTAGGCCAGAGCTAGACCA
>NC_056518.1:29611135-29635801 GCF_014905685.2 Nematolebias whitei | reverse complement strand
TCAGGACTAGGCCAGGATTAGCCCAAGACTAGGCCAGAGCTAGACCACAGCTAGACCAGGACTAGGCCAGGATGAGACCAAGACTAAACAAGGATTAAACCGGGACTAGGTCAGGATTAGACCATGGCTAGGCTAGGATTACATCAGGACTAGGCCAGGATTAGCCCAAGACTAGACCAGAGCTAGACCAGAGCGACACCAGGACTAGGCCAGGATGAGACCAAGACTAAAACTAGGATTAAACAAGGACTAGGTCAGGATTAGACCAAGACTAGGCCAGAAATAGACCAGAGCTACACCAGGACTAGGCCAGGATTAGACCAAGACTAAGCAAAAGTTAGACCAGGGCTAGGCTAGTGCTAGACCAGAGCTACACCAAGACTAGGCCAGGATTTGTCTAAGAATAGACCAGAAATAGACCAGTACTAGAAGAGCTAGACCAGAGCTACAACAGGACTAGGCCAGGATTTGACCAAAACCAGGCTAGGATTAGACCAGGACTAGGCCAAGATTAGACCAAAACCAGGCTAGGATTAGACCAAAACCAGGCTAGGATTAGACCAAAACCAGGCTAGGATTAGGCCAGGACTTGGCCAGGATTAGGCTAAGAATAGACCAGGATTAGGCCAGGACTAGGACATAGCTAGACCAGAGCTACATCAGGACTAGGCCAGGATTAGAGTTAGGCTGAACTAAACCCTGATCCAGAACCTAACTCTAGTCCCAGAACCTAACTCCAGACGCTGGACCTAACCCTGACCCCAAATTGATCCCTACAAAAACCACAGTAGGTCTAGACCACGAGTCCAGACAAAGTAGATTATTAAAAAAAAAAAAAAAAAAACGATCCAATTGAAACAAAAGCAAACTTTCATAAACATTTTGGCTCCACCTCTCTTGGAGGGCGATGTGTTTATCAGGAATAATCATTTGTAAGTGAGTGGTTTTGTAAGTGTTTTAATTGGACATTAATTTCCCTCAGAAAATCAAAACAAAAATATTTAAATGTTTACTTTGGCTGAGTCGCGGTTCGCCCGCCGTGTTTCATCACCCATGTCAAATCCTGCGGTCTGAGGTATAAAAACATTTCTGACAGTTTTCTGACACTCAAGATGAAACCTACTTCTGTTCACTATTCGAACTATTTGTAATTAAAAACCTGATGTGTGTGTCAGCCCGCGGGTTCAGAACCACAGTTGGGCGTGTCGGACCCGAACCGATGTCAGCACACGCCTCAGAGACAACGTTACGATCAAAACAAACAGCTACTAAAGAGCCTAAAGGTGAAAAGGCAGTTCTGTTTGTGCATCTGTCTGTTAACAAAATATCCCCGGAACCATTGCATGGTTTTATAAAACTCTCAAAGTAACGACTGAACAAACATTTAAAACTTAACTTCTAGTGTAAACCTGATTTAAGATGGCTGCCACAGCTGAGTAAATACAAAAAAGGTTACAACATCGTGAGCCAAAACTTGCGAGTACGAGCACATTGATTTTTATGTTTTCTATTGTTCTAAGAATTGTTGTTTGTGGCACGTGACAAAACGTAATAAAAAATTGTACATCTTTACAATTTTCACTTAGGGACGTCTCATTGTTGTCCTGGTGCAATGCATTCTGGGGTGATGACATACATCAATTGCAGTGGAGACTAAAAGACAAGGAGTCAAGGCTAAAAAGGCATAATGTTTGACAATAAAATAAAATTTTGCATTATTCCTTAGGCACAATATATCAGTCGAAAAAAATCTAACGTGATCAACTTGTGATGTTTAGTATGTTAGCTCTGGAGCCAACGCCATAAATAATTAGCTCTGGAGCTAACGCCATTAGTGCTGGAGCTAAAACCATTCATAACAGTTCTGGAGTTGACGTGAAACGTAAAAGGTTAAATCTGTCCCTCCTCCATCCACTGGGCAGCACCTGACTGATGTCACGCGTGTGTGCTCGTGGGGATTAATGTGTGGTTGTGTGCTAAGCTGAGCAGTCAGTATCCTATCTGCAGCAGGTCGCTTGAGTCACCTCTGTTTTGTATTAATCTGTGGTCCGGGTGTGAAAAAGTTTGGCTTTACATTCACTCCAGAACCCGCGACTCCAATCAGGACAAGCGGCAGATGATGGATGGATAATATATAAAGTGTAACTCTTCTCATCTATCTGAGGGCATGTTCTGATGGTTGTGGCGAGCAGCTCGTGACGACGGACAGCGGAGCTCTGTGCAGCATCAGCAGCTCCTCTGCCCGACTCGCTCCTCTTCATCGACCAGTCTTCATCATTTTCAGCTGCAGGCTGACTCGTTTCTACATTTTTCTCTCTTGTCCAAATTAAAGGGCTGAATGTTGGATAATGTCCAAAACTAACCTTCACGCTGGACGGAGCTCGCACCGGAGCAATTTGTCTACGTCGTTTAGCAACATGAAGACGCTCATGTGACTTACATTTTTAAATATTATAAAAACTCAACAGCATTGTTTATCAAATATTTATAGTTCCAACTAGTTGGAGGAATATTAGACGTTTTGGTAAATTTGACTTCAGTCAAGTGAAAATCAGCGCTGCTGCAATAAAAAGATTTTATTTTTAATAACCATTTTCCGGTGGTTCAGATCAGAGTTTGCTGCATGATGCAAAATTTTTTTTTTCATTATGTAGCATCGACACTCAGCCCCGTGTGAACGTCTTCAAACAGGAGTCGTGTTTCGTTCGCATCCAGAAACGTGTCTTACGTGTCTGTCGGACTCCCTGCAGGACAGACGGAGGACAGAGCAGCCATTGTTCAACAGATCGGTGATTTCTGCAGCTCTCACAGCTGCCAACAGATTTACTGATAACGATGTTGTGGAAACAATTTTAACAAGGAAGTTCTGCAGGAGGAGGGGGACTCTGAGGAACAGAACCGGTTTAAGACGAGATTTTTGTACTCGTCTGCAGCGTCGTCTCCACTCAAGACTCTGTCCTCCAACAGGACAATTAAAGAGTCGTGACGTGGGGGACGTGCACGAGACGTAAACAATCAACAGGCTGCAGGAGAAACGTGTTGAAAGAAGCCTGACCCACTTTAAACCTGAAGCTTAGTGGCTCAGTCATTTTAATGAACATACTTGGATCTCTGAGCAATTATTTAATGTATTTATGTTAAAACTGTGGCTGTGCGGGTTATCATGAGCAGTCAGTATCCTACCTGCAGTAGGTCGCTTGAGTCACCTCTATGTTGAGTTACCTCTTAATCAGATTGTCAAACTGTGCAGAATGTCTAACAGTTTGATAAATATTATTTAAAATAACGCTGTGGATCTGTGACTGACAGCAAGTCTGAGCTTGCAGCTGAAGGTTTGATGGCTCAGAAACGATCAGAAGCAATATAAATGAAAAAAAAAAACACAGAACAGCATCCTGTCATCCAAATTAATCCCTACAATCCTGACTAATCTGGTTGTTTTATTAGGAGCAATTATAAAGAACAATTCATTAAAACTTTTAGCTGAAACAAATAAAAAGTAGCGGTTTGTTTATCATTAATCAGCTGCAGCTGAGGACTTAAAAAAATTAATTAAATAAATAAAAAACCTCTTTGGGTCGTCCACCTAGCTGCCTGTTTGTTAAACCATCGTGTCTCCATCATGGCAGAAACACGCCAACGTAATAAACATGGTAAACACATGCCGAGGGAGAGGCTTAGTCAACCAGGACATGCAAAATAAAATTGATTAGTCTAATCAAAAACAAATGGACTTTTATTTTTTAGGGGACTAAACAGAAGTCCTGTTGTTGTGTTTTTAAAATAAAAAAAGATGGTAAATGCAATTTTGTAACAGTTTCACGTTTTCTTACGTTAAAACAAGCTGAACTGAAAAACAAAAAAAATGAAGGAAAAATAAACAGACCTATGTGTTTTATTGTATTTGCATTATGAAAGACAAAAAGGGGCGGAGCCTGAAGCTTGGTCCTACCTGGGGGCTCGGCGGTGGACAGGCTGGCTGCAGAGATGCAGACAGGCATGAGGACGAGGAGCCGAAGCAAGCGCCGCACAGCCGTCATCCCGCCCGTCCTCCTGGACGAGGACGGGAGACGCAGAGCAGCGAGGCCCGACTCAAACACCATCCTCCGACCACATGCTGTCCAGGAAGACGAGGTCCAACAACTCACAGCAGCACGCCTGAAAGACATGAGGACGAATCAAGACATTTAGCCAAACAAGACTCAAAACTTTAGATGTTCTTTGAGAAGATAAATAAATAAATAAATAAAAACAGGAATCAAAACTCCTTAAAGCAGACGTAGGAAACGTATGGCCTGAGGGCCAAATGTGGCCTTGGACAATCGTCATTCTGCCCCATATCATTAACAGAAACAGCAACAACTACTGAATACATTGATGAAAACCTGTTATGTATTTATTTATTGTTATTGTTTGAAGAACCAAACTAAACTTTAAAGATTCAAAAAATAAAACTTGCATATCTGTTTGGTTTTTTTTGCGCATTGAAGCGAACAATTTTTTCATCAAAAGAGCCAATTTACAGAAAATCTGTCTTATATTCCTAACGAGCGTTTGGGAGACACTTTTGTTTATTTTTATTTAAAATCAGACAAGCTAACGATGCTACAAGAAGAAGCTGAACAACAAGTCTTCCACATTATCAGTCTCATCAAAAATGTATTTTTCTATACTACGCGTCTCTTCAACGGCTTTACATATCCTGATTTGGACCTCTGGGGGAAAAATCTGTTCCCTACTTCTGCCTTAAAGGAATGCATTGCACCCATCACCTCAGAGTACGTGCTCAGGAGGACTCTCAGCTACTACCACACCAGATTTAAGCTCATTATCCGTTAAACTAACCAAGTTAGAGCCATCTTTGAGTCGGCCATCTTGAATCAAGCTGATTACTGAGCTCAGTCATAAATCTCTGGGAGTTTTCTTCGGTGGGTTCATGATATATTTTGCTAACAGACAAAGGTAGTTAAGTATCAATGCCACCAGTGAACGCAGCAGCAGCAGGATTAATTAAGTTTTTTTTTTTTTTTTTAAACCCATCAGTCGTTTTGTTTTCTGCTTCATCCGTCAAACCTCCTGCTCCTCTTTCAGGATGAGCACGACTTCGGCTGCTGGACAGAGATGATGAGCTTCAGAAGAGTCAAAACGTGCGCCGTCTTTCAGAGCGCACTGTAATATCTGAGAAAAACCCATGAGGCGGAACAAAGAGGAACGAGCCTGCTCAGCCCGAACTGAGGCTTATCAGCCGAAGCCACTTAGTAAGAATTGGTGTTCTGAGAGCGTTCTGCAGGAAGTTCTCCTCCCTGAGCTCATCGTGACACCTGCATGTTGTAGCTGCAGGTTTCTACAAGAACCTGAAACGCTCCAGACACCAACCTCTGTTTTGACAAAAACGCACAGCTAAAACAGCTAAAAGATAAAAGAAACAAGATGCTGAGAGCTGAATGACTGAAAGGAAGCAGGACATCAGCTAAAAACAAAAAAACAAAAGTGGCTAAAGTATAGAAGCAAAAAAACAGTATCTAAAAGCAGAACAGTAGCTGAAAATAGTTCAGCAAATGCTAAAATTAGCATAACAGATGATAAAGCTGAAAATAGAAGAGTAGGAAAATTTGATAAAAACCTATGATCCTGTTAGCAAAAATTGAGCTGAAATTAGTAAAAACAGTTTCTAATGGTACTAAAAACAAAGCAGCTAAAATTAGCAAAATGTGTGAAAATTAGCTAAGTTAGCTTAAAACGAGCTAAAGCTGAAATAAGCTAAACAGATTAGAAGTATAAAATTTGCACAACAGATGCTAGTATTAGCTAAATTGATGTTAAAATAAACAACCAGATGCTAATGATACAATTTTAAAAAAAGAGTAACTAAAAATAAAATAAAGTCTAAAAATAGCAAAACCTTTCCAAAGCTAAATTTGTGTAGCCAGAGGCTTAAACTAGCCAAACAATTGCCAAATAATGAAGAAGCAGGTAAAGACAATGGATGGATGGACAGCAGTTAAAATGAGAACAGTAGCTAAACATCAGATAAAGTGGTGCAAAAGCTAAAATAGTTAAAGAGTTAGACTCCCCTCTCACAGCCTGCGTCCTCAGATGGTCCAGATCTCGTCCCACCTGAGGACGGCGTCTCAGTGGGACACACCAAGGTTAAAACTGTTCTGACAGAGGCCAACATCCAACATGATCCAGTCTCTCTTCCCTTCCCTCGGCTGCCATTACAGCCTCAGCTAATACATTTAATCCCCCTTTCCCCTCCAAATGACAGCAGACCAGGCCCTGCTGCTGATCCTGCAGACCCTGTGAGGAGCATGTGACCTGACTGATGCTCAATACAGGAGAACCAGGAGGACAGGTTGAACTTAAAGCCCCCTTTAAAGCTCAACTTCACTTTTCACATGCTAAAGCTAAAAGTAGCCAAACAGTAACTTAAATTTGTAAAACTGTTGCTAAAAGTAGCAAAACATATGCTAAAGAAGCACAATTTTTTTTTCTAAAAACAGATGCTACCATTTGCTCAAATTAAAGCTGAAATTGGCTAAACGGTTGCTACTTACATAATTAGCTAAACACAGTATCTAAATCTATCAAAAAGTACTAACTTTAGCTAAAAGATGTAAACTACAAACTATAATTAGTAATGTGCTACATTGTACTAAACAGTAGCTAAAGATCTATGGTGGTGTTCTGTCATTAATCTCTGGGAGTTTTCTTCAGTGGGTTCATGAGATATTTTGCTAACAGACAAAGGTAGTTAAGCATCAATGTCATCAGTGAACACTACAGCAGCAGGATTCATTAAGTTTTGTTTTTGTTGGGGTTTTTTACCCGTTAGTCATTTGTTTTCTGCTCCTCGTTCAGGAGCAGTTTTATCCTGCTACTCAACACATGCAAAGAATAAAAGTAGCAAAAAAAGCAAACCATAGCTAAAAGTAGCAAAACAAATGCTACAAGCAGAAGCCAATAAACAAAACAGAAGTTAGGAGGTAAGCAAATCCTACAATGAGCAAAACAGGAGCTTAAAATATTCAAGATATAACGTAATTACCGATATATGCGTTAAAAGTAGCAAAATAGAAGCTTAAGTTAGTTAAACACATACTAAAGCTAAAAATGGTGAAACAGATGCTAAAGATAAAATAGGCAAAAAATAAAAATAGTAAAAACTGCAGCTAAAATTAGCAAAACATATGCTAATAGAAGGTTGTAGCTGAAATTGTTAAAACATTTGTTAATGTTACAATGATCCAAACTTAAGGAGAAGCAGGAGAGATTCCAGCTGAAGTTATTCGTTCAGCCTTGGAGCTTTATGATAAAATAGTTCTGCCTGATTGAAGCTCGTATTATTCACAGCTTTGGTTCTGGTTCTGCTTCAAGACGAAACAAAATAATAAAATTTTAAAAAGACTTCTGAACCTGTGAACTTCTCACTGTTTGAATTTACTGAGTCTGTTAGAGGAATGAAGTGTTTGCAGAGTTTTGGTTTTGTTTGGGTCAGAACCGTTGGTTCTTCGTTAATTTTAAATATTATTTTTTGGGTTTTAAACGACCCGCTGCTCTTTAAAGTTCACGACTTCAACGCTCTCATTTTCATACATTCAGCTCCAGATCTCCACGACCCGACACCAGATGAACAGCCACAGTCGGAACCGTTTCCTACTTTTTTCTGACATGACCCAAGACGAAGAACATGGTCCTTGTCTCAACACATCAGACAGAACTGGACTCTGAAACCTGACCCACTCCGGTGTAGAATCCTGTAAATCCTTACTTCAGTTTGAAGAACATTATCAAAACGAACATCTACATCCAGAACCAGGTGCTGGAACTCCTCATAGAAGACTTTTCTGATAAGAGCCTTAAATTGAACCCTCCTGCTGCTTTTAGGTCAAGAAGACTCCAAAGGCTTAACTGGGGCTCCAGTTGACCCAAGGGCAGCAGCAGGGTTAATGAGCCTGTCTGGTAAACACCCCGGCAGTTTTGAAAAACAAAGTGTGTCAAAGTGCCGTGGCTCTGCGGTACCAAACCGTGCGTTTGGTTCTGAACATCCAGACACCAGCAGGTAAATCAATTTAATGGTATAAAACAGGTAAAACTCCGTCTTACCAGGTGCAAAACTTTGATTTATCTCATTTACTTTGACACATTTTTCAGTTTTACATGTAAAATCATTGTGGAGGTGTTGGAGCTGAAATAAACTAAAACCATTCAAACAAAACAAAAAGCAGCAACAACGAACGTGAACTACAGAATGATCACCAGCAGAACTGGACACAGTACAACCAAAACTGAGCTGCTACACAGAGGGGGGAACACCTGCCAGGTGAAAGTGGGCGGAGCTAAAGGAGCTGCGACTGATGGAGAAACAAGCATGAAAGACTCCGATCCTGACAAACAGAACCACTTTAGGATCAGAGCTGCTCCGCATTAGTTTGCGATTTTTATCAACATCGCAATAACTTGTTCCCCCTCTCCCATTCTCACCATCATCTAAAGCAGGTGTGGTCCTGAGTCGAGTCCAGGACTGACCCCATGTCTTGTAAACACATGAACCCAACAAATGGGATTTATTGATAGCTGTTGCATCGATATGGGCAAAAATCGATTTATTGTTGAGCTGGTTCCACACCTGCAGCCCCACCCTCACCAGCTGCTCTGAACCAGTTTTCACTCAGAGTCTCGCGCCTGAAGAAAGGATGCCGAGTCCTGAGGAGAGGAACTCCTTCAACCAGAGGTGAAGGCAACTTCAGCCCCAATCAGAGGGAGGAGCAGCTCGCGCGCAGCCCGGGAAGACGTCACCGCTGCAGCCAGGAGGCTCCATCAGTCAGGGTTGTTTTTAATTTATTTAAAAATATATATCTGCAAATAATAAGGACTTCCCTTTCAACCCCCCCCCCCCCCCCCTCATCGGTAAACTAAAACATTGTTCTTCAGAGGGAATAAAAATCAATTTTAAATCAAACTGAATGTTACTGGAATTCAACACCAGCGAGTTCACACAAAGCCGTTTCCTGCAGAATCCACGTCTTCAGTCACTTTGTGCGTAAAAATCACCAACTGGACAGATTTGACACACGAGTGCGCGCGAGCACACAGTCCGCTCCGGGATCAAAAAGATGAAATAAAAAGAGCCGGACTGGACCAGACCTCCGGCGCAGGGAGTCCGTCCAGACTCCGGTTCTGTCAGGTTCTGACGCGCAGTTACGCACGGACCGACCCGGTTCCTTCGCGCAGAGACCGGAGACGGTTCTGCGGGTCCAGGTTTCAACAGAACCACAGCGCAGGACGAAGTCTGCACCTGAGGGGTGGGGGATCACTGTAAACCTGGCGCACCCGCATCCTAAAGAAAGTGGAGCAGTTTATACACAAGAACCGTTCTTACCTGAACCCTTCCAGAAAATCCTTAAAGTCATCCAGAACCAGAACTACAATCCACAAAACCGGTTTAAATCCTTCAGTCTGAACGCTTCAAATCGGAAAGAACAAACAGAAAACTCCTCTATCTCCTGCTCTGCGCTGTACGTGGTCCAGGGGCTCCTGGGGGTCCGGTGGTCTCGGGTCCGGGCTGGCCGCGGCTCTCCTCCTCCTCTCCGGCGCGGAGCCTCCTGTCTAACGGATGAAGCGGCTCCTGTTGGCAGCTCCACTCCTCTCCGTCTCCCGTGAAGTCTGAAGGAGTCCTGAGAGGAGCCGCCGCCTTGAAGACGACCTGCTTCAAGACGCGCGAGACGCTTCCGGAAGGCGGACTTTCAAAATAAAAGTTCAGCTCTGAAGGAGCTTCGATTGTTGCCCATCATACTCCTGTTGTCCTCTTGACTGCTCTTCACCTTCTTTATCCATTTCCCCCCTTCACGACGGGCGGGCGATCATGTAGTTGCACATGTTCTCGTGCCATTTAACAAAATATCTCATGAATCATTGCAGGAATTTTAATAAAACTTTCAGGAAGTTATCAAGTTCAAGTAATTTTATTATTCACATCACATGTGGTACATGAGGTGGAACGAAATAGTGTACACTGGGTCCCAGCTACATCAATCAATAGCAAAAATATAAATTGTAAAAATAAACAGTAATAATGATCTAAGATATAAACTAAGAATTTGCTAAACGCTAATAGAACAAAACAAATCACAGGATGAACGTCTACAAAATAATTGGGTTTTCGAGATGGCCACCAGCGCTAATGCAGCTTGGCAAACATAAAAACTGCTGCAGCTCAGATTGTCACATGTTGAGCTACAGTTTGGTGTGGTGATAGTTGAGAGTCATCCTCATCACATCCTTTGAGTGCTCCTCGTTTCAGATAAAAACTGGCATTGTGTGTTGGGAGTCAACTTCCTTGTCTGTTAGCAAAATATCTCAAACGATTGGACGGATTTTAGTGAAACTCTCAGGAAGTAATACTTGGATGTTCGTCTACAGCTCCAGAACTTTTGGGGTCACCCTGATTTAAGATGGCCGCCACAGTCAATTGACTTTAATGGTGGTAACTCAGTCAGTTTTGCAGATAATGAGCTACAATTTGGTGTGGTAGTAGCTGCGGGTCATCCACAACACGTGCTTTGAGCTTTCCCTGATTGAACAAGGCTGACCCTTACAACAGGTGATAAGAAAATTAAACGAAATGAACCAAATGTTGTTTATTTTGGTTTAATAGAGTCAAGCTAGTTTTCTAGACCTTCTATTGGATCAGTCAACACAACCAAATTAAAGTGAGAGAATCACCATATGAAAGTAAATTCAAACCCAAACTGAGCGCGTCACACTCATCCTCACTTCCTGCCGGTGTTTCATTAACCGTTTGACAGCTAGTTAACGCTCTGAACACACAACTTTGTAAACGAGACCCTAAGTCCCGTTTCATGGGCCTCGTTCTGCAGCCTTCAGGCTGATTACTGCCATCAACACGTGGCCGACGGCTTTAAAACACCAAACTAATTACTGACACACCAATAAAAGTGGGTTTGGACACCGTAAAGCAGAGTGTGCCGCTGTGTCCAGGGGGCCACTCCACATGATCTGTCAACACGTCATAAATAAAGACAATCATCTCCACAGCAGGTCCACGACAGAAACCCAAACGCAGCACTCCCCGGTCCATCAGGAACTGTTTCAGAACACTGAATCGATGTTTTGCTTCCTTGACAAGTGAATCAGTTAAAAGAAAATGTCTGACGTATTTCTGCATGCCTTTAATTTGTGATAAAGTAAACAAGAAAACTTGAAAATAATAATTTGTTGTTTATTTTACAAAAATATTTTAAAACAAACAATTTGTTGGTTCCCTTCAACAATCAATGTTTGCATTGTAGCTAAGTTTTGTCTTTAGTTTGTATCGCAGGTGCTTTTTTATCACTGAGCTCATTTTAAGGGAACTCTTGAGCCAGTCATCGATGTCTTTGTGTTCAGCTCAACCAACGTGGACCACAGAAAGGTGGAACTGTCCGAGAAGCTCAGGAAGAACTTAAGACACGTTCAGGGTAAAGGTAAAGCTGCTACGTGTTCCTCTGACCACAGCCAACAACATTTTAGAAACATAGAAAGTCCAAGAGAATGGAGCCAACCGAAGGACGTGGACGCAAGACGAAATGCGAGCCCAGGATTATCAGACTGATACAAGATGAACTCCAAATACTATGTGCGTCATTTTCTGGTTTGTTTTTCGTTTCATTTTATAATGATGGAAAAAGGAAGATCCACTTTCAACAGACCGGTTTTCACTTTAATACTTGACGACAAACTTAAACAGGGTCTTTTTCGGTCACATCAGCTCTGTGTTTACAGCAGGTGAACTGCGAGTCCTGTTCCCGAGTGATGATGGTATGGAGCAGGAGATCAGGGCTTCTTCCTCAGTAATGAGGGCGTTGCTCCGATCATCTTAGGCAAAGCTCTTGATTTATCAGTCTGTGTTCCAGCCCTCAACTTTGGTCATGAGGTGTGGATCAGGAGCAAAAGAATGAGATCCTGGACACAAGGAGCTGAAATAAGCTGGAGGTTTTCTGGACACAGAGTTTTCACTGTCTCTGGTTTGGGACCACCATGGAGTCCCCCTGGAGGAGCTGGAGAGTGAGATGTCGGGGTTTCTTTCTGTAACTTGTTGCCTCCATGACACAACAGCAGAAAAGTGTTGGAAGATGGACGGAAATGACGCTTTCAATGAAAAGACTGAAACATAAAGGCTCAGTTTTGTTTTGCGGACAGACGTCTATTCGTGAGGTAGAGTTCTCTGGCTGTTGGAGATTTCAGCAAAAAATATTAAATTAAGGCTCTTCTGTTTTAGTTTGTGCTAGTTTCATTTGATAAATCATGAAAAGTTAATTTGAACACAAACACCTCATTGCATCATGGGAAGCCCCAAAAAAGGTTTAGATTTTAACAGAGTACAGTGAGGGACGGTGGTGGTGGTGGGGGGGGGGGAGGCTTGGGAACAAAAGCCCGGCGGGCAGGAGGAGAGGTCATACAGATGGTGAGAAGACCCAGTCAGACAGCTCGAGTACTGATGAGCAAACTGACCAAATGACCCCTTCACACACAAAACCCTCTGACAACACACACCCCTCCCCGTCACCTACATTCCTCTCCCACCCAGTCCCCCTGGGAGGGGATCAGCCGGAGATGAAAGGTGAAGCCTTTTCATTTAAAACGAAGTTAAAAATTAAACAAGAGGAGAAGCCAGGAGGTTTAATTTCATTATCCAGGAGGGAAAAAACGAAAATGTCCATGAAAAAAATGTGAAAGCTTCAATAAACGGCTCTGAGCTTGGCTCGCTCTTATCTGAGGTGTCCGCCGATAACCCCGAGGAGCTGCGAACGTGGAGCGATGAGCCGACCGATCAACCCGAGAAGCAGACGAGATAAACGCTGACAAAGAGACAAAGATGGAGCCGATTACTGAGGGAACTTTGGCCTCAGCTGGAGGGTTCTGTCCGACAGAAACATGTTGACGTGTTTCAGCTGTTTGCATCATGAGGGCAGAGAGAAATCTGATTATCTGCTCTTTGAAGAAAATATGTGTATGTGTGTGTATAAACATAAATATATATATATATATATATATATATATATATATATATATATATATATATAAAATTGTGAATTTTTCATCATTGGATTATTTTTATTATCATTTCTCCGTCTCAGAAGCTTCAAAATGATTGGTTTAAACTTGGTGATTTATCACCTGGCAACGAGCTATTGTTTATGAGTTTGTTTGTTGGATGTTTATTGTAGGTGGTGATGTCATTGGTAATTATAATAGTCTATTTAAAGGTCAAGTTCAAGTTTTTTCTATTTTCTTTTAAGTTAAACACTTCCATGAAACATTCTAGCAATTTTGATTTAAGTTTAACGACTTGTTTTTAGCATTCGAGTCACAACCCTGAAGAGTAACTGTCGCTGCTGTACGACACAGAGTGAGGTTACAGTCGTGTTAGCAGTGAAAACGGAAGCAGAAGACTTTGCAAACTATGGAGAAATGTCGGAACACATTGTGGTTGAATGGATATTCAACTGGACCCAAACCTGGACCGAACTGAACCTCAGGAAGCAAACAAAGACTTGTTGTCAGATGTGGATTCTGATGAAGTTCTCCATGACCGAGCACAATGATTGGGTTGACAGCAATGAACGGTGAGAAACGATTTGCCCCAGGTCTTATTCAATTGTGGAATTTGGCGATTTAGCTGCTCATTAAATAGAATTTATATGATGGGATTATAAAAGCCAATGCTTAGTGTAAAATAATGTTCACACAGCTTATGTGATGATGAGGTGACCAATTTAAAGCTTCTTCTCCAAGTTCTCTCTTTATATATTTACCTAGACAATAGGTCATTAACGTTGGGTTGTAATTTTCAAACTTTCAAAAGTCTACATTTCTCGTCTTTGGGGAAGGTGAAGAATGAAACGCCGTTCATACTTTTAGATCAGTTTTCAAAATAATTAACGCGCCAAACCATTTGTAGCTTTACAAGTGTTTCACTTGTTTGTTTTCAAACTCCAGGATATTCGGCAACAAAACGAAGCACACAAGTCACTGCCTTTGCGCAATTAAAATGCACCAAACCATCGCACTGTTTGCAAAGAAGTTCATGGAGGTTAAAACCTGGACTTCTGAGTGTTGCCCACCCATCCCAAACTGAGCCATACATAAGAGCTCTGATCAGGAGTCGTAAGAAATGTTGAAGATGGATGCTCCGATGCTCCATCTTTGACCAAACCACATCAGACACAGATTTCCTTCAAATCCCAGGAAACTGCAGGAACTTGTTCTTTTTCAAACTTCACGCAGCTCTGAAGGATTTCAAGTAAATGAAAAAAAAAGAGAAAATAAAAGTGCACGCTGCAAAAAGGCAGATGAATGGGTCTTTTCTGCCCGCCCCGAGTCCAAAGGCTATTTTTAACCTAATATTTTATTCATAACCCCTCCCTCGGCTGCAGACATCAAAAAGCTGCTGCTGCAACCGGTTCAGGAGACAATTGGGTTTCACAGATCAGGAGTTAAAGGTGATGAAATCATGTTCTGTTTCTTTATACGTGCATTAAAATTGGTTAGGATTGAACCCGATATAAAATGTTCCATAATGTTGCTGTAAGGTGGGTGGGGGGGTGGGGGGGTAGGGTGGCTTCCAGCTGCAGCTTCTTCACATCAGGGGGGAAGCGTCGCCTTCATCTGACACGACTGATGGATCCTCGCTCGGCTCCGGCTGCATGAGGCCGTTTTAATGACTGTGTGGGAGGCAGAACTCAGAACTCATTCTGCCCAAACAGAACCAGGGACTGGGTTTGGCCCACCGGATCACAGGAACGTACAAAGTCAGGGAGGCACAGGTAGAGGAGGGAGTCACGGCACCGGTCTGACCTGTTCTCATAGCACAAGGAGTGCCGGGGTGACTAAGCCTGATGTGATTCACAGACTGTTAGAATAGATTGCAGCTCAGCTGCTGTTAGAAATACTATATATTTATAAAACAAAGTGTCTGTTAGCAAAATATCTCATCAACCACTGGACCAGTTTTATTTACACCTTAATGACTTAAGGAGCAAACATAGTTCCACAGTGAACACAGACCGACTCAAGATAACCCAAACATGGTTTTTATTAAGACCCCGTGTCCCTGCAGCCGGTTTCTGGTGCCAGGAATCAACACTGTGACGGTCCTCCTCGGAAGTGGTGGGCCCACGTGGAGGTGGCATCCTGTCTCTTTCGGGTTTGGTCGTAGGAGCCAAGGCTCAACCAGCAGGTGCCCAGCCCGCCCCACTGGTATGGCTCCAGAATAGTTTCCCAGTTTTCCTTTACCTGGCGAGGTTTCATGAAGCATATTCAGTTTTGACTTGCTCTTGGTCTCAATCCTCCCTTGAGACCTATTTGCCAGGGGAGACCACAACAGGGGCTGATGCCCCAGACAACAAGAGTCCCCAGAATCATGGGGGTGTTCAAATCCTTCCACCACATCAAGGTGGCGATTCTGTGGAACAGTCAGTTGAGGTGGTTTGAGATCCAGGTTAGGATGCCTACAGGAGGTTTTCCAGTCGTCCCATAGTGAAGAAACCTGGAGCGGACCCAGAACACTCTGAAGGGATTATATCCCCCCTTATCCACCTTGGGGTCCCTGAGGAAAAACCTGGATGTCATTGGGGAGTGGAAGGTATGAGGTTCTGTCCTGCCTCTGTGACCTGACCATAGATAAGAGAAAGATGGAGGTGGTCTTTAAATAGTAGAAATCTTGTCCAGAATGCTTTAAAGTTAAAAAAGTAAATCCATGGATTTTTTTTAAAGAAAAGCTTCAACAACTTCAATTTCTACAGCTGATGCAAAAAGCTAAGTGTATTAAAAAGTAGCATTTCTTGAAGGAATGCATGTCATCTGCCGCCTTGCGTGCCAACGTTTTAAACAAAGTTCTTGCGAGGAGACTCATCCAGACCTGGACGGTGGACGCCTTTGAGTTGCCAAAATAATTGTATAATAAGATGATCAATTTTCTAAAAGAAAAAAAAAAAAACTACCAAAAACCAGAAACACAAAACAAGAAAGTGACATTTGAATTCTTGCAAGGCCTGGCTCCAGGGAGAAGTCCCTCCTTCGTTTGATGGCTTGTCTCAGTAAATCTTGGCTTTGAGCCGCCAGCTCATGTCAGAAGTTTCTGTGATTCTGTGACAGATGGACTCCATCTGAAGGAGCAGCGATGCCTCATAAACGCTGTGACATACCTGCAGTCTGCCAACAAACTGTTGTGGGGGAGGGGGAGTGCACACTGAGAAAATACTTTGACTTTCCTCTTGATTTTCATGTGTCCTCATTTAGACGCTGAAGGATGATATTTGGATGCACAAGCTTTTGAGGTGGAGTAGTTCAGGTGTCTGGGTGTTTACTTCCTGAGTGATGGTAGGCTGGAGCGGGAGATGGAGCCATAGACCAGGGCCTTGTCCTTAGTAATGAGGGCAGTGCTTTGGTCAGTCGTTGTGAAGAAAGAGTGGAGGCGAAAGGCAAAGCTTTAGATTAACAAGTCTGTCTACGTTTCAACCCTCACCTGGGGTCAAGAGGTTTGAATATCGCTTTCGACTGAAATGAGCTTCGTTGGTAAGCAGGTCGAGCTCAGCCTTAGAGGTAGGGTGAGGAGCTCCGTCATCCATCCATCATCCATCGTTCAGTCATTCATACATCATCCATCCATCTTATTGTTCTGGACGCAGGTTTAAGGGCAGCAGCTTAAGTAGGTAGGTCCAGCCACTTCTTCCAACTCTTCTGGGGGGACTCCATGGTGATCCCAAACAAGCAGAGTCATAATCTTGGGTCTTCCCCAGAGTTTCCTCTCGGTTGGACATGTCCAGTGTCCAGAACACCTCCCCTAGGAAGGCGGCTAGGATTAATCCTTAATAGATGTCTGAACCACCTCAACTGGCTCCTCTGGATGTGGAGGAGCAGAGGCTCTACTCAGAGTCTCTCCTGGAGAACTAAACTTCTCCCACTATCTCTAAGGAAGAGTCCAGCTACCCTGCAGAGAGAACTCATCTAGACCTCCTGGATACAGGATCTGGTTTTTACAGTCTCTACCCCAGAGTTCAGGATTACAGGTGAGGATAGGAACGCAGATTGCCCGGTAAACGGAGAGCTTCTCCTGGCAGCTCAGTTCCCTCTTTTTCTTCTCTTGGTAAAGTCAAGTAAAGCTCAAGCAAAAAGAACCAGAAACCAGTTTTTACAGTTTTCCACCAACAGAAAACTGATGATAAAGAAAAAGAGTCCATTGACTGTTTAGAGTTGAGTCCTCGTTATCGCTACACGCCAGCTGACGATAAACAACACTTATCTGGCTGCTGCTGAGTGATGAAATCACATTTTCATATCTATCTGACCAAAGCTCTGGAATCCCAGCAAGCCACACGCAAATATGATCTCTGCTGTCAGGGTGGGGAATTACCGAGAGCGTCTCAGCAATAGGTCTTTGCAGAGATCACAATTTTTTCTTTCTTTCATTTTTTAAAATGCAGAATGCAAGAACTATATGAAAGTTTCTTTCCTCGGGGCACCGGATCGAATGCAAGAAATCCGTCAGCAACAAAAATCTCCAACAAAACTAGAAAAACCTTTTTTCTTTTTACAAAAATACAGCTTGAATGCTGAGCTAAATGACATCTGAAGTTGCAATAAAACGATTAAGCAGACTTTAGTTAGAAAAAAAAAAAAATCAAACCAAAAGCTATAATTAGCAAGTAGGAATACTGTTCCTAAAATCTAAAAATCAAGCCAAAAGACTAAATTACAAAATTTGCTAAAAAAAAATAGCAAAAGTGTAGTTAAAAGATAAACTTAGCTAAACTGTTTAAAGAAAAGCTAAATAAAGTAAAACCATAGTTAGTTAAAATAAGCAAAACAGTAGCTTAAGTCTACATTTAGCTTAACAGTAATAAGCTTAAATTTGCAGAGCGATAACTAAACTCTAAACTTAGCAAATCTGTAAAACTAAAAGCTAAAAATGGCTAAACAGTAGCCAAAGCTATAATGAGCATATCCACCCTAAAATGTAAAGTTAACCAAAAATTGTAGCAAATAAATAAATTCAGCTAACTAACTATAAACTAAAATGAGCTAAGTAGACTAAAGCTTACTTTGGAAAAACTGAACCTAAAACGGGGAGTGGTGTCACAGAGGTTAGAGAAGACGGGCATGTGATCGGAAAGTCGCAGGTTCAACTCACGGTACCACCAACATCAAAATGTGGGTAGAAAAGGTGAAACACCCACACCTCCCTCCACCCTCATTTGCCCCACTCTGGGCCCCTGAGCAAGGCCCTTAACCCCCACCATCAGCTCCCTAAAACAGGTCTCTCTTGAAATTGAGTTCTCGTGACTCAATGAGACGACCTGTATAAATAAAGGGTAAATTAAAAAAATGAAAATTGTGAAAATTTAAAAATAGCTAATTTAACACCCGAGCCAGAAGCTAAAGTAGATCTCAAAGAATTAGGTTTTTGAAGGAATTCAAGAGGATTCAGTGATTTATTATTTTTTTGAAAAATGTTTGTAAATTTCAAAATGTATAAATAATACATTTTGAGGTACAAGAGTTAAAGTAGCACAAGCATAACATAGTTCTATTTAATAAACCCAAACAACGACTGTTAGCAGTAGTGAACCTGTGAGGCTAAAGAAACCTCTGATGAGTTTATTTAGAGACCCTGACAGCTGAAGCATTAATTTAATTCTGATCAGCCTCTCAACACGACGTCTTTATGTTTGTCTCCAGGAGGCAAGTTTGTTCTTTTCTCAGTGAATGGAAGAGAAAAAGTTGGAGGGTGGGGGAATTAAGTCCCCAACACTATTAGCTCGCTCTCCTTCCACCTGTCACACTTTGGTGACTTCATTTGGACTCGCTTGAGCCCCCCCGAGAAGACATCAGGGGAGGATTATCTCCATCTTACGCTAAATAACTCCAACAAGCGTTGCAGCGCTGCACTCTGGACCCCCCAATGACCTTTTGGCACCATGAGGTGCAGAGGTCTGAGCCCAGGGAGGGGTGCAGTGACCATGGGAAGATGAGGAGATGGATTCAAAGGAGCTCAAAGGAGAAACTGTGGGGGGAAGGTGACAAATGCACTCCCCCACCTCCCAACAGATATGCAACCACAGCTGGGACAAGCTAACACAATCATGTAACAACATTTCAACATACTCTTTCCAGATATTTTTCTTTTTTCTTAGTTAAATTGTACCTATTTGACTCTTTCACACAATCAAGTTGCATTTATTTTCTATGTATTTAATTCTGTTCGTGTCTGAAGCCCAACAATGACCCTAGAACCAGCGTCTCAATGGACTGCAACTTGTGCAGACCAGATGAAGTCACAAAATTGCAAGAAAATTTGCAGGTCTTGTACCAAACTTTACTTAATGTCGTGCACATCAAACCCAAGTTGACATGCTTAGTATCCACCTAGGCAGATGCCTCCAAATTTATGATATAATTTAGTGGAGGACACATTAGGGAAGAACTGGACCCATGTTTTAAATATGTTATTTGGCTGTAGCCTCAGATGGTTTATGTCAGTCAAGCTGTATAGGTGGTGATCACTCAAAAACAAGTATGACTGTCCTCCTGTTGATGGATTTGGTCACTTGTGGGTCTTCAGATGGTTCCGTTAACCCATCCTTGCCTCCAATTAATGGATCTGGTCACTTATGGGTCTTCAGATGGTTCCATATACAAATTCTTATCTTCTGTTGATGGATCTGGTCACCTATGAGTCTCCAGTTCTTGATTCATAGTTTATGTTACAGCTGGGCCATAGTTTTTCTTGGTATGTCTGTTTTGAAAGTGGATTTATTTGTTTTCTTGCTTTGGTGATTTTCTTCTCTTTTTTATCCATTTACCCTTTATTTATACAGGTAGTCTCATTGAGCCACGAGAACTCGTATATAAGATATATACAAAAGGTCAAGTGAGACCTGGATACTAAGATCCAAGATCTGAGATCTAGATACTGTGGCGGTATCTTTCTTGGTGGTATGGCTTGTCCATTGTAACTGGTGATGGTTGAGATGCTGAGGATTTTGTCTCATTCAGAGCAGAAATTTTGGTTTGCTTATCCTCTCAGCTAACCCTAAGAATTACTGATGATACAGTTCTGGGGGTCTCAGACATTTTCTGTTGATGGTCCAATTTTAGTTTGGGATGTACATCTTGCTTTTCAAAAATCTTTCTTTCCCACCATACTAACGCATGCTGAACAATGTTGGACTTAAATGAAGATACTCGAGGAGAGGAGAGCTTGAAGCAGGTGTCAAAATACAAATCTAGCCCTCTTGAGAAAAATTGGATACCCTTTATGACTTATTTTGAGGGAAAATATGTAACAAATTTGCGTCCTTGATTCACAAAGAGATGAAGAAACCCCACAAACGCTTATAGACACTCTGGAAATGTAAGGATTCCAGTTTTGACTGTTGTTATACCACCTCTGGTTCCACCTGTCTCTTCCTTGTGTTAATAACTTACCTCTTGGAAATTTTACGTCGTTTCACCTGGTCCTAGATTCTTTCATCCTCCTTCTACAAGTATGAAGGAGAAAACATCAAAATAAGAGCCCATCATTCTGTCCATGCTAAATTGGTATTCATAAAAGCACTGTAAATGTGATTCTCACCTTAAACACTCTTACGCAGAGCCTTTCTTCCCCATACCTCAACGAAACAAACTTTAATTAGCAAAATTTGTCAGGAAACCCAACCGATTGATATTTGTCACCTTGACAGCAGAAGACCAGTTTGGTACTTTAAACTGAACTTTTACTTCTATGTTCGTAACTGCATGCTAAATTCAAAACATTCGTTAGACACAAATAAATAAACAAACTAAATGTAAAAGCTCTTTCACAAAGCTGACTGTCTATGTTTTTTCAATGGACTGAGGGGGTAAGGGGGACGAAGCAAGTCCACCTTTAAGAAGCAAAGTGAGGTAGTAATAGAGCAAAACCAATTGAGGTGAAAAGGTGAACCAACATTGTGACTCCATCAAGAAAGAGCAATAGCATCAGGTCTGTGTAGCCACCTGGTCACACGATTAAACCACAATAAACAGATTTATTACAGAGGGAATATTGATAATGTGACAAGATTGGGTCTTAGGATTCATGCACAACACAACAGACCAGGAATGATTAAAATGATTTATTAGTAAATCACCATTGGTGGAGGTATGGTTCTGGGACCCAAGTCCAATCAGCAGAGATATAAGAGTTAGTGATCTTAGTAGGACTGTGACGGTTCTGGGAATAGCAAATATAACAGTCACTAACCTTCACAGTTGAGAACAAGGAGTATTCACTTTATTGTTTGCAGAGGATAACATCAAGGGCTGGGAATCAGAATCTGAATAAGCTTTATCATCATTGTACCGAAATACAAGGAGAACATGTTCGTACAGTCGTCCGTAAGATGAGGAGTACACGTAGCTGCTGCAATTTAGTGCGGCCTTCTTATCCTTTTCAGAACACATTTTTTTAGATAGAAAAAAAGGGACAACGCCACGAGGAAAGGATAGGATCATTACAAAAAATTTAAAAAAAAAACTCTTCACAACCTCATAATAACAAGACATGATTTAAGACATTAAAAATCTCTGCCAGCAAGCACATTTATGAACAAGTTACATAGGCATCTGACAATGAGGCGGTCATTGAAGCACTAACAGATAGTACATTGTCCTGCTGATGGTCAGCCGGCACAGTTTTGATAAGCCTCCACAGAAGATGGGGGGGGGGGGTGCGATAAACGAAGCTTTTCCTTAGATTAAACATTTACTAGGAGAAATTAATAAGTCGGCCTGTTTCGAGGCCAACCAAGGAGTTAGTCAGATAATCCGCAATTATTGATTTATTCAGGCAAACAATTTTTTCTTGTCAACCATGAGTCTTTACTGGTACTTCTAAGGTCCTAAATGGTCAGATTAGGGTGCATTCTAATGGTTTGTGCTTAAGAACCTCTTCAAGGTCATTTCATGCTGACTAGTCCCAAAGCCGCACGTAGCCTGCGATTCAAATCACTTCCAGCTTACGGTTTCACTCGTACATCAGCTGATTTTGAGTCCTCAAAGCACGAACCAAACCTTCACATAGGCATCAGCCCGACGAGGGCCAAATTAACTACGGCGTCTTTTTTTTTTTTTTTTGATGGCCTCCCTTCTCCCCTTACAGCCATCCTCTCCACACCATTATTATGAAATATTTATTCTAGTGATTATCTAGTGTAGTTTTTTTTTTTTTTTTTTTTTAATAGGATAGAAAGAAAGAAAAGACAAAGTAAGACTCCAAAATATAAGAAATATACACAAAGAGAGCACACGGCAAAACACCCGGCCACTGTCTGTTCACCTGCAAAGAACATGACAAAACACAGCAACAAAATACATATGTATAAAGAACTTAAAATATTCATGGCTTTGCAGTAAGTTTCCAAATATATATGCCCATACCTACGCCTATATACATACATACATACACACACATGAATATATGTACATTCATATACATATCTATATATCTACATATAAAGCCTACATAAGCATCCCTGCTTCTATTTGTGTGTGGTTGTGAGCATGCATAAGTGTATAAGGCTTCTCTAGAACATTTAATAGTAACTGTGAAGCAGCAGAGACCCGACCCCCAAGACCAGAGGCGGACGAAAAAAGGGGGGATCAGAGCCCAAGACCCCAGGAGGGACCCCGACTGCGGAGCCCCCAGGGCCACCCACACAGGACGAACCACTCGCCCACCCCCCAGATCGGACCACAGGGGAGAGCCGGAAGAACCCCACAAGCGACCACATACAGTGACCCCCGGGGCCAACAGCGACGAACTCATAGGCCCCCGCCGGAACCCGCCGCACCGATGCAGGTCCAGGCCCGGGCACGGAGGCCCGGGCACCGAGGACCCACACCACCCAGGCCAAGGCCTGACAGGGCCAGAGGACCCGAGCCCCACCAGGCAGATGCCAGGCCGAGCCGACACACGCCCAAGCGCCCAGCCCCCGACTCCAAGGGCCCCAAGCGCGCCGGCAGGCAACGGCACACCCCACCAGGGGGCCGCGCGATAGGGGCGCGATGCCAAGCACCCGCAGCTGTATCAAAGAAGGGGCAGTCCGAGTTTCGGCCTAACAAATACCCATTCATACACAGACACAATCACACAGTCACAGCCTCATTCTCACACTCACTCACTCAAAGACATACAATAACGATACATTTCATTCTTATTCCCGATACGCACTCTATACCCCCCACGTCCAAGACATGTACCCGCCCTCTACATGGGGCAGCCCATGCCCAAACCCAGGAGGTAAACCCATTCATTCTCGAGCGGAGAAGAGCCAATATCCCAGACCCGGCCCAGGCCACGCACAGCCGACAGGACACCCCCAACCATGAAGAGGACACGCCACCGACCACCCCCCGCCAACAACCAAGCACGAGCCCCCAGCCGACCGCCCACCAGGCCCCAGCAGCCACCCCGGCCAGCGGGTCAACCATGGCACCCAAGAGCCAAGCTCAGGTGGTCCAAACAATCCCAGGGAGAGCACAGCACCGCCCACGGCAATCCCCCAGACCCCGAACCCCCACATAGTTCTGGTCAACACCCGATGGCCTGCCCTTCTCCCGGACCCCACCTCCGGAATGGCAGTTAGGGAACTGGGGGGGGAGGAAAAATAAATAAAAAAACAAGACCCCGACACATACACCCCCGCCCCTAGATGTGCTGTTGATGTGTGTTGTTGTATAGTGCCATTAAAAAGGAAAGAAGAAGGAGCAAAGGCTGGCATAATGCCAGTTTCCCCTCCACCCCAACTCTATCCAAACCCTAGTGTCTAAATGCAACCGTTGTATGTGAGCACAGGCACAGGGGGTGAGAGTAAGGTCATCCCACCACCCATAGCCATGTGCCCACCTCAAGTTTAAGCTACGGCGTCTTCTTTGCATGTTGATAAACCAAGAACCAGACAATTCCAAAAACAGGAAACCTGTTATCATAAATCCAATTTTATGCAAGTTTGGCGTCCTCGATCAACAGCAGAGGTAGACATAACATTTCACTTCCCCAGAGATATATCAAGCTGCACGTGTTGTCCAAGCAGAGGAGGGTTCTACAGGACCTTGTAACTTTGTTGAAAAGATTTTGTCAATTGCTTCGAAAGTCCACTTGGTCAGATCCAAAACAGTGGTTGTGAATCGGAAGATGTGTAAAAAAAAGGAGCTGCTTTGATACACAGACAGAGAGAAAAAAAACAGGAGGAGAACAGGGAGAGAGAAGAGAAATTGTGCGCATCATTACAAAGCCAGAAAGGGGGGGATAAAAGCAGGCAGAAACAGAAAACGGCAAAGCAGAGTACTGATTTTGGGGTTGTCCAGGGGAGAAGTCCAGAAGGACAAGCTTGGGTCAAGAACCAGTAGTCAGAGAGCAGAATCCAAATCCAAAGAATGAGCCAAATAGCATAGTCTTGATTAACATAAGCTGGGTCGGTACCGTGGTCAGATGTATGGCTCCAGAACAGGCAAGGGAAAGGCAAGGCGAGGAAACCAGGAGGAAGACGAGGGGTCCAACCAGAAGAGACAGGCAAAGCTATGGCATAAAGGCTGGACATCTACCAACACAAGGTATTCGATAATCTGGAAACAGGCAAG
>NC_056518.1:29553775-29611125 GCF_014905685.2 Nematolebias whitei | reverse complement strand
TGGACATCTACCAACACAAGGTATTCGATAATCTGGAAACAGGCAAGGGAAAGACAGGAGTTTAAATAGTGAGCTGAACAGGTGCATTGAATGAGAGATGATTGCTGTGGAGGAGCAGCATGGGCGTGGTGAGAGGTGGCAGGATCAGAGCATGACAAACTAAACATGAAGTGTGATCAGAGGCTGGGAAAAACAGGAGCTGTGGCATGAGGTGGAAAAAACCATAGCAGGTGGTGGCCGAAATGTGACATAGCCCCCTTCTATAAGGTCCGGCTACTGACGGAGCTCCAGGCTGGTCAGGATGGGCTCTGTGAAAGTCCCTGATAAGGGAACTTGTCCAGAATGTTGCAGACAGGAATCCAGGACCGCTCCTCAGGTCTATAGCCCTCCCAATCTACAAGGAAGTGCAATCCATGGCCCCACCGACTGGAACGGATCAGCTTTCTCACCGTGTAGGCAGGGGAACCAACGATCAGATGGGCAGGAAGAGGGGATATGGAGGAGGGGTCAAAGTGACAACAGTAGTTTAATGCGTGAAACAAGGACGGTGGGGTGCACTTTGAGGGAACAAAGTAATTGTAGGTGAACCGCCACAGGCTTAATGACCTTAGAAATAGGAACTGGACCCACGAAACGAGGTGCTAGTTTACGTGATTCGATTCGGAGAGGGAGATCCTTCAAGGACAACCAGACCTTCTGGACCACTTGGTAAGACAGGTTCTGAGACCATCGGCGATTAGTCCTTCTGATGTAGCCTGCAGAGGTCTTGGTCAAAACATTCCTGGCTCTCTTCCAGGTGATCTGGCATCTCTAGAGTCGCTCTGTGGGCGGATGGAACCTGAGCCGCCTTAGCCTGAATGGAAAATAAGGGGGATTAGAAAACAAACTTTATAGAAGGGAGACAAACCTGATGCAGATGATGAAAGGGAACTGATGGCATGTTCCATCCAGGGCAGGTTGGTCACCATTTGTTGGGGTCCCCTTCACAAAACAGGCGAAGCTTCGTCTCCAGCTCCTGATTAGCTCTCTCGCTTTGGCCATCTGAACAGGTGCATGAATTGAGAGCCGATTGCTGTGGAGGAGCAGCATGGGCAAGGTGAGAGGTGGCAGGATCAGAGCATGACAAACAAAACATGAAGTGTGATCAGAGGCAGGGAAAAACAGGAGGTGTCGCATGAGGAGGCAAAAGCCACGGCAGGTGGAAGCTGAAAAATGTCAATGTTGCAAAGCATCTTTTAATTTAGTTTAAACATTTAGTCAACTAGAAAGAGAATTGATGAACCAAGTTAGTTTATGTTTAAAGTATTGCACTCCACGTCAACCCATCTGAATTCTGCTCCATGCCTCATTTGTTTCCTTGACATTAGCTTAATTTCTGAAAGCTCACATCTGTCCATGACGACTCCAGCTTCATAGATGATTGGACCAGTCATAGTACTGGTCTTGCGGGCTATTTGGCATTACTGTTTAGTGAAAGAGCCTCAAAAATAACATTCTTTTGTAGTAGAACTCAGCTTTTGTCTCCGTAAGGTCCACCGGTCCTGACAAAGTAGGTGATCGTACCCGAAAAGGTCCCAGAAAGGTAACAAAGACTAAGAATGTACACACTCACCAACAATAGCAGCTACAACAAAGCCCAATGCAAGATTAGCCAGCCTTTGTTGGCTAAACACAAACTACAAATCTCTTCTCCCCCTCCATGTGCATTTGTGTGTCTAAATGTGTTTGCTTGCATAATGATATGCATGCATGCACAGAGTTTAATATGGGTGTTTTTGTGCTCGTCAGTCATGCTGCTTGTTCAGGCCAATAAAGCCAAGTTTGTGACTGTATGTTTATGAGAGTGGCTGAAAAGGTATATTTTGATTCTTTTTTTTTAATGGTAGGGTATGGGGGATTGGTTGTCAGTCTCAAGCAGACAGAGAAAAAAGGCGTAATGGAGAAGAACCCTTAACAAGAAGCTGTCTGAAACCCCACAGAGGAGTGGGCTGTCAATTAGAGAAGTCTCTTTAAAAACTGGAGCTCAGTATAGGTTGGAGCTCTTTATCATATATCAGACCCCCACAAATCCCCCTAATGATTCTTCACCGACAGAGCTCAAAAAGAGGCTGAAGACATCTGTAAACTCTGTGCTTTAAACTCTGAAATTTGTCTTTATTCAGATGACCATAAAACCCTGCTTAAAATCTGAAAGGACAAAACCCAACCTTAGCCGCTTTAAGAGATAAGGTGCAGAAAATTAGCAGGTTGGTAACAAAATCAAAGAAAGCTGTGAAACAAACTGTGAAACAAAGTTACTTCCTACATTACAGTAAAAACCTTCTGATGAGCTACAAAGAACTTCTGTAAGTAGACGGTTGGTAATCGACTTACTCTGGTTAAAGATCCAAATCCTCAGACCAATTTAAGACACGAGAATCTGACGTCTTAATTGACATGGATCTTTCAATACTGCTGCTAATCCATGAGTCAGCAAAATTTAAGAAAAAAACTGTTGATTCCTTTAAAGTGCCCCAGACTCAGATGATTCTGAATCTTTTTAATGGGTGACTCAGATTAGCCCGAGTACTTAAAGTGAATCATTTACCACCTCTATTTGTAAGAGCTTTATGGTCTCAATGTTGCTGTTCAGTTTGTTCTTTAATGTATCGTTAGCCATCAGATTGCCTTTGGATAGTGGTAAATGCAGGTGTGAACTGATTCAGTTTGCATCTGAAACGTTTTTACTCAGACCGTCTTCTGATGTGGTCTGGACCCCTTTTATCCGTTTGGTAGTCTGAACACAATCCATATAGAGCAAGCTGAACCTAACTGAGTTCCAAACCAATTTGACTATGCTTTAATACAAATTGTTTAAACAATTTTATGAATAGAGTACGTCAGACTTTCCTGATTTTCAACTTCTGATATGCCTCAGAAGATAACTATGGGGGTAGAGGATCTCGTTCAAGGATACCTTGACGTGGCAGAGCTGAGGATCTAAGTGCAGTTGTCTGATTGGAGGGCAACTGCTCTACAATGAATATAAAAAAACTTGAAAGAACTGGGTGGAATTTAGTGCGTAAAGACCAAAAGCCCAAACTTAAATACCCATTTCTGATCACAAAAAATATATATCGTACGTAAAAAAAATAAATAAATAAATTAAAGTACTGTAGATGTTCCCCCAGATCTTGTAAGAGAATTTTTTTAGTTAAGAGTCCTCATTTTTTTAATCACATTGTTAGGTAAAGTGGTGATGCTACTGCCATTAATCAGTTAAGGCAACATCATTGTCCCTTTTATTTACTGTCCTGCTCCCTTCTGAGAACAACATTCCTCTGACGCCTTAAGATGTCTTCAGCCACTGGCCATACGTCTGTCTCTGGACAGGATTAGACACATTCTCAACAAATTTGCAGAACAGTGTGTTTATTGGAGGACTACAAGTATTTGGTGAAGGTTCACAATTTCAGCTGATTCTTTAAATCCGTTTATACAGAAAAAATTAAATTGGCAGAGTAAGCCCTGTTAAAAATATTGAGAATCAAGGTCAATTATGGCAACCTGTCTGCTTTATTAAGTTACATTAAATGTCAAATTCCTCTAACACTCATTGTCAAGCGAGAAACTGTGGTCTCTTTGTTTGGTTTTGTCTCCATCTTTGTTGCTAAGAGCTAATCCCAGTGCTTTTTTTGTGCTTTAATAACCTGTCAGTCAAATAGATTGGGTGGTTTAGTGAAATCCTATGGCTCAGTTCTTATATAAATATAACTTAAGTATACAGAGAGCTTTCAACATCAACATTAAAACAAACATATGTTTGAAAATACTTCTTTGTCTGGTGGAGAATTGCAAGTTAATAGATGGTTCCACACGTAGCTTCTCAGCAAGCTGAATG
The DNA here is from genome assembly GCF_014905685.2 of Nematolebias whitei. NCBI lineage: Eukaryota > Metazoa > Chordata > Actinopteri > Cyprinodontiformes > Rivulidae > Nematolebias > Nematolebias whitei. The sequence continues at coordinate 29,607,245 of NC_056518.1, read as the reverse complement.
CCATAGTGTCATTCCTTACAAGTGGTGTTTATGAAACACCTGCTGTCGAATTTAACTCTCAGAAGGTCTTATATAATTTTTTTATTATGTCAGAATCTTTTAAAATGCTCCCGTAACCTCACAGTAACATTACTGCCCTCTAATGTTCCCATAAGGAAAAGTCGATCATATTGAAATCCATTATAAATGCATTTTTTGAAGCCATTATTAAAGAATGCATTTCTTTCTGTAATGGCTTATTATTTTGCCTCTATTCATCCGCTTAAGATATTTACAGTATGGTGATGCTGCCCTGCTTGAACATTTAGAGACCCCGTAAAAATCACAGACTCTTATCTTACCTGGAAGAGGGGCGTTCATTAAGTGTGGACGCTCCTGTGGAGCCGTGGCTCACATTTCATCTGATAAAATTGTTTTAGTTTGAACAGAAAAGCAAACACACACTCACATTGTACATGAGTATACATTTGGTACAAAACAGTAAATCCAGATGCATGCAGGCTGAGATTCGTCCAAAACATATCTCTGTCACCAACATGTGAAGGTCTCCTCATCAATTACCAGCTGTGTGAAGAGCTCGAGTGTCATCCCTAAACACTGGAGTTGCCTCTTCCCTCATGTTGAACGCCCCCTGCCCCTGCTTAAAAACTGTTGGTACAAGCTGCGCTCAGACATGTGTCCGTCCCCCCCATCAGCAAAAATCATGGATGAGATGAGAACCCCACCATGGCAAGCTAACTAGGGGAAACACTGGAAACAATGTCCACGGGTAGTCCGTTTAGACGAAAAACTTCCCTTATAATGATCTCCACCAACACCTTGGCAGAGGGGAGTTTTTTAAGAGGGATCAAGTAGGCAATCTTTGAGAACCAGTCCACAATGGTAAGAATATTAACCTTTATTTAACCAGGCAAATCCCAATAAGCTCACAGATCCCTTTTCAAGGGAGGCCTGGACCTGAAGGCAGACTGACATGTACATGTTTTTGGTCCGTGGGAGAACCAAGGATTGAACCCAGGACCTTCTTGCTGTGAGGCAACAGTGTTGACCACTGAGCCGGTGTGCTGCCGATGTGAATAGGGCTGGGTATCTTTCTAACAAAATTTGGTACCAGTACCTTCACATTGGTGTCGGTTTCTGAACGGTACTTTTTTCGGTACCAATTTTATAATTAATATTAATTCTAACAAGATGAAAATCACATTACACATTACAGTACAAATCTTGAGTTTTATTTTTTAACTTTGGTATTTTTCCATTCCAAGCAGTTTTCTTACATAAAAATAAACAAATAATTTCCAGGTCAAAAGAACAGTTGCAAACCAGTGACACGTCAGTGTCTAATGCTCACTGCTACATACTTTTCACTTAGCCGTTTTTCTTCAGAAAAATCAACATTTTTTATTTTATTTTTCTACCTGGATTATTGAGCATGCATCAGGATATCAACATGTTTGTTTTCTCTGGACACAAACAAGCCCGTTCCTTGTTGATAGTGTCTCTAACAGTAGAAAATGTTCAATATGAGGGTGTGGATGATGGGATGATGCTTGCACACAGAGATACCTGGTTGGCATAGTGTCCCTCACATTCCACCACCAGGTCACTAGATTCACTGAGGTTAGGGTTGATGGCACTTCTGTACCTCTTCCTCAATCTTCTCTGTGGTTCTGGGCTCTTATCTCCCTAACTGGCATTATAACGCAAAACAACAATAACATGGTTGTGTTATTATTGCTCAAAAACCATTATCCATTACCTCCACTATGCATCATCCACTGTAGAAAAAGGCAGCAAACTTTTAACAACAAAGTATGTGACTGTCCTGTGGCCCCCATCTCACTTTTCTTGTGTCTGTCCTCCTCACATCAGGGTCAGAGGCTCCTGTGAGGAGACATAAACAGTGAACATTAGGTGAACTGTTTAACCAGCAGACCGGATGGATGAGCACATTTTTACAAGCTAAGCTTTATCTGTTACTGTCAATCTTTAGTTAGCTTTGGATTTTAGCTAGCTACATAGCCATAAAATAAAGCTACATAAAAAATATCTTAAAGTTAGCGTTACATGGATAGTTAACTCATCGCGATGCACGCATTAAGCTGCAGTAACGTTAACAAACGTAAACTTACCAGCTTAAGTCCCAGACACAGCACTGTGTTAGGTGCGAAGAGGAGTCCAGTCGTGGCAATTTTTGAATCACGCCGTTCAGGCCCCAACACGGCTGCAGTCCACTTTAATTGCAGAAAAACACGAAGCAACTTTCCGCTCGTAAACTAAAGCTGTTCGACGACACGCTGCACACTAGTTCACACAACACAGACACGATCCCCGTCTGTTGGGCTTAACCAGCACCGTACATATACGGCTATACGGCAGCTCTATACAGTTCTGGGCGTAATCATGTATGTATGTTTGCCATATATGTGTGTGTTACCTGCCTGCGTGCTGAAACCACGTGTCACGTTACAGCCAATCACCGAAACTTGACACCGAAAAAAGAGACACGCTTTGATTCATATACTGACTGAAGCAGTTCGGTCGGTACCATAAAAGAACCAAGGTTAGGTACTCAGCCCTACTTGTGAATAACTGTTACCAGCAGAAGCAGGGAGTCCAGTGATAAACTCCATGGCCAAGTGGGACCAAAGCTTCTACCCTGAGGCTGTTACGACTCATGAATATCTAACCAGGATAATCAATGTAAAAAAAAATCAAATCATGTTGCTGATTTGTTTCATGTTGCTGTGTTCATTCGTACTCATCTGCTCACATAGACTCAGGTTCGTGCTGTTCAGTGCATCGGGTTTTTTTTGGTATTTTTTTTATGCTACTAGTCCTTAGTGTATTTTTAGTTAACATTTTTCTTAATTCATATCTTAGATCTTATGGTTCTTCTTTTACATTTTAATGCTTTTGTTGAATGTAACTGGGACTCTGTGTACACAATTTCGTTCCACTACATGTACCACATGTGGTGTGTATGACAAATAAAGAACCTTGAATACTTGAATCCTTGAATTCTCCCATAATGTTTAACTGGGGGAGGACCCAATATATATCAGCTGATCTGGGAATGCCTTGGAGTTCTCCCAGAAAAGCTGGAAGAGGTGGCTGGACCTCCCTGCTCAAGATGCTGCCCATGAGACATGACTCCAGAACAAGAAAATGGATGGATGAAACATGCTCGTCATGCAGACAAGGTTCTTTAACCCTACAGAAGCAGAAGATCTGGTCTTTTTACGACTGCTGTAAGCATTCGATCCTCCCACCGATGCAGCAGAGTGGAAGACGTTTAGAAAACATGGAACGGGAAACGTGACAGTCTTTAGATTCCTGATGAGACATTGTTTCAGACCTTGAGCACAAAACACCCACGCAGCTCACATTCTTGGTCCAAAACGTAAACAAGTTTTTAAACGTTAAAACTCAGGAAAAACAACGTGTTCTGACACTTCCCTGCCAACACTTGTAAAGTTGTCACTGCTCAACAGAAGCGATGATTATTCAGAATTTAGAACACAACCTTGCATTTATTGCTCCTCTTATTTTGAAAAATATTCTGATTATAAATCTCATTAACAGAAATCATGACCGGTAATTTCTCCATTTTTGTGTGTGTGTGTGTGTCGAGGGGGTGGGGGTGGGTGCAGTGACTAACACTCGTTAGAACCTTAATTGGAAAACTGTATGAAAACGTGTAGGAATGTTTATGTTGCATTGGCTATGAGATTCAGTTAGGTTAGGAGTTACCATGGAAACAAGCACGGATGGTCCCTTCGTAAACTGAAAATCTTTTTGGTGCACGGCGAGACAAAAAGCAGAGTGTTGCATCTTTATCTGTCTGATATTTTTTGTTTCTGAGCAATAAGATAAAACGCGTAATAAAATACTGCTTTGTGTTGGAACACGTGAACATACAAAGTTTGTTCATTAAAAATTACCTTTGGGGAGGATTTTGTGACATTCACCTGTTTTAAAGTCCACTGCAGCTTTATTTCTTAAAGCGATCACACTGCTGCAGTTTTCAAAATTATTTATCTGCAGCCAACTCTGTCCGTTAACAAAATATCTCATGAAATACCAAATGAATTTCAATAAAACTTTCAGAAGATAATCCAGAGATGCACTACTACGACTGATTCTAACTTTTGTAGTCAACCTGATTAAAGATGGCTGCCACAGCCAACTGATATTAAAAACACATAAATGACTAACTTAGTCAGTTCTACAGACATTGGGCTAAATGTTGTTGTGGTAGTAGCTGAAAGTAACTTACAACACATACTATGAGCTCTAACAGATCTCAATTGTTATTTTTAATGTTTGACCAAAACAGACATAACACAACCATCTCTCAACATAAAATGATCTTATTCTGAAACTCTGGGATGAAAGGTGGTGGGTAATAGGCATTCCTTTATTTTTTTGTTTAGTACAGTGGCTCATTGTAGTCTTATTTTATTTTATTTTAAATGTTCTGTAATTACTTTATCCATCTCTCCGGAGGTCCATTTGAGAAACCAATTCGGTCTTTGTTTTTCCAAACTGAAAACATGAAAACTGGTGTAATTTTAACATTGTAAGTGGGTTATTTAAAAAAAAAAAAAAAAGCCGCCTGCACACAAACGGTGCCGTGAGCACCGCTGCTCGTTAAAACCCAGAACAGAAGCAGCGCCGGTATCATCCATCATCTGCAAATAGCCCGGTCCGCCCTGACACAGTAGGAGCACTTCAGTGGACTCCTCCTGATTGCCTCGAAGAAAAGAAAAAGATCTGGTCAGATTAGAGTAGATCGTCACCGGTGTCCCTGTTGGCTACTGCTATACCTGTCCTCATCTACCGTCTTGTGACCTCTCGTCTTTTTGTCCAACAGTCTTTCAAAGTCTTGCGATAAAAAAAAAGTCTAAAACTAATTTTAAAGCCAGTGTCTGTGCTTCTGTTTCCGCTCCACTAAAAGGCAAGGGACACCCTGGACCGGCCTTCGGTCCATCACAGGGACAAACGGAGACAGACAACCATTCATGGTTTCACTCTTGCTTTTAGGGACAATTTAGAATTACAGATTTTGGTGTGTGGTATGAAACCGGAGTACCTGGTAAAAACATGGGAGTGCACGAGGAGAGCATGTAAACTCCACACAGAAAGGCCTCAGGCTGGGAAGCGAACCTATGACCTTCTCATTGAGAGATGGCAGCTCTAACCACCTCTCCACCATGTCATGTCGGTAAACATCAGTGTACATGTTTATTTTCTTGCTTCTTCTCATGTTTCTGTTGTCTCTCATCTGCCGTCAGTAACGTTTTTCTTTCAAGCACAATGGGTAAACGTGTTGTTTTTGTGTCTGGTTGGTGGTTTTGTTCTCAGCGACAGCCTCGCCTGTTCTCCCAGGGCTCAAACATTTTTTTTCCCTGTTATGACAGCTAAAAGCAGGGAGTGTAATTACCACAGCGTAGTAACCTGAGTGGTTCTGTGGGCGTGAAGAGCTGAAAACAGACACTCGTATCTCTCTTAAATAGCCAGCATCTGAAATAGAAAACCACAAATGACACGGTGGTGGAACGGGTTGCATTTTAAGTACAGGGCAAATTGTTCATTTTTATTTTATTAAAATTTTTAAATGGAGCTCATTTAACTTTCCAAGTGATTTTTGTTTTGCTTGTTTTAGCAACAATATAGAAAATTTTTGCAACTGTTTTGCTAATTCTCGTATTTGTTAAGCAATTTTTAACTACTGTTTTGCAAAATAGTGTAACTTTTGCTACTCCTGTTGACAGTTTTGCTGCTTTTAATTACCGTTTTGCTCATTTTAGCTTTGCTTTTCCTAATTTTAATGTGTTTTGCTATTAGTTTTTGTTTTGCTAATTTAAGTTGATATTTTCTATTTGCATCTATTCAGGTAATTTTAGCTAATGTTTGGCTATTTGCAGTTCATATATAAATTTAGCTATAGTGTTTTGGTATTTGATATCTTGTTTTGTTCATTTTAGCTAATGTTTAACCATTTTAAGCTTCTATTTCGGTCATCCTAGCTAGTGTTTTGCTCTTAATTTCTGTTTTGCCAACTTCAGATTTGACAACATTTTTTTACAAGTTTTGGCTAATGTTTTATAATTACAGGTTTTCATTGTTGTTTTGTTCATTTTTGCAACTGTTTAGCTGATTTTAGCTTCTGTTCGCTTGTTTAAATTTACCAAATGTAACCAAATGTATTCAGTCATTCAGCGTTCACGCTGCATTTTCACAGAGAAGACCTCTTTTTATAATTAGTGATTGTTTTTTTGGTATAAACTCCAGTTGTTTGTCTTGATGGAGACTTTATTTTCCTCTCAGAGCAAAGCTTTTGGTTCTCGCAGCATGTTCTGACACCACACTTCACCTCTTCATCTTTAAAGGTGCCGAGCTTCACTTCAGACGGCTGCTTACAGCCTGGGAACACGCTCCTTCACCATTTCCATCACATCACCTCCTCGTCTGAACCTTGAGTTTCATCCAGAGATTTCCTTCTTGGGGCCAAACAGCGGCGAGCTCACCTGGTTTGGATCTGTATGTTTTCACACCTGCATGGCTAAGCACCCAGCTCAGACTCCTGGATCCGCTTGGTCCACCTCTAAATGCAGAAACTTTAAGAAGTTTGGAGAATCGGGTGTTGAGTGTCGATGAGGCCACTCCTCTGGACACCCCTCAGGAGTTATATTTAAATCCAGGTGGATTTACCGACCCGCTTCACTGTTGTTCAAAAACAAACCTTAGTCGGTATCTAGTTTCCCTCATCCTCTTTTTTTTCTTGCAGTTTTGTGGTATTTTGGTTTTTGGTATTTTGAGTCCTCTGGAATTAAAATGGCTGCCAGAACTAAACTAGAAAACACAACAATGTTTATAACTCAGTAATTTTTAGAGGGCTAAAGGTCGGTGTGGGCACTGACAGTGATCCAAAAGACACATGACGACTGCTAAAAGAGCCTTCAGTCCCTTCTTTAATAATAAACTATTGGTGGAAATGTCTGTTAGCAAAATGTCATCAATGAACAGTTTGCAGTAACAGCAAATCCAAAAATAGTTTTAAGTTAGTCATTTTTGACGTACTGAGACAAAACTTGGTATGATAGTAGTGCACAGTAGTAGTAACTTAAAGTAATGCCCAATTGCTGAGTGCTAATCAAAAATTCAAGACGTCTGCCAAAGCAATACAAAAATGCCCTCAACTTATTCATCCTTACAGATATTGAGCTGTAATTTGAAGTGGTAGTAGCGAGACATCACTAACACAATTTTTTTAATCTTTGGCATTCAAAGCGGCAGGTGATATGCATTCCTTCATCGGACTAGAGATAAACAAAAAGACTTTTTGTCTGATGAGTTCAAATGTGTGGTTTGTTGCACACTCAGCTTTCAGGACCATCCAAACTGAAACAATTTAAAGATGAAGTAAATCAGTAATGGGGGGGTCTGTGCCACATGAAAAGCACACCATCCTGGAAGTAATTGGATCTGGATGTGCATCAGAATCTGACTTTGGAGAGCCCACATGAAGCGGGTAAGCTGTCACTGCTTTGATTCATATGAGCCGAAGTATGGAAAATACAGCAGCTCTTTAAAACTAAAGCTGAATGGGAAGTGAACATACAGAGTGAAAGATGTGGAGCAACATGTTAGGAGAAAAGAAGGGAAACATTACCTCAAAGTCAAAATTAAAAAACTAGCGAAAGGCTAAAATTAGGAAAAAATAAAAATGTTAAATAAAAGATTAAAAATGAAAATGCTAGCTAAACAAAGCAAAACAGTAAATAATAATCAAAAATAGAAAAATACTGGCTAAATGCATACATTACAAAAATGCTGGCTAAATAAAAACAGTAAAAGTCTAGTCAAAAGTCAAAAATAAACTGAAAGCTATATGTAGCAAAATGATAGCAAAAACACAAAAGTGGTAAACTGCTAGCTATAGTAATGATTTTCTAGAAATAGAAACTCGTTTTTTATTTAAATATAATTATGTTTTGTTTTGGTGGCAATTGATTCATTCATTCAACATTTATTTATACAGGTTAATCCCATTGAGCCTCGAGAACTAATTTACAAGAAACCTGAATTTTAACAAAGCAACCAATTAACAAAACAATGGATGAATGAGTGAATAGATGGATGGTTGATCCATGGATGAATAATAGCTCTACGGACGGACGGACGGACGGACGGACGGACGGACGGACGGATGGTTTTCAGTTCACGGACGGACAGACAGAAGTTTCAGTTCATGGATGGATGGCTGGATGGATGGATATTTCAGTTCATGGATGGATGGATGTTTGGTTGGATGGATGATTCAAGGTTCTTTATTTGTCATACACAACACATGTGGTACATGTGGTGGAAGAAAATTGCGTACAGTCCCAGTTACATCCAACAATAAAATGCAAAAGAAAAACAGTAATAAGATCTAAGATATGAACTAAGAAATACGTTAACTAAAAATACACTAAACACTAGTAGTATAAAATCAATACGTCGAACAGCAGCACGAACATGAGTCTGTGTGAGCAGATGAGTACAAATGAACACAGCAGCATGAAACAAATCAGCAGCAACATAATGTGATTCTTTCACAGTGATTATCCTGGTTAGATATTCATGAGTCTAACAGCCTCAGGGTAGAAGCTGTTCCTTAGTCTAGTGGTTCTACACTTGAGTGGGGCCAAAAGTGTGTGTGCTGGGTGAGTGGGGTCCTTCATGATGCAGGTGGCCCTCTTCCTGCATCTGGAGGTGTAAATGTCTGTGATGGTGGGGAGACCGACTCCAACAGACTTCTGTGCAGCCTTCACCACTCTATGCAAACTTTTCTATTTGCAGCTCTGCAGCCTCCATGCCACACATTGATACTGGAGCACAGGATGCTCTCCACTGCACACCTGTAGAAGGAGGTGAGGACTGAGCTTCCCAGTCGAGCTTGTCTCAGCCGTCTGAAGAAGTAGAGCCTCTGATGTGCTTTCTTGATCAGGCTGGTGGTGTTGTTGCCCCAGCTGAGGTTGTCATGACAGGTGAGGTGCGTTCTGTCTTAAGTCCACAACTATCTCCTTCGTCTTCTTCACATTGACATGAAGATTGTTCTTCTTGCACCAGCTCTCCAGGTTTTCCACCTCCTGCCTGGAGCTGGACTCATCATTGTTTGTGATGCATCCCACCACTGCTATATCATCTGCAAACTTTACAATATAACAGCCTGGATGAGTAGATGCACAGTCATATGTGAACAGAGTGAACAGGAGAGGGCTCAGCACACAGCCCTGAGGGGAGCCAGTGCTGAGGGTTATGGTGGAAAAGGAGAAGTTGTGGATCCTCACTGACTGTGGTCTGTTTGTTAAGAAGTCCAGGAACCAGGTGCAAATGGAGGGACTTAGTCTTAGTCTGAGTATTTTGTCCATCAGGGTCTGGGGGATCATGATATTGAAGGGAGACATGAAGTCCACAAAGAGCATACGGACGTAAGAGCCCTTCTTCTCCAGGTGGGTGAGAGCAGTGTGGACCACAGAGGAGATGGCGTCCTCTGTTGATCAATTTTTGCAATATGCGTACTGGTGAGGGTCCTCGTTGATGTTGATGGTTGTTTTGATATGAGTCATGACCAGTTTTTTAAGCATTTAGTGACTTTCAGGGTGAGGGCCACTGGCCAATAGTCATTCAGACCAGTCATTCAGACCAGTCACTGTAGAGCTCTTTGGGACTGGGATGATGGTGGCTTCTTCAGGCAGGTGGGAACTATTGCCAGGGTGAGTGAGGAGTTAAAGATGTCGGCTTGTACCTCGCAGAGATGATCGGCACAGTCATTCAGCACCTTCCTGGGGATGTTGTCTGGGCCAGTTGCTTTGTGAGGATTAATCCTCTAGAAAGTACTCCTCAATTCGGCTGAGGTCACAGTGAGAAACTCTTCTGGTGGATGAGTGGGCGGGTGGGTGATTGGATGGATGGCTGGATGTTGTTTCAGTTCACGGATGAATGGATGGATGGATGTTTCAGTTTATGGATGTTGTATGGATGGAAGTTGTTTTAGTTAACTGATGATGGATGGATGGATGGTTGGATGTATGCATGTATGAATGGATCAATGGATGGATGGATGGATGGTTGGTTGGTTGGTTGGTTGGTTGGTTGGATGGAAATTTTAGTTCATGGATGGATGGCTGGATGGATGAATGGATGGATGGTTGGTTGGATGATGGATGAATGGTTGGATGGATGGTTATAATTTTTCAAGGTTTAAGACCAACTTAAGGTAACCTTAGCCTACAAGTTTGTTATTTAAGGCAGCAGGCAATGTGCATTCCTTTAAGGAATGCCAGCTTGATTCTCATCTTTTTTCTCTGAGCCTAAAGCTTTGAGACTTTTTACTTTATACATCAACATTCTTTGTTGAAGCTTCTGTTTTTCCCCCCTCAGGACACACTCCTCAGTGGTTAAAGACTTAATTTGTGCAGAACGACCGAGGCCAGCTTCAGGAAAATTTAAGCACTCAGAAGCACGTCAGGAAAACAATGAAAAGACTGTGACTCCGGTTTATTCCTGAGTTGTAAAGGACAAATTTCTCTGCTACCAGAGTGCAGGTATTTCAATAAAACCTTATAAATGTGCCTGTTTGGAACACAAGCAACTGTGTGGTGCTGGTGGAAAAAGGTTTTATTTCCCAATGAAAGCTGGTTCACTGAGGACTAACGGAGTGCTGATCCATGTATAAAAAAACAGAGGACATTTTATAAGTCACAGAAATGTACACATCTGAATTAAAAAACTAGAAAAAGTAAAGCATGTAAACTTGCAGAAACAAATGCTCCTCTTCAAAATGTAAAGCGATAAAAACCAAAAGGTTTCTGCTAAAACTTCTAACAATTTGTATTAAGACTATTTATGAATACATTTATGTATGAACTATATAAGAAATTGGACTGGTTCATCCCAAAGATCCAGTCCCCCGGCACAAACAGAGTAATATTGTGTATGCTGTTCAGTGTCAGGAGGGCTGTGATCAGTCTTACATCGGGGAAACAAAACAGCCACTGGCCAAAAGGATGGCCCAGCACAGAAGATCAACAACATCAGGCCAGAACTCTGCGGTCTACACTCATCTCCAGGCCAGCGGTCGCTCTTTCAGAGATGAAGATGTTCACATCCTGGGTAGAGAGGAACGATGGTTTGAGAGAGGAGTAAAGGAGGCCATCTTTGTGGGGGAAAAAAAATGTCCATCATTAAACAGGGGTGGAGGCCTCCGTGTTCAACTGTCCCCCTCTTACAATGCTGTGATTGCTAGTATCACTCAGCCCTTTGTGAATAGTAAACAGCCATCAGTGTGCTAATGATCCATTGTTAGGCTGATGGTCCTTCTTGATCATGTGAGCAGCTGGTTTTGGTTGTCAGCAGCAAACTGGTTGATCCACTGCGAGAGGGTGCTGAGATGAATACAGCACGTCAGACTGAGGAAGTCTCTCGGATGAAAGACGAAACATTTCTAGAATTTTTTGTTTTGTTTCGTTTTTTTGAATGTCCAGAGGACCAGATTAAACTTTTTTAGATTTTTCTACCTGGATAATTGAGCATGCATCAGGATATGTATAAGAAGTGTGACAAAAATAAAGTTAAGAAAACATTAAAGCTAAAAGTAGCAATAAAAAATAGTGGCACAAAAAGCTAGATAAAAGAATCAAAACAGTAGCTAAAGCTAGCTTAAAGCTGTATAATATTTAAATAGTAAAATCTGCTGCCAAACGCTTGTCAGAATCACCATAGTAATCACACAAGTCTCTCACTCCCTGACTGCTTTAAGAGGTAGACCGAAGGAGTCTAAAATAAACAACTACTGGGTTAAACCTTGAATTGTAGCTTAAAAATTCTTGAACCATGAGCAGTAGAAGACTCCAATGATCACGCACGGAAGTTTTTATGATTCTAGTGTTTTATGTAATAGTTATGACAAACTGGACTTCTGGTTTTGAAGAAAACATTTTGAGCTAAAATATAATTGAAGTTTGTGGAAGTTGACGTGTACACTCTGCATTCTGTGGAGATATGAGAGAAAACCATACATCTAACAGCAGTGACAGACCACTGAAAGAAGACAGAAGGTGAAAAAAGACAAAAATGGCTACATTTTGAAGTAAAATTTGTGTTTGTACCGGTTAAAGTTGTTGAAGTACGAAGAGCACGTTTGCAAAATAATGTAAGAGTAGTGTGCGACATCAACTGTCAATTGTTGTTCTGTCAAAAAACGTGAATATTAAGAAACAATCATGCAGACATGTTGTTTTAGACTTCTGAAGAAGTCGGGACCCGTGATCTTGTTATGTGGACATGGCTGAAAATTGTCCACCCCCCTGAGGGCCTACCGGGAACAGATCTAAACTGGTCTGGGCAAACAACCACCCTGTGGTAAAGAGGCCCAGGTTGCAGCTGCTCCCTGGAACGGCAGAAATAAGAAAAATTGGTCGGTTTTTAAGTGAACGCATGAAGCTGTTTTTGTAGGATGTAGACCATGTGAGGAGGAGTGTGTGTGTTTTCTGGTTTTCAGAGCTATAACATATGCTGGTGAGCTATAACAGGACAGCTTCTTAAAACCTCCGCTCCACTTTACCGGATTCACCCTGCTCTTACTCACATACCGACATAAATGGATCGACTGGATTGGACAACCAGATTGTGAGCAATAAATAGGGTGGATACATAAAAAAAAAATATATATATATATATATATATATGTTTACTATATCTGAAGTCAGATTTATGACAGATGACATGTATGGGAAAAATATTTGATATTCTGTAAAAGTTCAAATCAAACAAACTTCTGAAACTCTCTTTCAGTTCCAGGACTTGGTCCTCTGGTTCAGGAGATATTTTGCAAACAGAAGCAGTTACATGATCGCCTGCGTTTCGTGGTGCCAGGCAATGAAAAACTGAACTTTTTGCACACCGTTAGCTCAGGTTTTATTTAAGATTATTTATGGATTGCTAAAATTGGAGAATAAAACACTGAACTGGGTCGTTCTGAGGGCATGGATCGCTGCCCAACCCAGAGGCAGAACCTTCCAGCTGCTGCTGGAAGGTTCTGTTAGGGAGGATACGAAATTAATTTTTCTCTCTGAAACTAAACTGTCAGCAGCTGCAAACTGAAACTAACTTGTCTGCAGCAAAACACTTCTGTGACGGTTTGTTTTTCTGGCCTGTGCCCAACAAGCGACTCGCAAACTGACAGACGTGTTTCAACTAGAAGTTCTGGAAAACCCTGATGTTCTGTTTGAGGTAGTCATCACTGCTGTCTTTACCAGGTCCAGATAAAAGATGACAAATTTAAGGGACACTTGAAGATTATGAATTCAGACCATGAGAAAGATTAATAAAAACTAAGAAACTGAGAAACCTAAGATAAAAGTGATAACGGTTTGAGATGTCCACAAGAAATTTGTGATGGGTTTGAGACCGCTGGGACAAAACTGAAAAGGGTTCAAAATGCCAGGGACTAAATTAAGACGGGTTAGAGACACTTGTGAATTAATTGAAAAGGGTTCAAGACACCTGTGACAAAACTGAGAATGGGCTCAGACACACTAAACAAATCGGAAAAGTGTTCAAAATGCCTGGGACTAAATTTAAAAGGGTTAGAGATGTTGAGACAAAACTGAGAAATGTTTGAGATGCACAGAACAAAATAGAGAAGGGTTCAAGATACCTAGGGCTAAACTGAGAAAGTTTCAGGATGCCTTTAACGAAACTAAAAACAGGTTCAAGATGCCTTTGATAAAATTAACATTTTGAGAGCAGTGTTTCCCCTTTCACTATACAAGCAGGGCGCCCCACCCTGCAGAACCGAGCACCCTGCCTACCGAACCAAACACCACCACCCTCGTCCCTGACGACAAATGCCGGCACTGATGTAGCGCTAAGGTAGCAGCGTGCAATACAGACGCGCTAGCTAAAAAGCTAGGTAGTGCTCCGTCTCCTTCATGCTGAGCTGTCTCATACCCCCACCCTACTCGAAAACTGTCAGTGCAAGATTCAAGACTCCCACAACCAATAAGAGAAGTGTTTGTGAAGGGATCAAGAAACTTGCAAAAACTCTGCAACTATTTTAAAAGTTAGTCATGAGTTTTCAGAGTGTGCTCTAAACTCTAACAACAAAGAACCTGCAACTCAAATGAAAAAATAAATACCCACAAAGATTTTGGACACTTGCAATAATTCCAAAAACTTTGTGCGATACAGACTTAAATGATGTCTGACCCTTTTTAAATCAGAAATGCGTCACTTTTGTCCCATATAAGCACAGTTCGGTGTTTTGTCGACATAAACATGTATATCTCTGATTTTCTACTTGTTCCGTGTAACTTTTTTCAGCTCTTATCTAAAACATCACTTCGGACTGCAGTTGTCCTCTGCTTGAGGTTGAACGAGCCTTGGTATCTGTGACGGCATCAGTCACACCTCTGCAAGCAGAGCTGCAGTTTGTTCTTGATGCTGAAACTTTGGTCCCCCAAGTGATTAAATCCCCTCAACAAGATGAAACTGCAAGAGAGATTGAAACCACAGACTCCGTTCGTCCCTCCATCCCTCCCAGTCTCCTCCTCCTCTCTCTCTGGTCTGACAGACTCCAGCATTCCTCTGGTCTGACTGCATCAAACTGCCCTGAATTATAATTAATTAGTGGTTGGAAAAAAATAGAAGCTCAGCTTGGTCAGAAAATTATATGGTGAGCTTCCAGAGAGTAAAACATAGAGAGCGTAAAAAACCTCTGCTCGCTGCTGAAGAACGGAAAAAACAGGCTAACTTTAGCTGTCCAAGGCCATTTTACCAGCCAAACCTGCATGTACTTTTAGTGTTCACAAACAAAAACAGTACTCTGTAAATTCCCCTTCGACATACAGTCCCGAAAGGCCAAGGTTTGACAAACAGTCTCATTATTTAGATTTTTTATTATTATTTTGGGATGCAAAGTTACTTCCAGTTTATATATATATATATATATATATTTGTTGTACAGTCTAAAAAACTGAAGAATGTATTGTTTGTGAATGTTGTGAGTTCATCCCCTCTGAATGGATTCATAATCAGTGCCCATTTTCTACGGCACAGACTCAACAGAAAATGGGCTGATTTGAGTTCGAGCTGCCAAGTTTAAAAAAAAAATAGAGGTTTTAAAATATTAATGTATAGCATATTTTAGAATGTTTTCAATTGTGTTAGCAAAGCTTTTTAAAAGTTTTTAAGTTTTTATGACATTTACAACTTGTGTAATTTTTATGAGCTAGATGTCAAAGACAAATCTCCATTTCATTGAATGTTACGGACAATAAAGTTGAAATGAATATTGGTTTCGAACTTGGTCAGTTGGGGATTTAAAGTTAAAATTAATTTTCATCTCAGAAGAAGTGGGGTGAGACTTAAGCACATGAAAGATTTATGTATCTTGTGTGAAGTTGGTTGGATGTTAAAAATGTTGTGGCTGACATGAGAGCAATGAAATATGTGACTGAAAAATGATGCTCCTTGCAATTGTGGTGCCTCAAGTTTGGACCCACAGTAAAGATCTGGGGGTGGCTTTTGTCAACGATTTGAAGTTTGAGAAACGAACATCCTCTGTAGGGAAGGTCAGCTTCTTTCAGTTACGCCTTTAAGCCAAGGTCAAGCCTTTTTTAAGTTGTCCTGACATGGAAAAGGCCATTCATACTTCATCAGCTACTCTACATGTTGGAACCTCCCAGTCCTGATGTGAAGACAGCAGCATGGTTAGTGATAAGTACCACACCTCCTTCAAGTAAAGCCTCGCTCTTCTGCAAAGCATCTCCTGTTTTTGCCCATCAAAAAAACCTCATACACATCTGTAGTGCATTTATGAAAACGACAGTTTCAAACCAAGTAGTGGCATTGAATGACCCAGTAATCCCAGTCCTCCCACGAGCTACCATTCCTCCACAGTCCCACAGAAACTGTTAAGATTGTCACCTTTCAGGAGTAGATCCAGGACTCCAGTTATTCTCTGGCTTCCGATCCATTTTGGAGCAGATTTTAAAAGCTGATTGCTTGTTTTTAAAACTCCTAATTGTCTTGTCCCACCTTATTCAGATGATTTAGTTGCCTTCCCTGAACATGAGAAGACTTTCAGGTCAACTAGAACATTTTTTCTACATGTTCCAAGGTCCAAATACAAATGTTGGGGTGACGGGGCCTATCCAATTTCTGCACCCAGACTTTGGAACCAACTTCATCAGGATTAACACTCCATGACCGGAGCTTTTTTGAACTTGAAACTTAAAATCTTTATTTAGACAGGCTTTTTTTTAACTAGTAGCACTCTGAATCTGAATCTTTACTTTGTTTTATTGTTTGCATTTCTTCTAATATCTGCTTTAACTTCTGTAATGAGAAGCACTTTGATCACTTTTAGTTGTTTTAAAGGGTTATTTAAAGGTTGCTTGGAATTACACATTCATTAAATTATGTTGTTTAATGAGTGTGCTAACTAAAAATGATGAAGACTGTGTGAGAGTTTTCAGTATGTTACATTAATTCAGTTCAATTAATTTATATAGCACCAAGTCACAATAGAAGTTGTCTCAAGGCAATGTACAGAAAAATTACATGATTAAATATGTTTTGTCAAAAAAATAACTATTTTCTAATATAACTCAATGCAACATTAAAATATTAGTAAGCAGTGCTCAAAGTGACCTGGTACTCATTACTGGCATTTCAAATTTTTCATCCTTAGTATAGCGACGCGTCTAATAAACCTGTCGGTGCTCAGGTAACCCACTGTAAGATACAGACAAATATTACCACAAGACATCGTCTGAAAACAGGAAGTCATGACTGGCTCTACACCGCTTCTGATTGGGTCAAATAAAGGGATCAGGCGATATGACTCACAACTGGAGCCAATGAGAGGCAGAGCTGCCAGGAATCTGATCAGAAATACTGAAGAACATAATAAATCCAGTCTGTACTCAGAGAAGGATCGATACTCTGAGGAAACAGTAAATCTGTCTGTAGTTTAAGTCTTGACCAAATGAGATAAGGATATTTAAAACTAGAGTGAAGCAACACATCCTGGTACTTGGCCTCAGAGCTGCTATGCTCAGTCTCTTTTCGGAGAAAACCCTCCACTTTGCTTGCCAGTAGTGATGAATGATTTTGGAAAATATTGTAATTGCGTTTTTTTACCTCAATATTGTGATTGCGATTTAATATGCAATTATTTTCCAATGTCTTCTTATGTATTTTTCATTGAACACAAACAATAAATTAATCTGTTTCAGTTGCAAAAAAACTCCACTGTTTTCTGCTCCGCTGCAACTCTGTTTCTGCATTTTTTTTTCTATAGCTCCGGGATAGCAACTTGGCTAAAATGTGTTATCCATTGTGTTTATTAAAGCCGTAAACCCAGGCTTGGTCACTATATTAATGGGCATCATGTCTTTCACTATGAACTCCGTTATTGCTCGAGTTATTTCCATGTGCTGTTTCGAGTTATGTTCATACGGAGTAATACCTTTGAACAGTTCGGTCAGTGATCCGTCGGCTGGTACTTTGCTTACTTTAAGTTGAAGCACTGGTCGTTGGCATTCTAGTCAAGAAGCTATCGTAAATGGATTTATTTGTGGTGTTTTTTTAAGTGTTGATAAAGATTAGTGATGTTACCTCGAGAGGTAGCAACAGCAGCAAGGCAGGTTCGGAATCTGCACAACACGTTATTGCACAGAGTCTTCTTTGTTATAGCCAAAATAATTCCAAACAACGGATGTGCCGCCCCTCTTTGGTACCAAACTTTCAGATGTATCAGCTTCTGTCGATCCTGACGTCACTGTGCAACCGGTTAAAATGCAGTGGTGACTTTTCCCGCTCCCTGCTCTGCTTTGCTCACCAACAAGTCACATAACCAGATGACATGACCTGTCAAATTGCAACCTTTGCAATTAGAAAATCTTGTTTTATCATATTGCGAAATTAATTGTTCAGCCCTACTTACCAGGGAATAAAACTCAGAACTCTTAACTGTTTGCTAAGAAAACCGTTTCTAATAAAACTCAAGTGCTCAAATACTATGGTCTGTCAGGTAAATGTTCATTTAATGTCCCTGTGGATCAACGAAAACCATTTTATAAAAAAGCTTTAATAAATATGCATAAACAATCACTATACCGCGTGAATTAACATCCTTTAAAGTTACCAGTCGATGCTGCTAAATCTTTAACTTTAGTCAAAAATATAAAAAGTGCTGGCTTTAAGTTCAGTAATAAATATGCGCAATAAATATCGTCTTCTGATTTGTTTCACCGGAACAAAACTGAATGGGTTCCTCTTGTTGAACGTCCCCACAGCGTGATGGTAACCAGGTACTTTCCACCTGGGTCAGAACTGGAGGGTCACAGCAGGGTGAGAGTCTTGGGGCTCGGAAAACACAAAGCAGCTCTATTAAAAGTCCAGAACCACACCACTAAAGCCCATCCGGAGGGCGTCACCGTGGCGACAAACAGTTGAATCTGTTTTAGCAGTCAGACTCAAACCTTGTCTTGTCAAAATGTTGTGATTCTAGCTTTATGTTCCTCGCACAGGAAGCTCTTTGTGGGGTCAAAGATGTCTATTATCTGTAGGTGGAAGCACCTTGAACGCAGCACAGGCCACACTCAGAGTTACATTTACCCCCCTCCTCCTCGTCCAAGGTTTTCCTCCGCATGGTCTCTAAGGCTCTTTTCAAAGTACCTGTAAATGGTCTCAGTGTAGACCCGCTCCCTGGAAACACTGGACTCTTTTTATTTGAAACGCTCCCCCGTCTTCCTGAAACACAGCCTCCTCTGTCAACAAGCTGCCTTTTATTCCACGGTTTTTAAATAAAACAAACCTTTTGACCTTTTCTTGTCATTTGGGCTGGAGGTTCGAACCAATCTTTATGACTTATTTTAAGTTAAGTAACATAATTCACAAACATCAGAGCTAAACTATATTTAACAAACAATTTTGCTAACCTGTTTAACAGCATCTCACTAAGGTTTATTCTTCTGATTCACATTAAAATTCATTTCAGGAAAGATTTTAATGGGTCTGGTTTTTGTTTTGTATACAACATAGAAAATCAACTTCATGTTTTTTTAGACAGAAAGCCAAAATTATTTAAAACTAAGACCCCCAGCAGAAGAGACGTGACTGCGTGGATTAACTCGGGTCAAACGCGTTGGCTCGTTTATTCTCCTGTTTTTGTTCCAGCAGTGATTCATGTTCTGCCATGAATGCCACAGCTCCCACTTCAGACAGATAACGGCCGTCTGCCTCGTGTCCACATTCAGACCTTGGGGGGGGGGGGGGGGGGGGGGGGGGGGGTGTTGGATGAAAAGTTATAAAAAAGCTACCTAGTTTTAACTCAAACACATGCAGGTTTGTACCGTCTGATCCCAGAAACCAAACCGAGGATTTGGACAGATTAGCCACAACGTATAATTTAAAAAGACGCATCGTGTTCCTCCACCATGAATCATTCGCCCTTTGCCTCGCAGACGAAGGCAGGGAGAGTCACAGCTTTTAGTTTCCACAGTGTGACAGGTGACCATAAATATTTACGCCGCCTGACGAAGGCAGTGCCCGAGCTCCTGGGTCTGGGTCCACAGAGGGAGGCGGGTTCTGCTGATGTCGTCTGTTTAGATGTCAGAACAGCAGAGCAGAGTTTAAAGTGTCTGCTTCATCCTCTCTGTCATAACATCTACTCTGGAACGTTTTTCAATCTAAGGTAACAAAACAAGTCCTCGGGACCCAGTGAGCAGGTCAGAGGTCAAAGGTCATGGCTTGTTTAGCTGCAGGGGAAAGTCTTCTCTCTGAAAACAACATGGCAGCACAACATAGGTGTGGAAGGTTTCATCTGAAGGAATCACAACACGTCTGTGACAAAACTAAACCGAAGGACAGATGTTTACCCAGAATGCACTGCAGCAAACACAACATATGTGACCCATCACATGAAGTCGGGGATTAAATCTGATTTGATCAAACTGAACCGAGCACATACTCAGATCACTGGCTTATTAAGTCACATTTTGACATTTCCAGAGATGACGACTCTGTCTTGATAATTGGGATAACCTCTGGAAAATCTGTCTGAATTCTATTTTTCTCCATTTTCTATTGAGCATTTTCTGAGAGGGGGCGAAATATCTTTGTTAGAACGTATAGAAATTAAAGAAAATTTAAGGCTTTTTTTTGCTCAAAATCATTAGTTGGTACTGCTCATTAAAGTGCTATAAAACATTCTTTAGAACTATATTTAAGGTATTTATCTTATTAAGACAAAAGCCAAGATTTGCTTAAATGTCTACCAACGCATCATAGCTGTCTCACTACACCACCTTATGACTTAATCCTCAGTTCGGCATCACACAT
The DNA here is from genome assembly GCF_014905685.2 of Nematolebias whitei. Lineage (NCBI taxonomy): Eukaryota > Metazoa > Chordata > Actinopteri > Cyprinodontiformes > Rivulidae > Nematolebias > Nematolebias whitei. The sequence continues at coordinate 29,586,842 of NC_056518.1, read as the reverse complement.
AGGCACAAAAACACCTAAAACTATCCGTTAGGACTTTTTCCATGGGTTCAGCTCGGTCCTACTCTGGTTTACTTGGCACAACTTCTAAATCTTTCCACTGAGTGAGCCCATCCATTTCCAGTGTGAGTCTTAGGACCTACTGGGTCGAGGCTTGAAGCTAGCCGAGCTGAAGATTTGATGTCAGCAGATTGCAGGACATTGGTTGCCCTCAAGACAATCATGAAAGCGTCTCCTTCACAAGCATCAAACCCACCATTTTTAACTGCAACATTTATTTTTGTTATTTACTTTTTAAAAATCCATACAATTTATTCAGATTAATGGCAACATGTTAACCAACACTGTGGTGCTCTGATGAGATGCAGATACACCCATGCTTGTTGGTTGACGACAAAATTTAGACGGAGTTGGACCAAATGGATTTGATTTATGGCTCTGAACGATGGAGGGAAAGTGGCCTTGACTCCACGACATTCTTGGAAACAGTGGTAGAGGATGGTGAGTGTTCGGTAGACCAGAGAAGAGTCAAAGTGAGTCATGAGACTGGACGATAGAAAAATGACTTTAGGTACAGTGGTGGTGGACTAATGGTTTGGGCTTGTTTTGCAGTCTTTGAATCGAGGAGGTGACCTAGACTCGTTACTCTGTAAACACTTCATACATCAAATTTTATCTTTCTTGTCCAATTATTTAGCTTATTTTAATGAACTGTGGTGTTTATTTGTTGTGCTGCAGATAAATAAGGTGTGCCACTTCAAATCAGTGGTTCTCAACCAGCCCAGCATTTGGACCCCTCTTTAATGGCAAGAATCAAATCCAGGAAAACGTTCAACTTCTAAAATGTGTTGAATGAAAATACACTGCAGTTTAAACTAGGGCATTAACAGAGTACTCAAGTAATCTACACATCGATTGCTAGGACATCTATCGAGGTTAAAAATGTAACATCGAGTATCCGTAGTGACGTCATATTATGTGACCACCGTATGACTGTAGGGGGTGGTGATGCACTGTTGCAGGTCACAGAGTATGGTGCAACACCGGGTCCAATCCACCGTTCGGTTTAAGTTTCGTTTCTGACGTGCTGCATGTTTCTTCACGTTTGCAGTTTAATAATAATTACTAATAGTTTAGTTTTTCCTGTGACTTATTTGCAGTATGATAAATGGTAGGAGCATAATATACGCTCCCAATGTTTTGTTGGTCTCTTTTTTTGTAAATAATTACCTTTTTTTGCGGTTTTATTTATTTGTTTATTTTTGTATCTTGAGATCTATGACGTCATCAAATACTCGAGTTCTACTCGGGTTTTATTATGTTAATGTCGAGTTTAAAAATTATATACTCGTTCAACCCCTAGTTTAAACCTGAATGTCACAGTCGCACGTCAAAAAAAAAAAAAAAAAAAAAAAAGAAGTTACCAGCAGGATGTGGTGACGCCGGAGAGGAAAATATTTGTTTTAACACTCGATTAGCTGCATTTCAATTAAAACCACTTCACATTAAAAGCACTTCAGTAACTTCAGCCTATTTTAAGAGACTCAACAGTGCTTTCATGCACAAACGGTAAAGCAGTTTCAAAACGACAGTATATAGAACCCATCTACTGAATTCATAAAATAACCTCTTAATATTGTTCAATACATCAGGATTTTGTAAAGCGGTATTAGTACACTTGCATGAGTATGAGTACACAGTAATAGACTGGTGTCAGTATCACTGCTTCCTTGTTTTACCTGAAAGAATCGGCTGCAGGGCAGGTGATAAATTCAGTCTCTGTTACTGTGATCTAACCCGGCTCAAACAATTTCACCCTATGGAGCCAAAATCTCTTGATTTTCAGCTCAAAATAGCAAAGTTTAATGCCTCATCCTCAGTAATGAGGGTGTTGCTGTGGTTTGTTGTGGTGAAGAGAGACCTGAGACTAAAGTCAAAGCTCTGGATTTACTCGTCTGTCTTTGTTCTAAGCCTCACCTGTGGTCATGATGTTTGGATCAGGACTGAAAGAATGAGATCCTGGATACATCTTGGGGTGGGGTGGGGGGTGGCGTCAGCTTTAGAGGTGGCTCGGAGTAGAACCGCTGCTCCTCTGGGTCGAAAGGAGTCAGTTGAGGATGTTCATCTGATCAGGAAGCCTCCTGGAAAAGAAGCAATAATTTAAATGACTAAAAAAAAAAAAAAAAACTAGCTCCTTCAATGCCTTTAGATTAAAAAATATATATATTCTTTAAATTGACAAAATATTTACTAATATTTTATTTCATTATTTCCAAAGCAATATCCACCCAAGATGGATGCACCTCTTCCAGGTAAGTTCAGCCCCGTTGGTGATTTTTACAGTTCCTCAAATGTTAAAGCGGACCATCACGTAGTGGTGGGCTAATATGAACAACGAAAGTATAGAGAGAGGGGATTAAATTAAAAACCATCACTGAAAGGAGTGCATTCTGTTATGAAATGATAATTATGGGATCAAAAAATGAATTTATAATGGATTTCAATATGGTGGATTTTCCCCTAAGGAACATTAGAGGGGAGTGATGTTACCGAGAGGTTACGGGAGCGTTTGAAACAATTCTGACAAAAAAATTGAAGGCTCTTTAGACTTGGTCAAGAAAACGGTGTTTAATCTGAATACAAAAGTAAAATAAAACAACACAATCAAAAAAAGATAATCCCACAAGATCATTTGAGGGTTACATGGTTCAATAATTTATTATAAATCCAAATACGATTAAAAACAAAAGTTTAACTGATTTATTGGGTCCCTTGCTACTTTATTTGTAAAGCACTTAAAAATTAGCAACTTCGACCAAAGTCCCAAACAATAAAACAAACATGATGGAGTTTTTCTTCCAAAAACAACGACTCCTCTCAGTAATCAAGCAGCTGAAATCTTCCATCATGAGATCTTCGTTGGTTCTAATAATTAGCCTTTGAGTTGTTTCCCTTGTGGTTCTGGAGTTATTATCTTGCGTATGGTAACCTGTTGGTTCTGATCCAGGTTCTGAGTGAATGAGCCCGACTCGCCCTGTGTTCAGCCCTTTGTTTGCTCTCTGGATGTTGGACTGAAGGGATTTTTGTTGGCAGCTCTTGGAGCCGTCGCCGGGTCAAAGACACGTCTCCTGGACTGCCGTCGGCCATCTGTTCGCGCTTACTGTTCCAGCCTCGGCTCGGCACTGCAGCTATGTGGCCCGAGCAGCAAAAACTGTATCCATGCATCCAATCAGGAATCAGGAAGGCAAAAATTCAGCCTCAGCATTTTTTTTAATTAATGTTCAGGTTTTAGCTCCACATTAAATAAATGTTTTGAGTTGATAAAATGCTAACCAGTTCATGACATTTTCCGTGTTTAAGGTCTCAGACTTGCTTCCCCTTCCTTTTGGTGCCTTGCAGTATTTTGGACCTCTTCAGTTCTGACACTTTAATAATCGGCCCCACGCTGGATATAACGGCCCCTGTGTGCAGCCCCCCCACCTCTCTGGGGTTGTTTGCTCAGGCTGTTGCTCTGAGGACAGCTCACTCACTCTGGATGTTCCTTTTCACACAGAGCCGCTGCTTACATGTTTGCTTTCCCCCCTCTCTCTAGAAGGCCACTTTCACCTTGGCCTCCTAAGCCCCCGAAGGGATGGGGACCTCACTGTTCGAAGGTACACAGTCCAAGGCTGGTGGCTTCGCCCTGAAACGGAGTGCGACTAAGCAACAGCTCATTTTGTTTAGTTTTGCTGTGAAAGGTAACTTTTGTCCTCAAATCAACTTTAAAGGTTTTACAAATAACCGTTATCAATGATAAACCAACAACGTTGAAGGATAAACCATCAGATTGACAGAGCACATCCTTTAGGGCTCGACATATGTGACGTGAATGACTGAACTACCACAACAGTCAAAAAGACACACTGGTAACATAAAATCACCTGCTGCGCAAGGATGGTTAATCTGAACAATGTGCGAGATAGCATTGAAGCATTTTATCACACAGAAAGGTCGACAAAATTTGGCAGGACGGCGGATTGAAGTCCCGAGCTTCAACTCTAAAGGCAGCCAACAGTCCCATCATGCCAACCTGCCAGATGCTGACACAAGGAGATGGAGGAACTCCAAGAGCTGAAAAAGGAAGAGAAGTTGTGGAGAGTCGAGGCCTCGGTGGTGTATAAACTGGAAGAGTGGCTCCAACAGATCCAAGGAAAAACCTCGGAGATCTCGGTCCATAAGACCAGTCCTAGAATCAGCGATCATACTGAGCAAAACCCTCAAGCACCCAGACCTCTGGTAGATGACCCAGGACAGAACTTGCTGAATATTAACTGAAAACCACTTGGATTAATGAACTAAGTGGGCGGAGCCGTAGTCTTGTAACAGTCATTTTCTCTGACACTGAAACTTTTTGAATCCAGGTCTTAAAGTGGAAACTCCTGGCATTGGTGTGAAATCCCACAAGTGCCCTACAGATGGCTAAAGTCTGTAGTTTTTCAGCAGCTGCATTGGTAGATTGCCAACAGAAACAACAGTGGATAGGTAACGAGTGCTGTTTGTGCTGCTCACCCTTTTTAGCATGTAGAAGCGACAGACATCATCCCCGGTTCAAACAAACGGTCATGAATTCACCATTTAGGAAGTTGCATCCAATAAACATAGGGAAAATGCAAATGTTTTCAGAGATAGTTCACGTTTAAACAGTCTTACGATTGTAACTATTGTCCTAAAGATTTGAAATGCTTTATGGTAAATATTCAAGGCATTTCTATCGACCAGACGCAGGACAGGTAGAAGTAAACACCTGTGTAGTTGGACCAGAGATGAACTGAAATATTTTTGTAATCAAACCAATGAAAATTGGTAACAAACACAAAAAAACAATAGCACTTCATGTTTGTGTGAGAGGAGGTCTTAAACTTATTTGTTGCAAAACATTTGAAAGAAGTACCGAAGCACCGCCTCCTCAGTTCTGATTTCACCGCTTCGCCTCTCTGGGATTTTTGTGCCTGTTTTCAAAACAAAACACTTCCTCAGCCCACCATCGTCGTGTTTCTCAGAACTTCAGACTGTGCAGTTATTTCAGCTCGCCACTGAATGAAACAAAAATGGCTGCAGACAATGGACAGGCTGCAGTGAAGTGCCGGCCATAATGAAGCAGATGTCGGCCTATCGGGAGCAGTGTGTGTGTGTGTGTGTGTGTGTGCGTGTGTGTGTGTGTGCGTGTGTGACATCGCTGCTTTAACGGCTGGGTTACCAACCCCCACCTGCGTACATAAAAACATCACCCACCAAATAAAAACCTCGGATTCGCTTTTAAAAATATTTAATCAATAAAATAAATGCAACAGTTTGCGCTTCCTGTTTTATGGGTAGACTCTAATCATTAATTTTTAGTTCAGATTACCTAAATGTTAGCAGCTACATAAATTAAACCATTACTACAAGTTATTTTTCATTTCCTGCACTTATTAAATTTAAGTAAGTTCTTAATAATTGTTTATTTTAATTGCTTTCACAAACTGTGAAACACAATCTACTTGGGTAATTTTTAATACTGTCCAAAATCCTTTTTGTTTTTACAGTTTAGTAGCGGTATAATAGTATCCCCCACTTCGTCTTCCTCCTCTTCCACTTGCCCGGGCTACCCTGGCTCTGCTCCATTCAGTGGAGTGGGGGGGGCAAGCTGCCCTTTGAGCCCCTGTCAGCCCCGTTGGCCAGGGTCTTCAGGTTCTCACATTCCCCCTCAGCCAATCGTAGTTCGGCGCGAAGGGGCAGTCCAATTAGATGACGGCGTTCCGAGAGAGGATAGAGAAAGAGAAAGCCAATCGGTTGATTAATTTATTCAGATGGCTTCTCCTGGTGCGTTCCCCCCCCCCCCCCCCATTTTTATGTACCCTCATACCCAACACATTCTCCCTCCATTCTCTATTCTTTTATTGTGTTACTGAAGAGTGATAGAAGAATGCAGACTAGGCACTTAAAACATGTCCCCCCCCTCCCTCAAACCCACTCTTTACTTTCCCATTTAACACCCCCTCCCCATCCTCGAGGTAATTACAGGGAGGACCCAATAGATGGGAAATTTCTGTCTTTGAGACAGCCGTATGATGTGTGAGAGGGTGGGAGCAGAGGAAACAGGAGGGGGCAGAGCCTTCAGTCCAAGAGTGTTATTGTGCTCGAGTCCAAAGGGCCAAAACATGGTATCTATGGTGAATAAAGAGTGCTTCTTCAGGGTCCTTAAAAGACCCCTCCTTTCCACCCGACCCTCTGAGACCTGTTGCTTTCTTCCAGCCACCGTTGTTCTGAAGTGTGAAGTGGGTGACATCACTGTCTCCTCTTGTAAACAGGTATAATCCATCCATCCTTTCATTTTCCATCCATCCATTATCTGCTGCTTGTTCTGGACTCAGGTCTCGGGGCAGCAGCTTGAGAAAGATGTTCAGACATTCTGCACAACCACTTTTTTACAGCTTTTCTGGGAGGACTCCAAGGGGTTCCCAGACAAGCTGAGAGACATAGCCTGTCCAGTGTGTCCCGAGTCTTCCCTGGGGTCTTCTCCCAGTCGAACATGTCCAAAACACCTCCATATGGAGGCGTCCAGGGTCCGTCCGTACCAGATGAACTTCCTCAACGTTTTCCTCTGGATGTGGAAGAGCAGTGACTCTCTCTCCTGGCTAGCTGAACTTCTCACCCCATCTCTAAGGGAGAGTCCAACTACCATAGAGACAAAACTCATCGAGACCTTCTGGAACCAGGATCTGGTTCTTTTGGTACCCACAGATCATGATTATAGATGAAAGTAGGAACGTAGACCTGTACCAATCCATTGTTGATCTTACGTTCCATTCTTCCCTCATTCATGAACAAACCCCCAGAGTTACTTAAAAACCTCCACTTGAAGCACAACCTCACTTCAAATTTGGGGAGGGCAAGCCGCTTTGTACTCAACTTCTATCTGTTCCAGTGAGAGCTGGAGATCACAACACGATGACACCAACAGACCACAACATCTGCAAATAGAGACAGGTTCCTGAACCACAGAACTGGACTCCCTCTGCTGCCTGGCTGTAATGAGAAATTCTGTACATAAAAGTTATGAACAGAATTGTTCACAAGCAGCCCTGAAGGAGTTCAACTTAATGTCGGCAATGTGAACCAAACTATCGCACCATTTGTGTCAGGACGGAATAGCCCTAGTCATGGAACCCCAATATATTTACAGAGCAAAATGTATGAATATATAAAATATATTTAAGAATTAATGTATAAAATCTATGTTAAAATTAGAAAAGCAATAACTAACATTAGTAAAATGTAGGATAAAGATAAAAATCAGCAAAGCAGTAGTTAAAATTAACTAAACATTAATGAAACAGTAGTTAGGAATAAAACAGACAAATGCTACAGCTAAAATAAGCAACGTGTTGCTAAAATTAGCAAACAGATGATAGAAGTAGCAAGGCAGATGTTAAAGCTAAATCAAAAACTAGCTAACAATTGCAAAAAAAAAAACACTAAGCTAAAATCATCAAAAAAGTTGAATATACTAAAACATGCTAACATTAACAAAAAAAAAGCAACAAAAAACTTGACAGATGCAACTGTAGGTAACAAAACTTATCTTAAACTAAGTAGATGATAAAGCTAAAATGAGAAAACTATAGATAAAATGGAAATAATACAAGCAGGATATAATATATATGCTGCTGCTCTCCATCCATCCATCCATTATCTTTACCCGCTTGTTCCATTTTGGGTCACGGGGGTCGCCAGTGCCCATGTCCAGCAATCACTGTGCGAGGGGTGGGGTACACCCTGGACGGGTCGCAAGTCCATCACAGGGACACATAGAGACAAACGAGACAAACAACCATTCACTCTCTCACACACACCTAGGGACAATTTAGAGTTACCAATCAGCCTAACATGCATGTTTTTGGTCTGTGGGAGGAAACCGGAGTACCCGGAGAAAACCCACGCATGCACAGAGAGAACATGCAAACTCCACCCAGAAAGGCCCCTGGACCGGGGTTTGAACCAAGGACCTGCTCGCTGAGAGGCAGCAGCTGCAGCTCTACCAGTTGCGCCACCGTGCTGCCTGCTGCTGCTCTCATGCTGCTGTATTCATTCACACCCAACTACTCACTACAGATTCATGTTCAGGCTGCTGGTTAAAATACAGTATTATTTTAAATTATTAGTGTTTAGTGAATGTCTTAAAACTTTTAGCGTATCGTTTAGCTTTCGTTTAGCTTTTGTTTAGCGCATTTCTCAGTGTGCATCATAGATCCTAATATACCGTTTCTTTTTAAAATTTATATTTTTGCTATTTTTGGGTGTAACAATTTCATTCCACCTCATGCACTACATGTGATGCGAACGACAATAACAAACCTTGAACTTGATAAATGAGCAACACCATGTAATCAATGGATGTTTGGTGCATCTACAACTATTAAACTTTTACAGTTAAAATTAGAAGAACTGTAACTAAACGTTTTGGCAGCGGTGGGCACAGTTCTGCTAATCCGCTAACAGCTAATAGCAGAACAAAGTTTTCACTTGGCATATTAGCATTTTCATTAACTTTGAAAATTAGCTTAGCTAAATTAGGTTTGGCCAACTTTGTCCGCTAACAATATTTCCAAGCTTGTTTCTGTCTGTTGTGGGCATGTCTCAAAGAGTCCGTTAGGCATGCTATTGGCTGACGTGTACATCTGACAAGACGTGATTGGTCGACACAGCTTTAACTAGAAGGAGACTAAGACGTGTGACGCAGACTGAGTGACAGTCGTCTTAGTTCAAGTTCAAGTTAAGTTTGTCATTCACATCACATATGGTACATGAGGTTGAGCGAAAGTATGTACTCAGGGTCCCAGTTATACACAAACAATAGCAAAATATAAAGTATAAAAAGAAACAGTATATAAGGATCTAAGTTATACGATAAACTAACGCCAAATGGTATCGATTAGCGGTTTAGCGTTAGCGTCTGCTAATTTATTAGTTAGTCAAAAAAAGGGTTAGCGGAGCTATCTTTTTTGAATAGCTGTGCCCACCACTGCGTTCTTAAAAATGGATCAAACAGTAGAAGGGTTTTCAAACTCTAAGAAAGGCATCTATGAATTTAAAGCTAATGGATACATGAATATAATGATTGCTTGCAACAGGTTTACAACAAACCTAGAATATTGTCTCAAAAATAAGGCCAGAACAGAGAAAACCTATGGCTCATGATTATTTTGAGCTCCTCTGTCCTCTACAAATCTGTAAACATTTAGCAGGAAACAGTGTTTTGTTCAGCAGAGCAGAAAAAAAATGTGTTAAACGTTTAAAGAACAGCCACCAGTGGCAGATATCCCACGTCTGTGTCGGAGCGAGGTTAAAGACTGTCTGAGTCAGAACTGGGCCACGACTGTAAGCACTTTTATGTAGTAGTTTGATTTCACCTTTTTAAAGCCAGATGGGTGGTTGTCACCACACGTAACAACACGATCACTGCCAGAAAGTTCTTCAGAAACCACAGGAGTGTTTGAAACTTTATCCAGCCCAAGTGCAGTGACTGACAACTCATCTAACAGCATTCGATGCTATAAAACGGCTCCTATTTGCTCCGCCGTTGGATTAAAGCAAACCTTTTAAGTGAGAATTATTTGCAAACAGCAACAGAGATTTGTTTTTAATGAGAAGGCGTGAGCACAGACGGGGGTGTAGCTGTGAGGAGGGGCGGTATGGTTTTAATTAGGCAGATGCAGCGGCGTGCGGGTTGGGCCTTGGTGCCAGGACGTCCCGAGAGAAATGGCGCCGACGCCTTTGAGGCCTGCCAAGAGCAGCCGCAGCCTGTTCCAGAGTGGGTCTGTCACCGTCACCGTAGGGAACGGCGAGGCCGCAGAACATCTGAGAAAACAATCATTTTCACCCCACCATCTCGAGGAACACACTCCTAGTTCTCAGCCACGGTGAAAAAAAAAAAACCTAGAACCGCAGTTTGTTGAGGGGACGGTAATGTTCGCCACAGGGATGTCAAAATTGTGACACGTGGACCAAAATTGTCCAATTAAAAGCACCCACTTGGCCATAAAAAAAATAAAAAATTAGCTCAGAAAATACTTCATTAAAAGGAAAAAAAAGGCACAATATTTTCATGAAAGGGAAAAAGTATAATATTTTGGTGTAAAATGAGTTTTAAATCTCGGTTCCAAAATTAAAAACTTCACAATTGTTGAAGTTTTCCACAGAAAAACATTTAGTTCCTTTGATTTGATTTTTTCTTGTTTTTTGTATTGTGCTTGGAAAGTTGATTTAAGTCTATTCTTGAGAACAAAAGCCTACTATTTGAGTCACTTTTCTTTGAAAAATGAGATCTGGTGGTGGATCCTTGAAGCAAAAATGTTGTTTGTTCATAGTTCAAATCCCTCCTGAGAGTTTTTTTGGTTTGTTTTGTTAGATTTTTTTTATTTCCTGAAACCATGGATGGCCCAATACCAAAAAGTGCTTGAAACACTAAAAAAGTGTTGATGGCAGAAATCAAATTTGATGGCAGTTATGTACATTATCCTAACTAAGTCCAATTTCCTTCTTTACGTTTTTTCCCTCATGAAATTGCAAAAATTAAAAAAGGAAGTGTGGTTAAATAAAAGTTATTTACTTATATTGGCAAATTTATTATTATTTCATATTCAATTTCTGTTCAAATGTAAAAATTACAAAAATATATCCTTTCATATAAATATCACCAAATAAAGCTCAGCGGCCAAAATTAAATAGTTTCTAAATTGCAGTTGCGGGCCACATAAAATCACTTAGAGAGCCCCACATGGCCCCTGGGCCACACTTTGGACACCCTTGTTATGTCCTCCTTGTAATTTTCCTGAAAATTCCAGCATTTTTCATCTTTTTTTTTCTCTGTTTTTGTGATTGTGACATTTCCTTGTAGAAAATAAATTAGAATCCCAGACTGTTTTATTTCTGCAGCTGTGAGGAATTACCGTGGGGAAACAAAACACGCCTCTCCCCGCTAAATATTTGTCATGGAAGTGTTCAGTTTCACATGTCTACGTCTCGTTTGGTTCGTCCAGACCTCACATCTGATGGCGTCATCCTCAGGAATTATAAAAAGCACCACAGGCTGACTGGATGTGGAGGAATGGGAAAAGATATTCAGGTAAAAGTTAATGAAATTTTTAAGTTTAATTTAAATTCCTGCTATCATTTCATCGTATCACCGTTTTTAGATCAGGCTGTGTCTAAATAATATTTTAAAATATTTGTATCAAGAAGAACATCATATTTTTGGAGCAGATTAACCTAAAGTCAAAGGCTGATGTTGAGATTTTAGCTTTTTCTCCAAACCAACCAACATCACAGTTCAGTTTTAAATCATTGTGATTTTCAAAATAAAGTGAAGCTTTCATTTTTGTTTAGTTGCACGAGTCACTCTCATCAGTTTGGTTTATTAAATCATGGTAGAAAAAAAAAAGGCAAAAACTAATATTTAGAATAACAACCTTAATATTGTATATCACTAGAACAACTCAATATTATGTTAGAAATAGAGTTCTTAGAAGGGTAAACCTGCTAAACCCAATACCTTTATAAGAACATCATCTTTATTTCATTATGTTGGAAAACCAATTGATCATCATTTATCGTCTACAGCTTTCATCATGGATCTGTAGTCGGGCCACGGAGGCAACAGGTCCTGGAGAGAAACACAAATCTCCCTCTTCTGAGACCCCGATGCATTTCCAGGCCAGAATGAGAGTTCTGGATCTGACCTGGGGTCATCTTACAGTTGGACTTGCTTGTGAAATCTCCAAAGGGAGGAATACAGGAGGATCCGAGTAAGCTGAACCTCCTCAGCTGACAGCTTTTGATGCAGAGGAGCAGCAGCTCTACTCTGAGCACCCTCCAGATGATGGAGCTCCTCAACCTGTCTTTAAGTTTGAGCTCCTCCAGCCAATGAAGGAAGTTCATTCCAGTTGCTTGGTTCTAGGATTTGTTTTTTTCAGTCATGGTCCAAACTAGAGGATGACATTTTTTCGGGAGTACCGCGGGTCACGTGATTCCGTCCGGATTCCGGCAGGACCGGAGTGCTGCTTTAAATGTTTAGTCTCAGCTGTAAGGAGCTGCGGTGGGAGTCGGACTTTGTCTACTGTCAGTAAATAAACAGACTCAAACAGCGCATTTTTCTCCACCTTGTCCCTTTTAATTTAAAAATTATGTTCTGCTTTGTTATGTGGGTTTTTAGGTAAAAATCTTCATTATCTGTCGCTGTTTGTAATGTAAAAAAAAAAAAAAAAAAAGCCGAACTCTTCCTGGTTAAAGTGCACGTGCATTCTCCGGTAAAAATATTCCTATTTTTATATTGTGACGTCCTGCTGGATACTGGAATCGAGGAAAATGTGAATAACCATCACTTTATTGTGTAAATAGTTACTGTCGGCTGTAACCGTGCCAGTACAACAACAAACTCATTAGTGAAAGCATTCTCCGCTAAAAATATCCCAGTTTTTATATGAAAGAATGGTTGTATATATATTATAACAACTGTTTTAGTTTCAGATTTAAGATATGATGTGTACAATTATGTTGTGTTAAATTTTAGGCCAAGAGTTGATTTTTCTCAGTTCATTTCTTCACACCAGAGGCGATTCAAGAAGCCCTTTTTAGGGGCCTTAGCCCCCCAGTGTTGACAATGGCTCTTGGCTTGAACCACACAGTGGTTATTAGCATTAGAATTATTGCATGGGGGACATATTGGTGCGAGGTCTGTGGGTCCTCCCCCATAACTTTTTGAATAAAGTAGCTGCCATTTCCTGCATTCTGGTATATTTTGACAGGTTTTAAAACATCTATGTTTACATACACAAGTAAATCCTTGATTCAATAACTGTTTTATAAAGCATGGCACAAGAAGTAGCACTAACCTTTTTGTTTGTCTTTAATTAAATTTTTCTACCTAAGACAGGAGGCCGTTAGCTCTGGAAGCAAGCTGTTAAACAGCTTTGGACACAAAGACCCTTGTCACACACTTCAAAGGAGCAGGAAAGATACATAAAATCTTGTAATCTCTGCCTGGTGAGGCTGCTTAAATAATTATAAAATATGATAAGTGAAATAAATAAAGAAACATTGAGCTTCGTCATTTATATTTGCAAATGTCACATTTTCTTGACTTAATTTCAATTGTAAATGTCTTGTTTTTGATAAAATAATTTTTTCCAAAAGAAAGGCCAACAGATTGTAATTTGTAGTCAATGTAACCCTATTTTCTTTTCCAAAAAGAAAAGCTTTGCAGAGAGTGGTGAAGGCTGCACAGAAGTCTGTTGGAGTCAGCCTCCACACCATCACAGACATTTACACCTCCAAATGCAGGAAGAGGGCCACCTGCATCATGAAGGACCCCACTCACTCAGCACACACTTTTTGCCCCGCTCCCCTCAGGAAGGAGGACAAGGAGCATTAAGTGCAGAACCACTAGACTGAGGAACAGTTTCTACCTTGAGGCTGTTAGACTCATGATTATCTAACCAGGATAATCGCTGTGAAAAATCACATCATGTTGCTGCTGATCTGTTTCATGTTGCTGTGTTCATGCGTGCTCATCTGCTCACACAGACTCATGTTCATGCTGCTGTTCCGACGTAATGTTTTTATGCTATTGGTGCTTAGTGTATTATTTAGCTGATTTTTTTTGTTCATATCTTAGATCTTATTGCTGTTTTTCTTTTGTATTTTATTGTTGGATGTAACTGGGACCCTGTGTACATAATCTCGTTCCACCACATGTACCACATGAGATGCGAATGACAAATAAATCTCTGACTCTGACTTTAGCGTACATCCTGGATCTTTTAGCGTACCGTCTGGTGTTTGTTTAGCGTATATCTTAGATACTTATTTACTATTCTTTTTATCATACTTTATATTTTGATATTTTTGGGAGTAACTGGGCCCCTGTGTACATAATTTCGTTCCCCCTCATGTACCACGTGATGGAAACAACAATAAAGTTGACTTGAACTTGACTCGTTAAGCTTCACAAATCCTGAGATAAAACGGGTTAACTAACCAAACTGGACTGTAGGAGTTGCTCGTGGTTTTGGAGTCATTTCTTTTTTTTTTTTATCATCCCATCCTTGGGTCTGTGGCTGGTTCTGTCCTGGACCAGTTTCTTGTGTGGCCATTACAATATTCTGATTAAAATGTGGCGAACATCACCAGGGGAAATCATCTTGTTTTTGCCGGGAGAGATGAATGCTTTACTGGATGTAATTATAGAGCACTCTCTTATTTTTCCAGCTCCACGATGGTGTGAGAAAAGGCTCCCCGGCCCTCCTGAGGAAACCACTATTGTCTGTTTGTCTGAAGGAACGCCTTCCGTAAATCGTCCTTTTTAGTTTTTCACAGCCATTTTAATTCTGTTGGGCGTGGAGGCAGTTTTTACTTCTGATTCACTGACCGACAGTATGTGGGCCGCCAAATAAATTGAGAGAACAAGTCAAAGTTTAACAATAAACGGTCTTAAAATGTAAAGCCTGACTGCTCTGGTTCAGGTTCAGTTTCAGGAAGAATTATAGGATCTATCACTAATCCTGGGTGGTAAAAGGCTTGAAAATATTTATGGCTGTGACAATTAAATCCAAATTATCAAAACTTTAAATTCGTTATGACACATTGTCTCTGCACAGAGTTAAAATGTCTCACTTGTTTAAAATACCAACAAATGATGTGTATAAACATCGATGCTAAAATATGTGTTCAATTAATGGGAGAAATGAAGGTAAATACATGATCACCTGCCTTCCATGGCAGTGACTGACAATAAAAAGGCAGAAAAAAATGGACCCCTTTTATTTAACTTTGAAGTAAAGCAGCCAAACACAAGAAAAACAATGAAAAACCATGTTTGCTCATTTTTAGAACAAAGAAACAACTTCTAAAATAGTTTAGAAGCAAACTAACTTTTTATTTTTTTCCCGGCTTTCACTGCTCCCCAGTTGTAATTATTTAATTTTTAAGAAAACCATATAAAACCTGGAAAAACCATTTCCTGTTAAAACAGAGCATGGGCACTGAGCTCTGACTGACTACTGAAGAAGCTAAAACTGAGTTCTTACAGTTAAAAGACGCAAAATGCTGGCTAAAATTATCAAAAGTCTAGCTTGACTCTAAAATGTAGCAAAAGGCTGGCTCAAGTGTAAAAGAAGTGAAAAATTGCTAACAACAAA
Organism: Nematolebias whitei; assembly: GCF_014905685.2. Taxonomy (NCBI): domain Eukaryota; kingdom Metazoa; phylum Chordata; class Actinopteri; order Cyprinodontiformes; family Rivulidae; genus Nematolebias; species Nematolebias whitei. The sequence continues at coordinate 29,571,630 of NC_056518.1, read as the reverse complement.
AAGTAACAAAAACAAAGTTAATTTAATTCTAAAATAGCAAAAATCTTGTTTAAGGTAGCAAAAGGTTAGCTAGAAAGAAATTAGCAAAATGTTAGCTAAAACACAGTGAAAACAGGTTAGCTTAACTCTAAAAATAGCAAAAAGCTAGATAAAATTAGTAAAATGCTAACTAGAACATAAAGGCTACATAAAAAATAAAAGTAACAGGAAACATTCAAGGTAGGAAACGGCTATATAGAAAAAAGGAACTAAATGTTAGCTAAAAACCCAAGTATTTAAAGGCTAGATTAACTTGAAAAAAGCATATAGCTAAAAGTAGTAAAAGGCTAGCTAGAAGCTAAAGGCTAGCTAAACTCTAAAAGGTAATAAATGCTAGAGAGAAAAGAAGTAAAAGTTTAGCTAAAAACGCAAAATAAAAAAAGGATGGCTTAGCTAAAATAAAATAAATAAATAGAATGAAAAATAATAAATAAATAAAAAAACAGTAAAAGGCAGCCAGAAGATAAAGGCTAGATAGAGACTAAAGACAGAAAAAGGATAGCTAGAAGTTGAAAGAAAGAAAAAGGCTAGCTAAAAACTAAAAACAACAAAAGGTTAGCTAAAATCTAAGAAGCTGAATGCAACAGTAGCAGAAAACAACCTAAAGCTAAAAGTAGCAAGTGACTAGCTAAAGCTAAAAGAAATGAAAGGTTTGCTAACAAACTAAAAGGTTAATTTAAATCGAAAATAAGCAAAATAATTAACTAAAAGCACCAAAATGTTAACTACAAACAAAGTATAAAAATGTTAGTTACGAGTAAAAAGTAAAAGGGTAGCTAAATTCTTAAAGTAACAAAAGACTAACTAAAAACTAAATTTAGCAGAAAACTAGCTCAAAGCTAGAATTAGAAAAAGGTATGCCATCTAAAAACTAAAAGTAACAAAACAGTAAATAGATACTTCAACAAGTAGCTTAAACTACATGTAGCAAGGGAAAGAAGGAAACCATTTTCTAATAAATACATACAAAAATATATAAATATTAAAAATTACTATCAACAAAAGTCACCATAATCATTTGAATCAGGTAGATGTTTTGATATATAAACAGCTAAAACAGCACAAAATCTGAAGTTAGATGATACAGAGGTTTCTAGCTGCTGCCAGACGCTCAACCTGGAGAGCTGTTACCTGAAAATGAGAAATTCCTTTCATTCACCTCCATTTGCTTAAAGAGCCCTCTCGTGTTCTTCAGACTAACTGCAGAAACACCCATTTACTCAGGAGCAAATGTCAAACAAAAATGGCAGCACACAAAGATCCTGGATTCACAGAAAATTTAATTTTCTTTTGTTAGACGTACATCAGCGCGTAAAGCTTTAGACTTCCTCTAATGAAGGAGTTACACAGCAAACATAGGAAGTGGTGCTTTAAGAGATAAAATGAAACTTCACATTTTTCACCAGAATCTGGAAAACAAATGCTTGTTTCAGTCACTCCAGGCTGTTTTTTGGGATTGCTGTGACCCAAAACATCAGAGTTAAGAGCAACTTGTCAGAAAGCTGAAGGTAGCTTTGTTTTGTTTTCAACCTGATTCAAGATGGCTGTTGCAGATAATCGTCCTTAGACTGTGAAAGTGTATTTGGCTGTTTTTGGTATATTTTGGTGTTCTTTTAGGTTTTCTCTGTGTCCTCAGTTCATGCTTAGTCAGTTTCTGCTCCTCAGCTCCAGCCACGCCCACTCTCACCTGTTCTCTGTTGTCATCTTGCTCAGGTGATTGGTGTGGCATAAAACCAAGGCAACTTTTCAAAAAAGTTGAAGCTTAGTTTTCTTGTACAACCTTATTCAAGACGGTCGTTGCAGATATTTGAACATAACCAGATCAAAATGGCTACGTCTTTGTTTCTACAGACACCGAGCTAAAATTTAGTGTGGCAACGGAGGGTCATCCCAAATAGGCATTTTGAGTGTTAACAAATTGCTCAAGGCAGTTCATACATGTATGCGGCACGTTGTGTACACTTCACATCAGCCCTGCTAATTTTAGGTCACGGTTTAGGTCAAGGTCACAAATCAAGGTAAAAGTTAAAATGAGATCTTTCCTTGTCTGTCATTGCTGCAGTATTCCAGGCAAAAGGAGCCCCATCTAAGTACTGAGTGCTGTACATGCTCATACTTTTCATGTTCATACTTTTCAGTTGGCCAACATTTCTTAAAATCCTTTTATTGCTCTTAATATTTTTATTTTTTAAGATACTGAATTTGGGATTTTAATTAGTTGCCAGTATTAATCATTAACATTAAAATAAATAAACATTTGAAATATATCAGTCCGTGTGTAATGAATGAATATAATATACAAATTTCACTTTTTGAATGGAATTACTGAAATAAATCAACTTTTTCATGATATTCTAATTTTATGACCAGCGCCTGTAAGCAGAGAAAGGCAGAAAAAAACGCATATTTGCAGAAACAGGTTAAAAAAATAGAAATGAGCAGAAAAATTAGGAATTTAACAAAAAAAAACTGATATCAGCAAAAAAATAGCTGAAAAGTAGCTGAAAAAGTAAGAGGCTTAAACTGCCTGAAGGAAGTGGAAAGAGCTGAAATGAGTTACAAAAAGAGGAATTAGCTTAAAAAGCTAAAATTAGCATAAAACAGCTAAATGATAGCTGAAATAACAGAAAGCTGAAACTAGCAGAAAAATACTGAAATGAGCCTAACAAGCTGAAATTAATAAAGAAGTTAATTAAAGTAGCAGAAATTACCATGAAAAATCTAAATTTATGTGAAAACAATATAAAGTAGCTAAAAATGGTTAAAAAAAATGTAGCTGAAAAGGTAGAACAAGCCTAAATTAGCAGAAGAAAGCAAGAAGAACACATTTGCTGAAAGGAGCAGAAATGAGGACAAAGAAGTGGAAATTATTTGAAAAAAAGCTTAAATTAGCAACAAAAAAACTGCTGTAGAGTAGCTCAAAAAGCAGAAAGAAGCTAAAATTACCATAAGGAAGTACAGAGAGCAATTTTTGCTGAAATACGTTGAAAAAAGCTGAAATGAGTGCAAAAAATGTGGAATTAGCTGAAAAAATTAAATTGGCATAAAAACAGCTAATTAGTAGCTGCAATATTAGAAAAGGCCGAAACTTGCAGAAAGAAGCTGAAAGGAGCATAACAAGCTAAAATTTGCATAAAGAAGCTAGAAGAAGCTCAAAAATGTTCTCGTTAGATTAAATCAGAGCAAGTAGGTGAAGCAGATTTTAAAGAAAAAGTCTTTGAGGAAGTGTTTTGTTTTGTAGGAACCTGTAAAAATAAAGATTGAATGAATGAAAATTTTGAAAAGATTCTGATGCGTTTCTACAGGAAAAATATTTATAAGTTTACGCATTTCTGAAAGTATAAAGTTTCAAAAAACAAGTCACAGCACTCATCCTGTGAATAAGCTGAACATTTTGAACAGCTAAAATAAAACAAAGTAGAAGTAATTACAATTGTAAACAATAAAAACATGACAAGATGCTGACAGAGTTAACACTAAAATATAAATCATTATATCAGTAAAACATTTGAGATTCTGGAGCGATGCTGCGTTTGTGTCTGACAAATGCTTAAAAAAATTAGCAACAACAACAAAAAATGGTTCCCAAGAGAAGAGTTCAAAGATGAAGGTGGGGAGGAGGAAGAGGAGGAAGGGAAGGGAGGCGAGAAGATAACAAACCGGAAAATAAAAAGACACGAGAAACCAGGAGGCAGAGGAGAAAACCGGAGGTGGGACAAGCTAGGAGTGAAGAAATGAAATTATAAACGAGCATAACGAGAACGAAGGTTTGGCCTTCATTAAATAAAAATAAACTGTTGAACGAAACGTTCCTGTAACTGGATCAATCTGGGTCAAGATATACAAACTCCTGGATTAAAATGTCTGGCGTTAAAGCAAATTAAACTACAAAAATTGCATTGCCTGCCAAATTCAAGTGTGAATGCTTATTGTGGAAGAACTTGCTGAGAAACAGCTGAAATTAGCTTAAAAACATGCTGAAATTTAGCTGAAATGGAAGAACAAGCCTAAATTAGAAGAGAAAGCAGAAAGAACGTCCATCCATCCATCTATTTTCTTTCGCTTATCCGAGGTCGGGTCGCGGGGGTAGCTGCCTATGTAGGGAGGCCCAGACTTCTCTCTCCCCAACCACTTGGGCCAGCTCTTCCGGGGGAATCCCGAGGCGTCCCCAGGCCAGCCGAGAAACATAGTCCCTCCAGCGTGTCCTGGGTTGTCCTCTGGGCCTCCTTCCGGTGGGACGTGTCCGGAACACCTCACCAGGGAGGCGTCCAGAGGGCATCCTAAACAGATGCCCAAGCCACCTCAACTGGCTCCTCTCGACGTGGAGAAGCAGCAGCTCTACTCCGAGTCTCTCCCGGATGATCGAGCTTCTCACCCTGTCTCTAAGGGAGAGCCCAGACACCCTGCGGAGAAAACTCATTTTGGCCGCTTGTATCCGAGATCTCATTCTTTCGGTCACAACCCAAAGCTCGTGACCATAGATTAGGGAAAAATGTAGAAACGTTTCGTCTTTCATCCGAAAGACTTCCTCAGTCTGAGGTGCTGTGTTCAGCTCAGTCTCTTAAATAGCACCTTCTCAGAGTGGATCAACCAGTTTTGCTGCTGACAACCAAAACCAGCTGCTCACATGATCAAGAAGGACCATCAGCCTAACGATGGATCATTAGCATGCTGATGGCTGTTTACTATTCACAGAGGGCTGAGTGATACTAGCAATAACAGCATTGTAAGAGGGGGACAGTTGAACACGGAGGCCTCCGCCCCTGTTTAATGATGGACTTTTTAAACGGGGTGGAGGCCTCCGTGTTCAACTGTCCCCCTCTTAGGTCCTATTTACACGGACATGATTGGGGAAACATAGGTTTATCGTATGTTAATTAGATAAAAAGATTTGCGTTGACACGGTCGCATTTTGGGTTCACATGCATCGGGAGGATTCCCCCCCACCCCACCGAATCCGCTGTAGTTACTATGCCAGGTCATTAGATGGCGCTGTGAATTTTGTACCTTCACCTAATGCACATGCGTGCTGCCTCGGCACACTTCTTTCCTTTGAGCTAAACAGCTCAGCTAACAACAACGTAACAATAAGTTAAAGCTGGATTTTGGATAAGAGTCGACAGATTTGACGCCAAGCGGGACCGCTTCATCAAACAGCTCCACACAGGTCGCTGAGTGGACCAGAACCGAGTCGATGATGTGGGACTTTACTCCGTGATAATCGGTAGCTGTTTTACAGCAGGTAAATCACATGTTCTTAATAATGTTTGCTTGTGTTTACTTTGACTAGAAAACAAACAACTGAGTTTTTATTTTTCCAGAAAGAAGGAGGAGCTGTCCTTTCACCAGGCAGACCGGTTCTGAACGAGGCTCGGCCCAGATGAACTGCAGGAGGACGTCGAAGAGAGATGTTGGATGAAATATTTAATTAAAATTCCCCTCAGTTCTTTTATTCAATCCATTCAATGTTGTAAGTTGCATTAATCAAAGGAGTGACAGCCTGAACGAGTCAGATGGACAACGTGTGACCAGTATCCAGGATGAAAACAGAGGAGAGTCCAGTTCATTAATGCAGTTTACAGTTAACATTTTTAATAGTGTTCAGTTTAATTATCAGTGTTTGTGTGACATACAGTTTGTGGTGTTGAATAAATAAATAAAAATTAAACCTGATGTCTTCATTTTCAACTTTAGTGTTCACGCTACATGTTTAGCATCATTTTAAATTTGAATTGCATGATGTCCAGATAGCTTCATTTAGCTCAGAGCTTCATTATATCTCACACTAACATAAATACTGTTTATTATTATTAAACTGTTATTATTTAGCACATTTATGTTATAGTGCAGCGTGACGTGTGCGCGTGCCACATTCTATAAACAGCGACATTAGAACTGGATCAGATTGTGTCTCTTCCAACACAGATGTCGGTTACAGCACCTGGAATCTGACATAGATTAACTACGAGATTAAAATATATTCCGTCAGTCGAGGTTCTGAAAGCAGTGTGTCCGCCGCCATGTTGATAGAAATATAGCGTCTGTCCGCGCGTGCGTGTGCGCATGTGGTTTAACACAAAGCCTCAGTGGGAGAGGTTTACATTATCAGCGGGGGGTCAGCGAAAAACCTCCACTCTGGAAGGTGGGTTGAAAAACCTCCGGATTCAAAGAGGGGGGCCACTGATGTCGTGTAAATGATCAGCAGAACAGCCGAGAGAAAGTTGCGGATGCACTCAAAATATGTGCCGTGTAAACGGCCCCTTACAATGCTGTTATTGCTAGTATCACTCAGCCCTCTGTGAATAGTAAACAGCCATCAGTGTGCTAATGATCCATCATTAGGCTGAAAGTCCTCGATCATGTAGCAGCTGGTTTTGGTTGTCAGCAGCAAAACTGGTTGATCCACTCTGAGAAGGTGCTATTTATAAGACTGAGCTGAATACAGCACCTCAGACTGAGGAAGTCTTTCAGATGAAAGGTTTCTACATTTTTTTGTTTATTTGCTTTGTTTTGTTTTTTAATGTCCAGAGGACCAGATTTAATTTTTTTTACATTTTTCTACCTGGATTATTGAGCATGCATCAGGATGAGAAGATCTAAGATATGAACTAAGAAAATTGTCAAACTAAAAATGCGCTAAGCACAATTAGTACAAAAACAATATGCCAAACAGCAGCAAGAACATGAGTCTGTGTGAGCACATGAGTACGAATGAACACAGCAACATAAAATAAATAAGCTGAAAGGAGCACAACAATCTGAAATTGGCAGAAAGAAGTGAGAAGTACAAATCTATTGCATCTAAAAAAAATAATATATTGTATCTAAAAAAAATTAAGTCGGGTCCTCTGGACGTTCAAAAAACAAAACAAAAAAAATTGTAGAAGTGTTTCGTCTTTCATCCTGAGCATACATAAGAATACAAATCAGTTGAAGTTTGCAGAATAAAGCTGAACACAAAACAGCTGAAATTACAGCTGAAATTAGCTGAAAGAAGCTGAAAAAAGTTTAAATTAGCACAAGGAAGCTGAAAGAAGCTGAAGCAGAAAAAAATGTGAAAGGAGCAGTAAAAGGTTGTAAACAGATCTGAAGGATGTAAAGTGAGCTCAATTCATTTCCTATGGGGAAAAATGGCAGAAAAGGCTAAATATTTCAAAAAGCTAAAGTTGCACCAATACTACAAGTCATAGCACTCTTTTCCTGAACAAGCTGAAGGTTTTAATATATGAATTGTTGAAATAGGACAAAAATTGTGGAATGAGAAAAATGCCGAAAAACGTTCGGAAGAGAAATGGATCACAATAGTGTGAATGATTCATAAGCATTAATTTAACATCATCCCTGCTAATCTGAAGGAGGTCGTCTGTAAAACAGAGGTCAAAAACTGTAAAATCTGGAAATTATTATTAACACAACCTACAGCTCAGAGGAAACCATGGATCTCCTTCAAAAACACAAACACTAACATGAAGCCCGCTGCAACTCAGTTTTACTGAGCTGACCTTTGGAGTGGTAGTAGCTGAGAGTCGTCACCGGTTTCTGCTCTATTGAATCACATGAAATCTTTAGATAAGCTCGGTAAAGCGGTGGGCGATATGCATTCCTTGGAGGAGCGCTGGGCCTTTATCTCTTGCTGAACTTGTGCGCCGAAGGAGAAACCAAGGAGCTCGCGAGACGCCGTGGTTTTGGCAGCGGTTGCCATAGATACCCCTCTGCAGAGGGGCTCAAAAGATCTGATCAAAATGGCTCCATGACCAGGATGAGGTGGTAGATTTGTGCAACTTTCTAAAGAAAGGACGCTCAGGATCACAGACCAGACTCTGACCTTAGAGGTTCCAAAGAAAAGAAACCATCAGCAAAGTTCTTCTTTTTGTGCTGTTCGACTGGGAAAACATCTCTCTCAGCATGGATAAATATTTGGATTAATCCTGGTTTTCTCATGCAAAGTGAGGCCTCAGAGACACCTTCGGCTGAGCTTCGGCTCCTGGATGAGTTCAGCTGAGCCCTGGCAGCTTAAGGAGATCAGCTGGAATCTACCCGCACCCTTTTTCTCTCCTTCGGCTCATTCACAGCAGAAGATGAAGGCACACTCATGTGTGAAATGGACTCTTCATAAGGATGCCTTTCAGTAAGCTCATTACAGCACCTTCGTCCTAACACCACCCCCCCAACTTTCCAAGGAGGGACGTGAGGACAAGGCCTGTTCTTTGGGACCAGAAGGTGGGGGGACAAGGGGGGCATGATGAGTCTTATTTCATTCAACCTTTATTTACACAGGTTAGTCTCACTGAGTCACAAGGACTCATTTTCAAGAGAGACCCGTTTTAGACAAACCACAAATGAGGTACACGCAACCAGAAATAGCCATAAAATGCATTTAAAAAGTAAATAAATGTAGTGGTAAAAAACAAAATAAAATCAAGCTACATTATGAAATGAGGTAAAATACTAAAAACGGGACCGTGTCTGCATTGATTTTTGCGCTGAACGTAACAACTGTTTAAAATCACTTAGAGAGATCAAAGTGGACAGCTTCAGTTCTTGTTGCAAGGTGTTCCAGGTTACAGGAGCAGAGTAGAAGGCCTTTTGCCAAGTTCAGTTCGCACTGAGGGAACGCTGCATTTAATGATGAGAATGAGAGCACACGCTGTAGCTGCACTGACAACATGACATGTGGGAGGAGATATATGAAGGCAGAAGACCAAGGAGTGACTTAAAGATGAAACTGTACCAGTGTGAGAGTCTGCGTGACGTTAATGACCAACTGACCAGTGAATACAGGGTGCAGTGACGGGTACAGTAGTTGCATATAGTTATGAATCTTAGCACGCCATGGTAGACAGCGTCCAACATCTGCAAGGAGCTTGCAGGAGCATTCATGTAAATGTCACCATAGTCAATGGCTGGAAGGAAAGTAGCAGTTACAAGGTGTTTCCTAGCACTCAGAGTTAAACAAGATGTATTTCTGAAAACGCCCTATTTTAATTTCTTTTTTTTTTTTAAATCAAGTTTTTGACATGCAGCTTAAAAGAGAGATGTGCATCGACCAAGATTCTTAAATATTTGTAAGAATCCACAAACTCAATAGGAACACCATTCGTAAATAAGATGAGAGGAAGGACTGCTGGTACCAACTTCCTGTGTGAAAACATCCCTTTGGTTTTATCAGCATTTAGCACCAGTTTGAGACAGAACAAATCAGACTGAATGATTTTGAATGCAGACTGTAAAAACTGGAAAACCTTAGCAACTGATTTAGCATGACAAGCAACTATCGTCGGCACAGAAATGCAAGGATGCGTCAGGAATGTTCTGACCTACATTACTTATGTAGATTGTAAAGAGTGCGCGTCCTAAGACTGAGCCTTGTGGTACAACATTACTGACAGTTAAATATATAAGTGCCATTATGTTGAACACATTGCTTTCAGCCTGAAATTGACAACAGCTAGTTGCCCAATTGTGATTCAAGATTTTTTTAGGCAATGGTTAACTGAGCTGCATTGTCTCTCGGTCGGCTCATGTTTTATGTTTGTAAATTTAAACAGAAGAATCTTTTCCAGACTTAAAAGCGGGTTCAGTTCCAAGAGTTTTGTCCAGAATCCTAAAACAATCTAATTCAAACAGTTTTCAGCTGGTAGCAAACAAAAAACGAGTCCAGCAGAGAAAAACACCTGAAGAAACCTAAACGGAGGCAACAACAGCTCAACGGACCTGTCCTGAACTATCCATGTAAAGGCTGAATTATCTGATTTCTTCTGTACACTTTGTGGTATTTCAGCAGTTTGTATATTAAAACATTCGGCTCGTTCAGGAGATGGGTGCTACAGCTTTTAACTTTTGTTGCGTTTATACTTTTAGAAAAATGTGACCTTTACAAATTGTTTCACCAGAGAAACACATGAACTATAATTCCTTAAAAACACTATTCACTTAGAAATCTGCTTCAGCTTATGTTTTAAATTCTGGTGTTTTCTTAAGTCATCTACCTTTTAGCTAGTACTTTGGTACTTTTTAGCTATCATTCAGCAACCTATATATTTTTTATCACGTCTTTTGCCATTTTTGCTTCCAAGTTCAACATTTTTGCTTTGTTTTTTGCTTTTAGCTTATTTTTTATGTCAGCCTTTTGCTTATTTTATCTTGAGTTTTGATACTTTTCATTTTAGCTATTATTTAGCTAGCTAGCTATGCCTCTTCCCTCATTTGCCCCATTCTGGGCACTTGAACAAGGCTCTTAACACCACCACCCCATCAAACGGTTCACATGGGCGCCTTATGACAGTTTGCTGCTGCTTTAGCTTGTGTAGCTACATTTTTGCTGCTTTTAGCTGACCTTAATTAATGCTGCTTCTGCTTTAGCACATCTATAACCATATTTGCACATCTTACATTTCTATGCACAGTTCTTTTTCATATATTGCACAATTTGAAAGGCTTGGCCGGCCCAACATGGGCCTGAGTTATGAATCTTTGTCCTAGAGAGCCCAGGTTCCATGCGGGCCAGATCGTGCTGCAGATCTGACGTTAGCCGAATGCAGGCCGTCGATTAATTCACTGGCCCGGTTCGACACGCGACTTCAAACTACTGTCAACAAGCTATCATTATCATTAGCTTGTTTCCTTACATCGTTTTGACCCCTCACCTTCGGCTGATAATTCTGTATGGCCTAGTAAACTCGTGTAGCTTTTTGCCATTTCTTAAAGCAGCTTTCTCTACCTCTATTCTATACCTCTATTTTATTTCCATTTATTTTGTGTCCTTCCATTTTTTCCCCGCTCTTTTTCTCTCCTGTTCTTTTTTCTCTTTTGTCCTTTTTTCCCCGCTCTTTTTTTTGTTTTTTTCTAGCTCTTCTCCTCGGCACACAGCAGTAATTATTCATGCTTTGTAAAGTCCTCAGAGTTAAGTCTGTGCCAACGGTTAAAGCTTCATTAGAGAATAAAACAGATAAAAATTCAATTACTCTCTCCTGGCTGCATGCATTAGTCCAGATTTATTCTTTTTCTCACCGGCTGCTGAATCAACACTACATCACAAGCAGTTTGCTAATGCAGCATTTTTACTCAAGACAAGAAAAATTAACTAAATTTAAGGTGAGGAAGCATTTTTGGAGAGGAAGTTTTTTTTTCTGTCATTGTCTTAAAAGGGTTTTACCTGTTAATTAGGTCATAATTGAAGTTGTTTGTTAAATCTTAACATTAATAGTTTTCTTGTACTTGCGAAAACTTTGGTTTTATATTAAAGTTGTAGTCAAATTAGAGTTTTGTTTCAACGAGACATTTTATTTTTTCTAAAACAGTTACCGGGAAAAGAAAGTCCACATCTTCCAGTTTTAGGGTTTACTTATTGGGACATTAAAACGGATCTGGTCTTTACCAGGTTTTAAAATTATTCAGATCTCAGTCAAGTGAACAAGAACACCCCACAGATTTCACTGAGCCGTTATTTTTTAAACAAAAAAAAATTCAAGCTGTAAGTGAAGAACTGATGGTCCAGCAGCAGAACACTCTGTGGTTTTCTGTATCGGTCTTTTTCATGGTTCTGGAGGAGTTCTGGCCCACTCTTCTTTCCATTATTGAGGTTGATGTTTAGCTCTCTGAAGGTCCACCACATCATTTCAGTCAGGCTGAGATTCTGGAATCTGACTGGAGCATTGCAGCACCGTGGTTCTGTTCTTTCTGACCCGTTCTAATGTAGATCAGCTGCTGTGTTTGGGATCATGGTCCTGTTGGACCCAATTCAGTCCAAGCTTCAGCTGTTGGACAGATGGACTTCCATTGACTCCAAAACCCTTTGGTCTACAGAGGAGTTCCTGGTCCACTCAGTGATGAACAGGAGCCCAAACCATCAGCCCTCCACCACCGTGCTGATAGCTAGGGAGAGCAGTTTGCTGCAGTGCATTCTGGGTAAACATCTGTCCTCTAGTCTGGTTCTGGTCCAGAAGTCTTGTGGTTCCTTTCGATGAAACTTTGCAAAACTAAGTCATGCTGCCAGGTTTTTAAGTGAGAAGAGGTCATGACCTTTGACCTGCTGACTGAGGCCCATAGAGTCTGAGGTGGAGCTCTTTTTTTTTTTTTTTTTTAAATACATGGTCTGATCTTTGGGATGAATTTATTGCCTCATGAGGGAAGATTGACAGCTATGTCTTTATGTTTACCACTTGTGAATATTCTTTAGAACAATGGACTCCAAATTACCTTTGACCCTTCACAGATTGACAGCTGCTTCTCAGGTCATTGCCAATATCTTTCCGCCCGGTTTACAACTTGAAGTTAAATTGAAATAATAATAAATAATTTAAATTAAGTTAAATAATTTCAGAACCTGGTAAAGACCAGAAATGTTTTATGTTCTGATACATAAAACTTGAGAACTGGCAGAGACGTTACAAAACCCTTTTTTACCCAGTTTTTGTACTGTCAGTCTGAGGTCTGAGAAAAAATAAAGTAAAATAAAATATATTTTTGAAGTTTATCAAGGCCTCAGATGCAGCAGAAGGTTGGTGTTGATTCAAAGAAAGAACAAGCAGCCCATCTGCTCGTCGTCTGAGTCTCGAAAACAAATCGATATTTTCTAACCAGCTGGCAGACGCTGAAAGGTGAAGGAGAGAACAAACCGTCAGACATCTTGTGTAAAATAATCAGGGACAGGAGCTGAAACACAAAATCTGTCAGCTAAGAGACGCTGAAGGGTGGTGCGTGACTTGAGGTGTGATGACATTCCACCAAGGCCAAAATAGGAGCCGGACCGGAAACAGATTGAAAGTTTGGACCAATTTACACGGACACCTCAGTATTGCTCAATGCACTCCAGATAATTTTTAAAAACACAGATTTTGTGTGTCTTTTTCACTTGGCAAACTTTATTTATGATAAATCTGTGTGAACCAGAACCACGGAGCTTCCCAAACCCCATGACGTACCAGCTCATTTCACACACTACCACTAAAATCCAAAACAACAGAGCCACTTTTAAAGATTTTTTTTTCTTCAGAAAACAAAGTTGAATGGAAAACGTTAAAATAAAATTTTAAATGGTTTCAAATAAAAGAAGAGTGTGATGAGAAATTTCAGCTGAAGTTAGAACTTCTCTCTCCGGAGTTTGAGCTATTGTTGGTTTAGATGTTTTCATCACCTAGTGGTGCATCAGGATATTACAATAATTTTATTAAAATTCATGAACGGAGAACAATTATCAGTTAAAAAAAAATAATTCAGACCCGACCTCAGAACTGTCAGACCTATATGTCAATATGCAAATAATTCAAATGTTTTTAAAATTTTCATTTTTGTAAACAATGAAATTAATCGGTTTAAATTTATTTTTGGGAGGTTCTTCATTGCTATTTTGCATTATTATAATTACTTTCTGCATTATTGGTACAACTTCTATTTGTGTTTAATCAAGAGATCATGCAGACGAATCACGCATATTTTCTTCAGTTGCATTTTTTGTGTATTTTTTGCTTTGAACTAATTTCAGTTTCTTTGCTTCATAGTTTTCCGTCCCCATGTGTTCAGTTCGTGTTCCTCTGTGCCCACCAGCCACTTCATTCAGAACTCAGACAGCCTCTGCTCATCAGCCCTCAGTTGAGCACTGAGAGTTGTACACGCCACCTTTACTACCGAGCTCACATTGACTATGAAAGGTTTGCACGACGCTCCGAGCTCTTCCTCACAAGTAATGGCTGAATTCTGGGCCGTACCAAGCTTTTATTAACCTGACAGCTCCGGGTTTTACAACAACTTCCAGGACATTTTTACAGACTCGATCCGACAGAGCTTGTGACGACCAGAACCCAGGGGCACCTGTTTCCAACACAAACAGCTGCAGAGACAGAGAGAGCGTAGACACCAGTCAAACACACACTGACTGTATACATCAGATAAGTTACTGCAGGAACCTCCGAGACACTTAATCTTCTCTGTGGTCCCGGTAATTCACAGAAACACCGTGTGTTTTTGGGTCAGAGGTTCTAATTGGTTCTAGCCTGGCTCAATCAAAGGAATTTCAAGAAATGTACTCTGTTTTCTGCCAACAATCCAAAAACGTTCATATTAAATTAATCCTCCAGTTACCCTTGGGTCAAAATGACCCACAAGTCCTCAGTGTTATGACTGAAGCCACATTTTTGGCCAGAAGATTTGGTGTAGTGGTAGCTGAGACTCATCCCAACAAAAACTCCGAAGGCTGACAAATCATGCAACATCTTGGTTTAAAAGTTTGCCATGCAGCATGGTGGGTGATATGCATTGCTTCAAGGTATGCTGGAAACCAAAACTTTTTTCACATTTTTTCTAAATTTTATTCTTTATTTTTTGTTTGTTTGTTTTGACTGGAACACCAGTGTCCCTGTCCACCAATGAGGGCTGGTTGACATCACCATGACAGGACAAAGAAAGAAGCTCTGCCTCCAAAAGACACCTTCAAACTTGATGGACAAGCCTAATATCTTCTGTTTGATAGTCAGACTGAGCAGTTTGTACAAAAAGACAAAACGTCAGTTTGAAGGAGTCAAACCTCTGAACACAACCAACTGTTGGGCATGGTGGTGGTAGTATCATGCTGTGATACAAAGTGAGGAGGACCGCCTCCAACTTCTCTAACCAACAGCTGGACAATTGAAACTTGGACACAACTGGGTCCAACAGGACAATGATCCCAAACGCACATCAGAACTGGTTCCTGGTTGAATAATGGATGATATGAACTATATAAACTGGAAGGAGACGCCCACTAGAGGGTTGGATGGTGAAGTGTTTTCAGCGTGCACTTGCTTCTCTGTTGCTGTTCATTTCTTAAGTGAAAATACTGGAAACTGTTAAGAGTTAACAACATATTCTTTAGTTTAAAACATATATGTAAAACTACATTTGATATATTTTGCGCTGTTTTGCAGTACAAGAAAGAAGCCTAATACTTGATTTGTTTATTATTTAAAAACTCTCTGGACCTAGTAGTGGAATTTGCTTAATTCAAAATAAATGATGGCAAAAGGATATCCTATGCTTTTTTTTTTCATTCCTATTGCAAGTTTTATACCAAAAACATATCGTGATATATATATAGTTATCGCCACCCTTCACAATACATATCGTGATATGAATTTTATGCCATATCGCACATTCCTAGTGTATAGGAGAATTTTGCTTATTCCAGTAAATGCTATCAAATAAATAATTTAAAAGAGAAATGACCAGCTGTGGTCAATCATGAGAACCAACAGATTTAGATTAATGTATGAAAATATTTGACCTTGTGTGTATAATTAGATCAGAGGAAATCCACTAAAAATTCAAACGTTTCCATCAATTCTTGTTTAAAAGAAAGAAAAAACAAGGGTACAACATACAGCACATCATATGCCTGTTGTCAACTATATGCTATATATTATACAGCAATTTATAGTAATGGCCCAAACTTTGACTCTGATTTGTGACCTTGACCTTAGAAGTGGGGTGATTAAAAGTGTGCAAGAGGATATCTAGAGATGATGCATGTCTGTATGAAGTTTCATTTAAATATCTTGGACAAGAGGAAGTTTACGGACACGTAAGAGACTATACCATAAAACATCTGCTTTTTAACGGGCGTATGAAAAAAAACCTTAAGTTGTGTTTTATCATGTTGAAAACCAAAATCTAATCAAATTAAAGCCATAAATTATAATATTCATGTCCACGATGAGTGGAAACGTTTAACATCAGAGTCTTGTCAGGTATGAAGGCTGAGACAGTTAAGGGTTCAATCAGCTAATCTGCACAAATTAGTCTCCATTAGGACGTCAGATTATACCGGTAAATAAAGTTTAACTTAGCTTCTAAAATATGAGAGGAGTTCAAAGAGTAACTAAATGAGTAACTGTAATAAAAATACTCTACATGCAGGTTTTCCTAAATGTCTTGTCAATCAGGGTGGTTGTCCAGGTGTTTGGACCTCACCTCCCCGTCACCCCTTGCCGAGCTGAGCACCTGTCTCTATTTAACGCCCCATCAGGACACTCAGGCCCCCTCCTGTTGGGATCATCAATTCACTGCAGAGGCGAGCAGAACAGTTGGACCCGTTGGTGTAAACACCAGCAGCCATACCATCCTGCCGTCGGACAGCTGAGGCTGAGCAGAGGCAGAGATCCTCAAAAAAATAAAATAAAAAAGGCCATGATGGAAAATCAATCTGTTCTTCTCTCACTGTCCGAAACGTAAGACAGATCTGTGGCAGGAGCTGTTGTAGTCAAGCCCATCTGTTAGCAAAATATTCAAAGAGGTGGCAAACCAAAAACAACCGATCAAGTTTTTGGTTTTTTTTTTTAGATTTAAGAGGTGACACGAGGAAGTAAGGGGGTCTGGGCCAGTCCAAACAAAGCTTCCTGGGCACAGAGAGCTCCAGGAATAGCTGTTCTCGCTCACAGCCTTATAAAGCCCGACACAGAGCCCGGATGCCAGGGACCGAGCCATGCTTGGTTCTGAAGGCCCAGAGAGGAGCTGAGATACCGCAGGGGTTTTACAACCAGGACGTGTTGTCCTTTGTGCACCTTAAGTCCTCTGACAGGAGGTTCTGGGACCAGTCACAGGACTTTTAAACGAAAAATCAAGAAGGATTCTGACCAGAGTTCAACTTTATCCATGAAGAATGTTTTAATTTTGAACTTTTTATGAAAAAAAATTTTTTTTTTTACAAAAACGACCACGTGAGGGGAGCTTCATTAGACCCAGACCAGAACTGACGCAGGGTGTGAGCAATGAGGATTGGGCACAGACTGGGGAAAACGAGAAGCTTAGATCTCCTGGATCGCTGACAGAGGACACACCTGTCGATCACACCTGTGGACAGGTCAGCCTGAAGAACAAGACCAGAATCCTCAGCAGGAACATAGAACACAAACCTAAGTGCTGAACTAAAACCAAACTGAATTGTGTAAACCAGTGTCCAACATACAGGTTTCTGCGTTTCATCCTATGGACCAGGAAGGAGACGGGTTCTATGTTCAATCTTACAGATCAGAAAGGAGACAGGTTCTGCATTCCACAGTACAGGTCAGAAAGGAGATGCGTTCTGAATTTCATTCTACAGACAAGGTAGGAGACAGGTTCTGTGTTTTGTGGTCTGGACCAGGAAGGAGATGGATTCTGTATTCCATCTTACAGATCAGAAAGGCGACAGTTTCTGCATTTCATCATACGGGTCAGAAAAGAGATGGGTTCTGTGTTCCTTGGTACAGACCCAGAAGAGACGGGTTCTGCGTTCCATCTTATGGATCAGAAATACAGGTTTTGCATTCTATCCTACAGACCAGGAAGTTGACAGGTTCTGCGTGCCATCCTTCGGACCAGGAAGAAGACGAGTTCTGCGTTCCATCGTAAGGGTCAGAAAAGAGATGGGATCTGTGTTCCATGGTACAGACCAGGAAGAGAGGTTCTGCGTTCCATCGTACGGACCAGGAAGGAGACAAGTTCTACCAGTTCTGTTCAAAGGATGGGAACAAAGTTCAACAAACTACTGTGAGATGTGAAGCGAACACAAAACCCGAGACAGACAGTTGAGAGACAATGATAAATGTTGAGAAAAGGCAAAAAAACTTCTGGCTTTAAAGAAAAAAAAAGCGAATAGAAATATTTTGGGGTCTTAACCGACGTAAAACAGGACGAGTTTCGTCCGATTTATGATTTACTGACAAGAACAAAGCCCATGGTCAATGATCCAGGTATACAATCCAACATTTTTCAGTCAGGTCATCTGGACAGTTTATTTTTTTTGTGCTGAAACGTTTCGCCTTCGATCCGGAAGGCTTCATCAGTCAAGGAAACACACAACAAAA
>NC_056518.1:29533277-29548775 GCF_014905685.2 Nematolebias whitei | reverse complement strand
AACTACTACTAACTACTTGTACTACTATTCCTACTTCGCAGATTTTCACTTATCGCAGGGCTTCAGGGTGCAGATCCCCTGCGATAAACGAGGGACTACAGTACAAGATGAAAGTTTAGGTTGCAAATAAAAATATAGGACACAATAATGTTAACAGTCACCAAAAAAAAAACTTCCCTCAAATGTTTGTTTATGTTGTTAAATCAACATGGTAGAAGTCAGACAATGGACGAACCCAACACTGGAGTTGGGCAATGAAATAAAACTCAGCCGAAGAAAGAAGTTTTGTAAATAAATAAGTTTTACAGGAGAAAAACAATTAGTCTCAGAAAAGAAACTCAATATTTAAATCATCGTCTAACTGCCTCTCTTTAGGCTCGATGGTTGAGGAGGAGGAAACATCTGTGGCTGAGCATTTTATTTTTCCACAGCAGTGTGATAAACATTATGGAGCAACAGGATTTCGTTTTGGGTCGGCTCGGCCCGCAGAACCGCGGTTTGTGACTGAGTAGTAGCTTTCAGCTAATCCACCCTGCTGTGAAAGCATTCTGTGTTATCTGCTGCTACATGCATGTCTACCACATGTTTACCATTCAGAGCAGTTCAACAAAAAAATTGTTTTTATAAACACTTCCTGGATTAAATCCCTGACGCAGATCAACGGACCTGCAGGGACGGCGAGCTAACGTGTCAGAAATAAACTGCAGGTAAATGGTGGCCGTTGTGCATCTTTTGAATGGGTCTTGCTGTGTCTGAAGCTGAAACAAAAAAGCTACAGATGTGTTTTTGGTGCAAATGCTTCAAATCCTATCCAGGTTATTTATTTACGTCATTTTATGCAGGGGAACTAGTTGTGGAATGTAAACAAAGATGTGTTTATCGGTCAGGATTTGCTTATTTGATTTGTAAAGCATTTTATATACACATTTAAAACACTCAAGAGTTTGTGTTGACCATGACTCTCAGCTACTACCACACCAAATTTTAGCTCAGTATCTGTAAAAGTCAGATTTTTGTTTGCTAGTGTTGACTAGCTGTGGCGGCCATATTGACTGACTCCAAAACTTAAGCCGGTTTTAAATGTATGAAGATTTCCATCAGATACTGGATGTTTGTGGACTTGGAAAGGAGTTTCGACAGAGTCCTGTGAGAGGTGGTTTACTGGAACCTCAGCTAGAAAGGCATTGCGGAGAAGCTAGTTCAAATTGTTCGTTCCATGTACGAAGGTGTTAAAACAACAGTCAGAACTGACAAAGGTAAAACAGCATTTGAGATTAAAGTTGGCGTTCATCAGGGTTCATGTCTCGGCCCACTTTTTATTGTGAGTTTATTGTTGAGAGCAAAATGGAGAAAAATTATTTATGTGGCTGACCCTGCTCCGAAAGGAGCGGGACATACAGCCAGAGAAAGAGAATGATTTCCATCCATTCAATTCACTCATATATTTATCCATCCATCGTCAGGTCACAGAGGCATTTCATCCCCACCCACCCCAGCCCCTCCTGTAGGATCCTTAGTCGCTTCCAGCCTGAGAACCCCTAACCCTCACAGTGAATTCTGGGTATTTCTGCTGTATTCATGTCGCCCTAAGATGAATGTTTTCCACGCTTGCTTTAATTTAAACAAAGTGAAAAAAGGACAACTGCTCAGGTCAGACTGCTGTGAATCTTTTGCTCACACGAACAGAGCCATTGATCCCATTTCTTCCATCGTTTCGGATAGATCCAAGTTTGTGAAATGGTTCTTGCGATGCATAAGAAACCCATGCATAAGAATTACTGTCATAGCCAACCCCGATATTATAAAATTACAGGCAGACAGAGCGACTCCTGGTGCTTTGTGGACAATTATCCCGCGGCTTGGATCGAGCGCCGCAGCGGATAAGAACCTCAGTCTGTCAGGATAAAAAAGGCCAGGGAGCGAGGCTCAGAGAGGGCCTGACTCCTGCATTAGAAAATTCCACTCCAAGAGGAACTTAAACTCAGAGGTAAGTTATTTTTTTTACCTTTTGATGTATGAAGCATACTTTAATTTCTTCAAAGCCCTTTTAACCACACAAGCACAAATACATTTTAGTTAAAGGTTTCAGAGACCTAAGTTTCCCATTTTCAGAATTTCTTGGTTCACGTTTAGGAGGTAAGCTGCCTCCATCTGGTGGTGAGGAGAGGCTCCAGCTCAGAGCTGGAAACAAACAGGAGTCATCATGGTGGGATTAATGGAAGAGAAGTCCTCTGCAGGTGGCAGCATGGCTCCATGTTCAAAGTAGGACTGGATGTTTGCCTCAGACCTCCAAACTCTGCAGGAAAACTGCATTTGTGCTCCTAAAACTCAGGAGAACTGGGTGCTGGGCCAGCTTCACCATGTTTTCAATTTAATCTTGTTTTGTTTGTCTCACTTGCTCTTAATTACAAACCGTGGCACACAAAGCTTAAATAAAACTTTTAAAAAAAGATTAAAAACACTAACAATCACCTAGATTTAAGTTAATAAAAATGTTTTTTTTTTCCCAGATGTTCTTAAAAGGGATTTCTGGCTAACTGCAAACATGCAAATTATTTAACTTTAATAACTCATTAACTTAATGAATTAATTAATGTAATTAATTAGTAAGTAGCTTGTCATATCTCCGATACAATTTAGTTACTGTAATTATAGGACAGAGATTCTAGATAGAAAGACAAGTCTCATACCTTATATTATGAGAGGAATATTTTTTAAAATAAACAATTTATTAATATTTACTTAATTACAAGTACTAATTGGTTAATCATCTCAAACTGCCAATTGATGAAAATGAAAGGCAACATTGGTCAATCTGAAGCTATGAGAACATGTCAGATCAAAAAGTAAAGCTAATATGTTGACAAATTGCCAATTTTTTTCATTACTTAAATTAATTAGGTAAGTTGTAAAATAAAGTAAACTCAGAACAAGTTAATGCCGACACATGACCAATAAACATTTAAAAACTGAATGCAACAATGCCATCAAGTAACTCTCAGCTAATTCTTGCTTCTTTCTTTGCAGTTGACATTAAACTTTGTTTAGAAGAGCAATTCTCCATTAAGGCAGTCAACAGACAGTTCAGACAAATCAGACTCTACAGCATCCTTTCATGATTCTAAAGCAGTCCAATAAGCAATTTTGTACTTTTCTGATTTTTTCAGTTTTCTTACTTTTCCATATTAGGGCACCAGTTTTCCATCTTCAAACCACACACGGACAATTTCAAGCCCTACTATTTTTCTTGCAGTATGTCCCTGACTTTATTGCATACAGTCTCAGCACATATTTCGGGGAATTCTCTAAGAATAGACCTTAAGTCAAGTCCAGCTTTTCTGAGTTTCTTCTCAAGGCCTTTTCTCCTTGTTTCATCTCTTTTGTGTTTTTGTAGACCCTGATGCCTGATTATTTCTTCCTCAAGGTCCTTTTGCTGCTTTCTTCTCTGGTCTCTCCGCCTTCTGTCAAGAGTAATGGCCTTTTTAAGCACCTCCTCCCTCTAATGCTCTTCTAAGTTGCGCAGTGCAATTTTTCTTTGCACTCTTTGAGAGCAAAGTATTGCATTAGGAGCATGTTGTATCAAAGGTGAAAGCATCCCCATAACTTCTTCTGTATCTATGTTGTGACAGCGGGAACAACATGTTTCTGCTTTCAAAGCTTCTGTGATATCCATTGCAAATAATTGTTTATATTGTCTCTCAATGATGGCTTGCAATGTGCACTTGGCCATTTCTGTGAACAAGGAGTTACGTTCATCTGTAACAGTTTGCACAAGCTTGAGGAATGTCTGATCTCCTCGGATGTAATTCCCAAAGGCATTCTTATCCCTTATCAGTTGTTAAGAGAAGAAATGGATTCACAGCAGTCTCTTGAAGGACGGATAAAACATCTGACTACTCTAATGCCATAGACAGTTTATTTCAGCATCAGCTGAAACATAGAATTTGGTCATCCATGGTCCTCCAAGATATTTTCCAAGTATACCAAAAATAAGTTCCAGCTGTGCAGTTTCCCTGCCCAAATCCTCAAGAAGGCTTTGCCGAAGGCCCCCACAGTCTGCATATTCTTTATCAAATAAGAATTAAGCTGTGATGTTCCATCAGAATTGCAGAGATTTTGAACAGTATGTGTAGTCTACTGCCTTTATAATGTGGCACAAGACCACATGGGAGCTGCTTCTTCTCCAAAAATGCAATAAATCCTTTTGGATCTCCCTTTCCATTCTTAAAGCGCATTTTGTTTACCCCAACATTATGATTTTTCCAGCTAAACAATCCCTACCATAACACTTGCCATGTGACTCCTCTAACTTTTTAAAAACAGTTTTTGATGACAAGGCAATGATGTCTAATGGATATTAATGACACTTCATTTCATTAAATGACTTTCCCTAGGTATCCTCAACCATTCTCATTGCACCCCGGTTTGAAGCACACCTGTCTGTTTTTGAATTTAATCTGTTCACCATTTATTTATTTACTTATTTTTTTAGTATCAGCAACATTAACATTATGGAAATATGCATAAGCCTCACTAATACTGTTCAGTTTTCTCAATATGTTGGGCGTAAATTTTGGTGATACCTCCTGGTAACTGTTCCATAGCAGCAACCATGCATTTGTCACTTGTGGTAAAGTGCACGTCATTTACATGAGCTCCCTTTTAAGTCATAACATCAAATCACAGTTTTGAGATCTGTGATCTCAATGGGATTTGCCTGGTTAAATAAAAAGGTTAATAAAATGCAAGTGTAGAGTCTGGATTCGAAAGAACATCTTCTGCTATCTGGAGATCTGCAATGGCGCCCAACTCACGTGCCATCATTTCCACTGTGCTTCGATGGACATTTTCATCAGTACCAGACTGCTTTGCAAGAGGTGGGATATTTGTTGTAGGTACCTGGTTAGTAATGTGGTCAAACACTTTAAGCCGCATTTCAGATGAGAACACACAGGATGCACATTTATTTTAATCAGCTGAAGAAAGATTTGAAACGGTTTCGTCAAGAATTAACTTTTCATTCTCTAGCTGCCCAATAATACAGTCCTTCTCCCTTAGTTTACTGAAAAGCTGTTCATACTCAACACGAGCAACAGGATTTCCTGGATTTTTTGTTGCATTTCAAACTCTGTTGGTTTGTCCTTTTCTCTTGTCATTTCTATTTTCACGGCATTAATTCTGTAAAACGTCTGTCCTCCACCAAGTGTTTCCTTAAAACTTGAATTGCTTTCTCTTTGGAAGCTATTCTGGTCGACTGTCTTTGTTTTTTGGTTTACAACTTGCCGAGGTAATTTCAGTTTTCTTTTCAGTTCATTTGCTCCTTTTGCTTTTTGTTATTTAACGATAAGAAATGCAGACATTTCTTCATCTTTAGTTTGCGGGGTATGATATTTCTTTGAACCAAGAAGAGTCCAGTATCTGCAGAGGAGGAAGCTGAGGGTGTCCCATGGACTTCTGGTGAAGGTCTCCGATTTGCTCCTGGTGCAGAATCCACATCCATCAAGCCCTCATCCCCTGGTCTTTGTTATAGAAGAGTGAAGTTTTTGTTACAAAATTTTGTTAACTTGGACATCACATCGTCTCTGTGAATATTGTAACATTTTTCTAAAATTTTGGTGACAGATTTTAAATCATTACAGTAAAATCTAAAAAAGTTAAGTCTGATCCTCTGGACATTCCAAAAAACAAAAACAAAAAGTAGAAAGTTTCATCCTTCATCTGAAAGTCTTGATGAAAATTCCCCCAACTTTACAGGTTACATGATTTATTGTTTGAATAAGACATCTGTCATTTTCAAAAAACAAAGATTATGTGTCCATTCAGTTTGTGTGGATTTTCAGAAACTGCACATAAGTTTTCATTGATGTTGTGCCTTTCCAGGTGTGCTCGGTGGTGGTTTCCTCTGGGTTTTTTTCATGATGACCTAAAAAAAAATTGAAATGACAACAGAACTCTATTTTTTTTACCTTTTTAGCTTGCTACAAAAAAGGAGTTAAGCAAAAATTTCATCACAAGAAAAAAAATCTCATCTATCAACTGCCCTCCATTGACAAATCATTGAACACAACAGAAAACTGAAAAAAGCAGGCCATCAAAATCCACCTGTTTCCATTTATATGAGCAATTTTTACATTGACTTCACCACAGATTAAAAATGTAATAATTAAGTGCACAAAAAAATCTAGATATTCATAAAGAAACGTATTTTTACTACATTTAAAATATAAGAATCTAATGATCATGGCTAAAACTCGACATCAGCTTTTGCTCAGATCTGGACATGCAATTCTGTCCACCAAATTAGACAATCTGAGCGTCGATAAAATTCCTTAAAATTAATCAGTTATAGAAAAATAGAAAACATCATTCTAAATAAGATATTATGGGTTTTAGAAAATATACTACTTACCGTTCAGCGCAGTCGATGGTTTGAGATGGTTTAATAAAGTTTCTGACCGAAAAAAATTCAGCACAAAACTTCCTCTAAAAAAATCTGGTGGGTGGATTTGGATTTTTTTTGTTCTAAGTTGGCAGAGAAATTAGTTTTCTTTTACATCAAACTTCGTTGATTAAGCTAACTTCAGGAGCAACAATCCAGAAACAAAAAAGTTGAAGGTACATAAAAAGCCGCTGCCCTTTATGCTAATTAGATGAACCGCACTGATAAAATGCCTGGGGCGTTGGATGTATATTAGTTTTAATATTTTACCGTTTCTCTATTCAACTAAAAGTTGTTGTTTGTGACACATAAAAACTCAATTATTTAAAATTGTACATTTTTACATATTTCACCTAATATTTTAGCTCTGGAGCTAATGATATTAGCTGTGAAGCTAGCTCATATAAATTAGCTCTGGAGCTAAAGCTATTAGCCATACACAGAAACAAGTTACCGAATTGTTTAAATAAGAGCCTACCATGTTGGCAAAAATGTCCCATTTCTTTTCTCTCTGTCCTCGTTTTTCTGTTCTGGTCCCCTCTGTCCACTCCAAACGTATTTACATCAAAAATCTCCACTGTTGGTCGCTGAAAGTTTCACTGCAGCTCAGGTCAAGCCTACTGTTAGTAGTGACGTATTAATGCGCTAAAACCCGCCAAAATGTCCACAAGCCAGAAAATATGACGCAGCAAATAATGTTGCCCCATAAATGTAAATCAGTAATAATAATAATAATAAACTGAGGATAAATGGTCAAAATAGTTGCAAATGCACACAAAACAATTCACAGCAACATATTTCAACAAGTAATTTACATTACAGGAGGAACTACTTTGTGGGGCGAATGAACTTTTGTTATGTGGCAGGGTCTCCACCTGCCTCTATCATCAAAGACACCTGCCGCAACTGGTCTATAAATATACCCAGAATGCATTGCAGCGTAAAAAATGACTGTGACATTCACCAGCGCCATAGAGAGATATTATTATTTTATTTTTTCTTTATAGGGCTCTGACATTCACTTATAAAAATTATAAAAACTAAACAGCCTGCAGTATTTTATGATCTTGCTTTTTTAGCTGTCATAGTTATTGATCAAATAAGATCTATTGTTCCAACTAGAAAACCTTTGAAATTCCAGTAATGCATTTTTTTAACTGCTTTCATGTGGTGAAATTAAAATAAAGAGTATTTTTAATATTGCTTTATATGTTTTTGGATAACCTGAAACAAGAAGGTTTCTAAATTATTTTTCATTCATTCAACCTTTATTTAAACAGGTCCGTCCCATTGAGCCATGAGGACTCATTTACAAGAGAGACCTGGATGCAGAGATGATTCCCAGTAATCTTTCTGTTTAAGAATGTGGCTGAAGAACCAAAGATCAGCCGAAGTCTTTATCCCTCCTGCTGCCCTTAGATCAAAAGACTCACGAGGCCACCATGAATGAGACAAAAATGTCCAAAGAAAATCTGGGTGTCCTAAGAGGACAAAAAGGACTATTTGTTTTTAAATAGTGAACTGTGGAGTTTTGTGAAAGTCACTTCAGCAGGGGCAGTTTAGGATCAGTAGAACTTCTAAAACAAACAAACAAAAAATATAAACAGTTTTTGAAAAGTTCGGCATTAAAAATGTAAATAAACATTTAATTAAAATTTTAATTTATAATCTATTCCCTCTGAATAAGGATAAGCAATTGAAAACCAAAGTTTTCACCTGTATGCTGGTCTAAATAAACTGGACTGAATTAATAAATAAATTTAGGAGAGGACAAGTATTAATAAGTTTAGTGGTGATTGTTTTTTTTTTCTTCAGTAAGTGATGTAAATTGTCAATAAAATATATGACAATAACAGAACAAACCTCTTGAATTTCTGTTCTGGCTTTAGGTTTTTGTGTCACCTCAGGATCTTCAGTGGCCCCCCACCTGGCCCCCCCATTGACACACCCCTGGGGGCGCTCCTGCACCTAAAGAGCTAAAATAAAACAGAAAGTCATTCAGATTTTATTTTTGGATTATTTGCTGTTTTTCAGCACGTCTGTCAGACGTCATCACTTAATGACAGAACCTTCTTCTTGTTGAAATGACTGAACAGTTTCAGAGTTAGTCCATGAATAAAAAACCTCTGTTTTAAGAATGACTCTAGGCCACGCCCCCTGAGCCCTCTGATTGGCTGTCGGGGGGAGGTTTTCCACCTTTAAAGCCCGGCCCTCCCTCCTGTCTGACACTTGTTGCAATCACCTGGAGGCAGGTCCAGCCGAACCCTCAGAAGGTCATCCGGGCTTCCCGCGGGGAGCGATGAACCCCTCCGACCCCCAGTCCCACCTGCAGCACCACACCTCCCCCACCCTGGGCTCTCTCCCCCCCAAAGGCGCGCGCCAGGAGTCCCCGGACCCGATGACCGCCTACTGCGACTCCATCAGCGGCGGGTTCCACCAGCAGGGCGCGCAGAGGCCCGGCTACGGCCTCCAGGAGTACCCGTCCTCCCCGAACCCGTACCTGTGGCTCAACGGACCGGGGGTGACCCCCTCCGCCCCCTACAGCCCCGCGCCCTTCATCCCTCCCTCCTACGGCTCCCAGCGGCCGTTCGTGGGCGGCTCTGCCGGGTTCGGCGCGCCGGACCTGGGCTGGTTCTCCATCAGCACCCAGGAGGAGCTGCTGAAGCTGGTCCGGCCCCCCTACTCCTACTCGGCCCTCATCGCCATGGCCATCCAGGGCGCGCAGGAGCGCAAGCTGACCCTGAGTCAGATCTACCAGTACGTGTCGGACAACTTCCCCTTCTACAAGAGGAGCAAGGCGGGCTGGCAGAACTCGATCCGGCACAACCTGTCCCTGAACGACTGCTTCAAGAAGGTCCCGAGGGACGAGGACGACCCAGGTACCAGAACCGGGAGGGAGGGGAACAGAACCAAAACAGACCACAGGAGAAACCTGATTAATTAGTTTGAGCAAAGATCTGCTCCCAACAGTCCTCAAGTTTATAATTAATTTATAACAAACTGCATTTCCTGAGAAAATGCAGTTTGAACGCTTATTGCTGAAAAACAGCTGAAATTAGCTATAAAGATGCTGAAATGTAGCTGAAATAGAACAACAAACCTAAATTAGCAGAAGAAAACAGAACACATGTTTACTGTATTAGAAGCAGAAATAAGCACAAACATTTGGAAATTGGCTTAAAAAAAGCTGAAAAGGCACAAAGAAGCTTGAAGCAGAAAGAACTGAAATGAGCTAAAAAAAAATGTGGAAAAGGCTAAAATTATCATCAAAAGAGCTACATAGTAGCTGAAAGAGCAAAAAAGCTGAAAGGAGCAAAAAGAAGTTAATCAGGCTGAAAGTAGCAGAAAATAACATGAAAAACTTGAATTTATCTGAAAACAGCTAAAATTAGCTAAAAATGCTGAAAAGGTAGACTATAAGTTCAAATTAGCAGAAGTAAGCAGAAAAAACACGTTTGCCCAATTAGACTGAAAGAAGCAGAAATGAGCACAGAAAGTGGAAATTAACTGAAAAAAGCTGAAATAAATAAAAAAAAAGGCTGAAAAGTAGCTAAAAGTGCAGAAAAATGCTTAAATTATCATAATTAAATGGAGAGCACAATTTTGCAGAATTATGCAGAAAAAAAGTTTAAATGAGTGTCCAAAATGTGGAATTGGTTGAAAAGGCTAAAATTAGCATAAAAACAGCTAAATGGTGGCTGAAATAGCAGAAAAAGTTGAAACTTGCATAAATAAGCTGAAAGGAGCATAACAAGCTGATATTAGCAGAAAGAAAATGGAAGAAACACAAAAATGTTGTAGTTAGCAGAAAGAAGCTGAAAGAAGTACAAAACATCTGAAAAAACAGCTGAAATTAGCTGAAAAAAGTTTTAATTTGCTCAAGGAAGCTGAAAGAAGCTGAAGCAGAACAAAATGTGAAAGGAGCAATAAAATGTTGTAAACATATATAAAGACTTGAAGGAGGTAAAATGAGCTCAATTCATTTTCTATGAGGAAAAAATGGCAGAAAAATATTTCAAAAAGCTAAAGTTGCACCAGTACGAAGAGTCATTGTAGGATTTTCCTGAACAAGCTGAACGTTTTGATTCATGATTTGATGAAATAGCACAAAAGTCATGGAACAAGAAAGATGCCAAAAAACGTACGAAAGAAAAATGGATCACAACAGAGTGAATGCTTCATTCAAACAACTATTACAAACGTATGATTTATTAATGTGTAATAGATTTATGAATATTTGTTGATAATTTGAGGCCAGGGTTCACTTTGGGTCAGCTGCACATTTACTTTGTAAAAATTTTAAAAGGATTATTAAAATATGTAAATTCCTTTATTTAATTAATTTAGTTAGTTTTATTATAAGTTCTGCAGCTGAAGCACAAAAAGTGAGAAATGTAGTTCTTTATTTTAATTTGTTATACTTCTAAAAACATTAAACGTTAGATTTACCTCATTTTAACCGTTTAAATTTACAAAGTAAAAATTTAAGCTTCAGATTCAAAATATTTCACAACTTCCTGTTTGTTAAAAATAAACAACATAAATATGTAAATAAACAGAAAATAAATGCTGTTGCACACGTTAAATAAAGGAAAACATTCTGGTTGAATTGGAATTATTAAGGAGTTTAATTTAATATATTTTAGTTTTAATCCAACAAAACAAGATTTAAATAAAAAAATTAACGATTTTCAACTCTCGTGAAAAATAATTTAAATAAATCATCGTAAATCTAAATTTTAAAAAGTCATTTTTAATTTGATGTCAGCAAAACATCTTTAAAAAGTTGTTCCAGCAGCAGAAGTCCAACAGCCAGCGGTCCGGATCAGAACCAACATTTAGTCTGATGAGGTGAATGATCAGCAGGTCAGAGGACTGGAGACAAACAGAGACTGTAGAAGTAAAGATGGACACAGATTCAGCAGTCTGTCAACAACTTCACAATAAAGTTCCTGAATGAATTTCAGAATAAAGGTTCTGAATAAAAACTTTAATCTCCATCATCTCCAGTTTATAATCTGATCCACAGATTAGAAGAATCTGAAGAAATCTGAGTTCAAATGACGAGGCCCTAAGGAGCCACTGCAGTAAAACCAAGTCTGGTTGGTTCTGTTTCTATACAGTTCATCCACAGATGCTGTTTAAAGCTCTATCAGACAAAGAAGAAGCCAGATGTGATCAGAACCAGAACCACTGCTGTCTTCTCTGGACCAGAGCTCGTTTCAAATGGGCTGAGGTGAAGTCCAGAACCGTTCTGTGGTCAGACTGGTCCAAATCTGAAGTTTTGTTTGGAAACCACAGACATTACGTCCTCCAGACTAAAGAGCAGAGGGACGATCCAGCCTGGATCAGTTCACAGGTCAAACAGCTGCCTCTCTGATTATATGGGGGTGCATTAGTGCCTCCAACATGAGCAGCTTCCACATCTGGAAAGACTCCATCAATGCAGAAAAGTATCTCCAGGTTTTAGAACATCTGTTCCATCCAGCAGAGAAGATCCAGGACTGAAGGACAGCTAGAGTCCTCCATCTGACCAGAACGGGACAACATTCCCTCCAAAACCTCCAACAACCAGTGTCCTCTGGTCCACCAACAACCAGTGTCCTCTGGTCCTCCAACAACCAGTGTCCTCTGGTCCTCCAACAACCAGTGTCCTCTGGTCCTCCAACAACCAGTGTCCTCTGGTCCACCAACAACCAGTGTCCTCTGGTCCTCCAACAACCAGTGTCCTCTGGTCCTGAATGGGCAACGTAGATGTGGAGCAACTTTACATAGTTGCTGACATCAGATTTCTTCGGTCTCCATCAGTGGGTCCGGTTGCTCAGCTCAAACGGTTGACGTGTTTCCGATGTTTGGTTGTGCAGTATTTTGTGTTTATGAGCTCAGGCGGGCGCAGCTTTTTGTTTTCACTCGTGGTCCAGTATTTCCAGAGCCGCGGTCGTTTGTATTCATGTTGATTTCTTTGTTCTTCCAGGCAAAGGGAACTACTGGACGCTGGATCCAAACTGTGAGAAGATGTTCGACAACGGGAACTTTCGCAGGAAAAGGAAACGACGGTCCGACCCGAGCGTGGCCGGAGCTGCAGGAGCAGCTAAGGTGGAGGACTGCAGGGGGACCGTGGGCCCCTCCCTGAAGCCCTCAGAGAGCCCCCAGCTCCTGGGGCCCTCCTCCCCGGACTTGGACCCGACAAACGAACCCCACAGATCCTCGTCTCCGCCGGGGCCCGCCTCGAACGCTCCGTGCTTCAATAACTTTTACAGCAGCATGTCGGCGCTCGGCTCAGGGGCCCCCGGCCGGCAGGGGCCCCTCGGGCTGGTGAACGAGCTGTCCAACAGGAACGTGAGCGCCCTGAGCCCATACCCCCACCACGGCCACCCTGGCGGGCAGGACACAGGGGGGTCGGAGCACGGCGACGGCTTCCATTTTAACCGTGGAGTTTACTACAACACGCTGGGCGGGGGGCAGGGGGGGCAGTTCAACTCCCACTTCTACAACAGCTTCAGTGTCAACAGCCTGATCTACCCCCGGGACGGGACTGAGGTCTGACGCCTCCGGACCAGAACTTTACCGCCCAATAAGACGCCTTTAGGAAGGACGTTTCATCAAAACAGCATCAGAGGCTGAAAACGGAGCACAATCTCTTCAGATCTCCGTTAAAAGATCAAAGACACGCAGAGATGAAACGAGCTCGCAGATCTTTGATCGAAAACAACAATTCTTCATCAAACTTTCACTAAAAATGATTTATTTTTAACCCAAACGACTTTAGAGCCCCGTTCAAATATAAAATATCCAGAAACTAAAACTTTTTTTGATATTCACGAGAGTTTCTTTTTAAACAATGTCTGAAGATTTTTTTTAAAGTTTAAACCATTAATTTGTTTTGAACTTGCCAAAGCTGCCTTTGTGATGCCAACGTTACCTCAAAACAGTTACATGCTCGCCCTTCTGTCAAACACAGTTATATTTCATTATAAACTGATAAAAAAGGGGGCTTGTTTTGTTTTTATGTTGACTAAAGCAGTGGTTCCTAACACTGGTCCTTGAGGAACGCCATCCTGCATGTTTTAGTTGTTTCCCTGCTCCAACACACCTGATTCAGTGATTTATTTACTTCCTCGTGTTCTGCAGAAGCCTGTTGACCACCCATTTATTAAAATCAGGTGAGTCGGAGCAGAGAAACAACTAAAACATGTATGTTGGTGTTCCACAAGGACCAGTGTTGGGAACCCCTGGACTAAAGTGCTAAAACTTGTGTAAATATGTGCCATAGATGATAACTTTTTGTAAATTGTGCCTATAGTTTGTGAATATTTGTTATTTATATTAACAGACATGTTTTTATTGTCAGCACATAGCTAACACAATGCACCGAAAACATTGTTAAATCCCATGTTTTGTAAAAAGAACCAGATGTTTCCGCAGCTTTGCTCTTTCAGGGTCATTAAAGGTCTCCTGAATCAGATATTTAAAAACCAGCTGAATAAATCTTAATCAGTTTTGTTTAATTTAAAATGAATTCCTCTGAATTTATTTGAATTGTTTCATTTCCACGTAGCACAGAAACCTACGTTTTTCCTTCTGTCCTCATTTCTTCACGTCTATACTTTTATCTTCCTGAGTTCTGAGCTTTTAATTAAATTTTTTTTTTCTATTTTTGAGTTTTTCGAGATTGTACCTCATAAATATAATAAACAGGATTCTTGGATTAATTGTTTTTGAACAATTAGTAAAGATTAAAAGAAAATAACTCATGATAAAGACTAAAAGCAGAACATCAACAGGTCAGAGTTGAATATCTGAGGAGGTTTTAGATATTTATGGCAATTTTTCTTCCATATCCTTAAAGTTTGATACGTTTTTAATCTTGTTTATATATTTTATGTGATTCTTTAAGTTTTCATGTATTTCTTGTTAATTTTACCCCTTTTTATTGGAGCGCAGTAATATGTCACTGCTTTCTTCAGTTGAACACAAAACTGAACATGTAAAATAAAAAAGATTCAAACCAAAAATCAAAGAATAAACACAGATATGAGCAAAATGATTAAATCTAGTTCAATAATCAGGAGCTCGCAGGCTGAGCAACAAAAATAAACTACCGGTCGGGTCAGTGGTTCTGGCTCATTATCCTCGAAGGAAACGCTCACACTTTGTTTTTATTTTATTTATTATAAATCAGAAAATCAACTTTAATCCGACTCAGATGAAAACTGTCTCGCAGAAATATTCTGTATTTATCCAACTTTGTAACGAGACAAACGAAGACCGAGCAGCTGAAATGAAAGATCAGTTCATTTATTTTGACGTCAGATTAACTGAAACTGAAACGAAACAGCAGCAGAGCAGAAAGTTCTGATCCGAGCAGATTTTAGTTCAACTTTGTTTTTTTTTCTTCTCTCTCTCTCTCTCTCTATATATATATATATATATATATATTTTTTTTTTTTTTTTTTTAATTTTCCACAAATATCCTGTTTGTTTGTATTTTTAAGATAAAACGTTGAAACTTTCTGATGAGTTTTATTCTGAAAACGAAAAAACTTCCTAATTTAAAGACCTGAAGATTCTTCGTCTGTGTCTCGGTGACTCCTCGAGATGAGCCAGAACTTTTCCACTTTGGACTCGACCTCGGTGGTGCTGGCAGCTGAATGAAACCGCTCGCTGCCAAGTGTGAATGTCTCCATTAGAGAAGATCCATTGACCCGGTTCTGTTTGATCACCTTCTCTTTGCGCCCAGAACATCACGCAGCTCGGCCTAATTTGGCTCCGTCAGTCCAACGAGTGAAGAGCAGCTTTGTTGATGAGCGGGTTAAACACGGTCTGCTGGGGCTGCTCTGACGGGTCACTGTATCCTGTAGGTTCATGACCTGACCCAAACCAAACCCCCCAGTCAGATGGCTCACAGTGCAACCATTCCTTCAGTCAGATGGTTCCCAACATGAACCCCACAATAAGATGGTTCCTAACAAACCCCCTCAGTCAGATCGTTCATAACAAAAAAACCCACAGTCAGATGGTTCCTAACATGACCCCCTCCAGATGGTTCCTAACATCCC
>NC_056518.1:29532785-29533267 GCF_014905685.2 Nematolebias whitei | reverse complement strand
GGTTCCTAACATCCCCCCCTCCCCAGTCAGATGGTTCCTAACAAAAAAAAACCTCAGTGAGATCGTTCCAAACATGACCCCCCAGTTGGATGGTTCCTAACATGACCCCCCGTTAAATGGTTCCCAACATGACCCCCCAGTCAGATGGTTCCCAACATGACCCCCCGTTAAATGGTTCCCAACATGACCCCCCTTAATTAGATGGTTCTCAACATGACCCCCCTTAATTAGATGGTTCTCAACATGACCTGCCAGTTAAATGGTTCTCAACATGACTCCCTCAGTCAGATGGTTCCCAACATGACTCTCCAGTTAGATGGTTCCCAACATGACCCCCCAGTCAGATGGTTCCCAACATGACCCCCCTTAATCAGATGGTTCTCAACATGACCCCCCAGTTAAATGGTTCTCAACATGACTTCCTCAGTCAGATGGTTCCCAACATGACCCCCCAGTCAGATGGTTCCCAATATGACCCCCCC
>NC_056518.1:29527957-29532685 GCF_014905685.2 Nematolebias whitei | reverse complement strand
CTCCCCCAATCAGATGGTTCCCAACATGACTCCCTCCTGTTAGATGTTTCCCAACATGACCCCCTCCAGTTAAATGGTTCCCAACATGAACGCCCTGTTAGATGTTTCTGTCATGAATCACGTCCCATAGATTATATTTTCTGTCACCCTGATCACTCTTTAAAGTTTGCTATATCTCTTTTCTCTGAGTTTCATTTATTCTGTCCGCTCTGGTAATGTTTGTTTGTGTACGTGAGTTTTAGTTTGTCTTCTTTGCATGCTGGTTGAGGGTGATGTCACGGTTGTTTAGTTTTGTCTTCACTGCAGCAGCTGATTGAACTCAACTGGCTGCACCTGTCTCTCTCTCACCCTTTAAAAGCTGCACTCTTTCTCCTCTTCAGTGCCCGACTGCCCGGTAGTTGAAAACAGTTCACTGCAAGTAAATACATTGCGTTTATGATCCTTGTTTCCCCATAGCCTTTGTGTCCCCTTGTCATAGTTTACCGGTCTCCTTGTTCCTGTCCTGCTCCTGGTTCTTGTTCTCCCCTCTTGGCTTGACCTCCTGGCTCATGGACCCACGACTCACCTGGACATCGTCTCTCGCTCGACCCTTTGGATTATTACGTCTTCTGCTTTCGGTTCTGACCTTCGCCTGCACGACAACGCCTCCTCGTCTTCTTCTCCGGTACCTCCTGTCTTCTGCTCTCCAGTTTTGGACCCTGGCTTGTGTGACCACGTCTTTTCTCTCAACGGACTCGCCACCCACCTGTTGCTGCGGCCGGTTGCAGCCCCTCACCGGACTCTGCCTCTCCTGCAGCAATCCGGATCAGTTTGGACCTCGTCCGTCTCCAGAACCTTCAAGCTCATCTGAGACGGTTAGTCCTCCTCATTCTGACTTTTGCTCTCCATTATCTCCTGCACGACCACTAACCGATCTCTGTCCCAGACTCATTCCTGATCCGGAACCGGTTCAATCTGCTATACTTCACCTTGAAAATAAATATAATTTAATTTAGACTTTTTTGTGTGGTGATTTTGGTCCAGCCGTTAAGTGGTTAGTTACAGTTTCCCAACATGGCACTCCAGTTAGATGGTTCCCTACATGACCCCCCTATCAGATGGTTCCCTACATGACCCCCCTATCCAATGGTTCCCCTACATGACCCCCCAATCAGATGGTTCCCAACATGGCCCCTTCCAGTTAGATGGTTCCCAACATGGCCCCTTCCAGTTAGATGGTTCCCAACATGGCCCCTTCCAGTGAGATGGTTCCCAACATGGCCCCCTCCAGTGAGATGGTTCCTAGCATGACCCCACAGGTCAGAAGCCACTCCCCACCCATGCACCCTCCCCTGTCAGATGTTTCCTCTGAAGAGGAACGGAAGAAGATCGACAGAGCGAATTAAACAAACCTGAGACGGAGGACAGACTCTGAACGGTTCTTTAGGACGGGACGTAGATCTTCTGGACAGATTTCTGTGAAACTCAGATCAGTGAGTGTTTGAACACAGCTCGCATCTAATCAGACTGGGCATCGACAAATTCAGCTATAACTCGGTCGTATTAAAAGTACTGAACCAGGACTTGGTCTGGTAGTAGCTGGGAGTCGTCCCCAACACATGCTCTGAGCACAGTTAACTCCTTTGAGGTTCTGGACTGTTCTGGGTGAGGTTGAATACTTTAGTTGGACCTGAAGGCCGTTCTGGAGGATTATGCTGTTTGTTTTTTTTGGTCTGATTTCTGAAATTTATTTTATCTCCTGATTGACCTGAAAACATGAGACAGTGCAGGGGGGATGAGAATGGAGGGGTTTCTGAGTGGATGTGGGGATCTGGGTGACTCAGGACGGGGGATGGGGGGTTCTCAGAGTATGATTTGATCTCGTAAGGCTCACTTAAGTGGTTGCTTTACCTCTCGTGTAGAGCTGGTGATCGGAGCCGGGTCAGCGCCGGGTTGAGGTGTTGTTCATTATTTTTCCGCCTGTCGGATCTCATGAGCTGCCGCGGGAGACGATGGCCCGTTGGGCGGCCGGGGAGCAAAGGGCCCGCCGGCGGGGGTACGTCAAACACACTCAAAGCCTCTCGCCTCGGCCGGGGGAGGATTATGATCAACAAAGCATGTCCTACACCTGCACCAGCCGGCACAATGGAAACTCTGCGGGCCGATGAAGACACAAGGAGGGACCCCCACCGGTGAAATGGATTACATTAACCCCTTCTGTTGGTCCACTTTGGACTCGGACATCAAACTGACAAACTGCACGTCCTGCAGAGAAATAAAAACAGTCGGGGTGTTTACAGTCAAGCTATTTCCCCAAAAAGTGTGTATCTTTTGTTCATTTTGGAGAAGAAAGTAATTTATTAACAGAAGCTCTGTTTTTTGCTGTAATATTTGAATGTTTTTTTTTTTTGTAAAAACTCATGAAACTATGATTGTTTAAAAAAACCTTAAAGTAGTCAAAACAGCAGTTCAGTCATAAAAAGTCCAATTGATGATGCTTCTGCACAGCAACTTGTTTTTCTCTCTAAAAT
Source organism: Nematolebias whitei (assembly GCF_014905685.2). Taxonomy (NCBI): domain Eukaryota; kingdom Metazoa; phylum Chordata; class Actinopteri; order Cyprinodontiformes; family Rivulidae; genus Nematolebias; species Nematolebias whitei. The sequence continues at coordinate 29,530,175 of NC_056518.1, read as the reverse complement.
TATATATTATATATTAAAGTTATATTCTTTATGTATTTTATATTCTTTATTCCTGTTGATCTTTGTTCTTACTGTAAAGTGTCATGAAAGGCGCTTTTTAAATAAAATGATTATTATTATTATTATAAAATATAGTAATAATAAAAATAACTAGAGAATTACATTTCCTGTGAAAATGCAGTGTGAATGATTATTGCTCAAGAACTTGCTGAAAAACAGCAGCTAAATTATGCTGAAATTTAGCTGAAATGGAAGAACAAGCCTAAGTTAGCAGAAGAAAGCAGAAAGAACACATATTTGCTGAACTTGGTTTAAATAGGCTATGAGCACAAAAATTAGTAAACTAGCAAAAAAAAAAAAAAAAAAAAAAAAATGAAAAATAAAAAAAAAAAAAAAAAAAAAGAAGAAGCTGAAATCAGCAAAAAATAGCTGAAAAGTAGCTGAAAAGGCAGGAAGAAGTTTAAATTATCAGAAAAAAGTGGAGAGAGCATAATGGTGCCCAGTTAGGCTTAAAGAAGCAGAAATGAGAACAGAAAAGTGGAAATTAGCTGGAAAAAAAGCAGAAATTAGCCAAAAACAAAAAAAAACAGCTGAATAGCAGCTAAAAAAAACAAAAAGAAAAAACAGAAATAAGCTCAAATTACCAGAAGGAAGTGGAGAGAGCAAAATTTTCAAAATAAGGCTGAATGAAGTAGAAATGAGAACAAAAAAGTAAAAAATAATCTGAAAAATGCAGAAATTTGTCAAAAACAACTGAATAGCTAAACAAGCAAAAAGAAGCTTAAACTACCAGAATGAAGTGGAGAGCACGTTTATTGGATTAGGGAGAAAAACAATTAAATGAGTGCAAAAACTGTGGAATTAGCTGAAAAAGCTCAAATTAGCATAAAAACAGCTAAATAGTAGCTGAAATAGCAATAGTGGGAGTGGTGGTGCAGAGGTTAGTGAAGGTGGGCCTATGAATGGAAGATTGCTGGTTCAACTCCTGGTAGTGACAACATCAAAATGTGGGTGAGGCACGTGAAGCACCCACAACCTGCCTCCACCCTCATTTGCTCCATTCTGGGCCCTTGAGCAAGGCCCTTAACCCCCACCATCTGCTCCCCCGGGTGCCCTAGATGTCAGCTCTCTGCTCCACACAGAGGGCTGTGGAAGCTCGGTGGTCTGTGGTTGCATCAGGAACAGCATCCGACGTAAAAATAACTGTCAAATCTTCGTACAACTTGATTCGCTTTGGCAACCCCTGAAGAGAAGAGCAGCCGAAAGAAGAAAGTAGCTGAAATAGCAGAATTAGTTGAACCATGCAGAAATAAGCTGAAATTATCAGAAAGGAGTTAAAAGAAGCACAAAAACAATGCAGTTAGCAGAAAGGAGCACAAAACAGCTGAAATTAGCTGAAAGTAACTGCTTTTTTTTTTGCGCAAGGAAGCCAAAAGAAGTTGAAGCAAAATGTGAAAGGAGCAGTAGAAGGTTGTAAACACATCTAAAGATGTGAAGGATGGAAAATGAGTTCAATTCATTTTCTGTGAGAAAAAATGGCAGAAAAGGCTAAATATTTCAAAAAGCTGAAGTTGCACCAATACCAAAAGTCATAGTACCCTTTTCCTGAACGAGCTGAACGTTTATGATTAGTTGAAATAGCACAAAAAGTGCTGAAAAAAAGTGATGCATAAACACAAACTGTTCATTTAATGTATCATTTGAATATTTTAGAGCATTAAAGAAAAACAGAAGTAAAGGAGCTTCAGTCGTGCACCCTTTGGTTGGGAGCCCGAGTTGGAAAGGATTATTCGTTAAAAAACGTTCATTAGTTTGACAGTTAATGTTGACGTGGTGCCCTGCCTGTATGTATGCATAGACTGAAGTGGGGGGGCATACAAGACATTTCTGCCCTGATCCTCCCACCATCTCCTCCTCCTCTTTTCTCCTCTAATTGGACCGTTCTGCTGGACTCTCTCCAGATCACACTGTCGTTTTTACATAGCGTAATAAGCTATTAGCCCCCGCCAGCCCCAGGATCCGCCGCCACCCCATGCTAATCGACATGGACGTGGTCATTGTGCAGGACGGGGGACCCGGTACAGCACAGTCCGGCTATTGTTGTTGCCCAGAACCAACGGGCTCGGGACAGCCATCCCCTTCGTTCTCTGGGAGGAGGGTCAGAGATAAATAGAGGGGGAGATCAGGCCGAGGTGAACTCATTCTCATACCCCCCCCC
>NC_056518.1:29526962-29527857 GCF_014905685.2 Nematolebias whitei | reverse complement strand
GGCACATCTGTTTAATTAATTGATGAATATTGTGGCTCTTTCACGACATCCCCCCCCCCCCCCCCCCCCCCTCAGAAAAAACAACACAAACTGTAACACCTTTAATTTAACCGCCCTGCTTTGGTAAAAATATGACTTTCTGCCTCGTTCAGAAACATGCAGTTAGGCCTCTCCGGTGATTCATGATGTCGTTAAAGAGTGACAATATTCATCAATTAATTAAACAGATCCACAAACAGCTCCATCTGTAACAAGAACTATTTCAGTTCACATGAATTTATATTTTTTAATATGCTAAATGCTCATTTTCTTCACAGTTTCTGAGGTTGGCCCCAGGAGAACAGTCTGACTAACCCTCAGAAGGTCCCGCTCCAGCCGCTAACGTCCGTTTTTCAGTCGAGCGCCCCAATTTTTAGCCTGCATGCAGGCGGCTCGTCTGTTTAGGACCAAATGTTTGCTCGTGCACATTGTAAGCTTGTTTCTGATCTTCACATCCAAACTAAAACAGTTGGGTCGGACAAGATGAGAAATAAACAACTAAAAACACAAACAAAATTAATGTGTGGCTAATTTTTACCCATGAGACCTTCAGAGGGTAACCGAAAACAAAAGCTCTGTCACGAGACGCAACAGACGCTCCAGAGAACAACGAAGACGCAATAGAAATACAACAAAGATGCAATGGAGACACAACGGAGACATACCGGAGACACGACGAAGACGCAATAGAGACACAATGGAGACACATCGAAGAAGCAATGGAGACACAACGGAGACACACTGGAGACACAAAGAAGTCAACAGAGAAACACAAGGGACGTAATAACGATGCAATAGAGACATATCGGAGACACACTGGAGACACAAAGAAGATGAAATGGAGACACAACGAAGA
>NC_056518.1:29506198-29526952 GCF_014905685.2 Nematolebias whitei | reverse complement strand
ACACACTGGAGACACAAAGAAGATGAAATGGAGACACAAAGAAGATGAAATGGAGACACAAAGAAGATGAAATGGAGACACAAAGAAGATGCAATGGAGACACAACGAAGACACAAAGAAGATGAAATAGAGACACAACGGAGATACAACGAAGACACACTGGAGACACAAAGAAGTTGCAATAGAGACACAACGGAGACACAGAGGAAAATCAGACATGACATGAAACCTGAGCAGCTATATGGACCGGGCTGCTGAAAAGAGTGGACACACCTGACGTAATGATACCTGGGGACAGGTGAGAGTGGGCGTGGCCAGAGCTGAGGGCGAATGAACTGGTGACACATGGAAGCAATGAAAACACGCAGAGACCAAACTACAAAATCAGGAAATCTGTAACTTAGCTCCTTTGTCAGACTGATCATCTCAAGTTGTGAAGCAGTTTGTTTGTTTTTTGTGTTATTTCGTAACTTGTGTTGATTTTTGGTAATCTGGTTCGGTACGTCATCATCTTGAACACCTGAGTTTCATCAGTCCTCAGCAGCACATCTGTCCTCTGTCTCTAATAGCCCCTGCAGCAGATCCTGGTCCAGGTTTTCTGCCTCTTCCTGTCAGGTCCTTCTGTGTTTGCTCAGTCCTGGTTCCTTCACTCACCTGCTTGGTTTCGTTTTTGAAATACTACCTTTCCAAGCTAACATCAAAACATGACAGCTGTGGTGTCAGCCATTTTGTTTTCATTTGATCCTGTTATTACTGTTGCTGAGGGGTGAGTGAGACCAGGCGCTGGCTGAGAGGGAACTTTAGGAAACTGTTGCATGTTGCAGCTCCCTGTGCAAGTCTGAACACCTCCAGGCAGAAGATCAGAGGGTTATCTCATCTGAGGCCTCGGTGCTGCAGCAGAGTTAAAACCTGCAAACAGGGGGTGGGGGGTGGGGGGTGGGGGGGCCTTAATGCTGTACTCGGTGCAGGAGACTCTGAACTAGCTGCTGCAGAACTGATGCATGTGTGCACGAATCAAGAAGAAGCTGTTAAATGAATAAATATCTTACCAGTTTCAGGTTCTTATTGGCTGGACTTTTGTAATTCTTTATTATTTGGGCGTACATAAACTTTTTTTTTAAGCCTTCAGTTGATCCAAAATGCTGCTGCCATAGTTTTAATGAGAGTTAGTAGGAAAGATCATGTCTCTCCAGTTTTAGCTTCTCTCCTTTGGCTCCCAGTCAAATTCAGAACAGAATTCAAAATCATATTTCTAACTCTCAACAACCAAGCTCCATCTTATAGTAGAGATCTTACTGTTCCATATTTACTCAACAGAGCACTTTGCTCTCAGACTGCAGGTTTACTTTTGGTTCCTAGAGTTCCAAAAGCAGAATGGGAGGAAGATCTTTCAGTTCTCAGACTCCTCTCTTGTGGAACCAACTTCCAATTTCTGTCCATGAGGCTGACACATTGTCTACTTTTAAGATTATGCTTAAGTCTTTTATTTTAGATAAATCCTATGGTTAGGGTTGGCTTGGGTTTCCTGGGCTATCCCTTAGTTATGCTGCTATAGGCTTGTAGACTGCTGGAGGACACATTGACCACATTTCCTCAATCTGCTGTTGCATTTACTTGCTCTACTCTTTATGTTTGTGTTTGTAATTATTTCTATCCTTAACATGTTTTTTATTTTTCCTCCTATAGAAAGTAGACCTGAATAGAAACTACACATGGACCATATAAACTACATCTGGACCATAAAAACTACATCTGGACCATATAAACTACACATGGACCATAAAAACTACACCTGGACCATAGAAACTACATCTGGACCATATAAACTACATCTGGACCATAAAAACTACATCTGGACCATAGAAACTACATCTGGACCATATAAACTACACATGGACCATAAAAACTACATCTGGACCATAGAAACTACATCTGGACCATATAAACTACCTGTATCATAGAAACTACAACATGGACCACAGAAACTAAACCTGGACCACAAAAAAAAAAAAAAAACTACACATGGACCATATAAACTACAACCTAGACCATAAAACATGGACCACAGAAACTAAATCTGGACCATATAAACTAGAACATGGATCAGAGAAACTATAACTTGGACCTTAAAAACTATATATGGACCATAAAACTACAATCTGGACCACAGAAACTACAACTGGACCATATAATCTAGACTTGGACCAGAGAAACTACACCTGGACCATATAATCTAGGCCTGGACTGTAGAAACTACAACATGGACCATAAAAACTACAATCTGGACCACAGAAACTACACTTGGACCATAGAAACTACAACATGGACCATAAAAACTAGAATCTGGACCACAGAAACAACAACTGGACCATATAATCTAGGCCTGGACCATAGAAACTACAACATGGACCACAGAAACTTCACCTGGACCAAAGAATCTAGACCTGGACCAGTCCTTCTGTCTATTCCTGCATCTCCTTCTGGTCCTAGGAATGAACCTGAACCAGGATGGGCAGCCATCTTGCCCAGCCTGGTTCTGGTGAAGTTTTCTTCCTGTTCAAAGGGAGCGGTTCTTTTCCTTCTTACACTGTTGGTAGTTTTTTTTTGGACAGCGCCCTGAGATGTTTGTTGTGAACTGGCCTCCTATAAACCAGTTGGAACTGTTTCAAACTGTTTGGACTGGACAAACTCTTTGAGTTTGGAGGTAAATCAATCCCAGGTTGTTTCTGCAGGCTTGTTCTTAGCCCCATGGATGTCCATGATCGTTTGTTTCACCTTTAATTTCTTTGTTAACCTCGAACAGTCTCTCTGGGGGAACTGTTCTGGATCCTGCTTGTGTTGCGCTGCAGGTTTGGGCCTCGGGCATATCATGGACGGCTGTTTGTCCCGGTTCTGCCTCGGGGGTTGGGGGTCGTGTTTACCTCAAAACAGACCACAACACGGTTGCGATGCTCGCGCACTGCGCCGCGGTGTGAGCCATAAACAGAACACACACACACACACACACTTCCTTTACTCTCCTTGTGTTTTCGTCAATAAAAACAGGATCTTTAGATGTTGACGAGCACATTTTAAAGATTACATCACCTTCAGAAAGCTGCAAAGATTTGAAGCTTCTTCCTGCTTTTCATGCTGGAGGGTGATCATGTAATTACACGTGTCTTTGGGCTTTATTGTGTCTGTTAGCAAAATATCTCATGAACCAGTGAACAGATTTGAATGAAGCTCCCAGGACTTAATCACTGGACGTACGCCTACAACTCTTTAACCTTTGGAGTCAGCCCGGTTCAAGATGGCCGCCACAGCTAATCAACTTTAGCTAACACAAATGCAGCTAAAACTCAGATAAAGATATTGAGCTAAAATTAGGTGCAGCCATAGCTGAGAGTCAACGGCAACACTTTCTCTGAGCACCGCTCATTGTGACATCTTTGCCCAAAACTTGAGCTTGAACAGTTGTCTGTTAGCATAATATCTCATGAACCACTGAATAGACTTTATTTAAACTTTCAAGAAATAGTCGTTAGATGAACGTCTACAAGTTATTAATTCCTAAATGGCTGCTGCAGCTTTGCAAACATAAATATCGCTGCAGCTCAGTGACTTTTACAGATCATGAGCTAAAGTTTGGAGTGGTAGTAGCTGAAGGTCATCCCCAGCACATACTCTGAGTGAAACATTTCATAACATTTGTCTACATAGGACGAGCATTAAAAGCGGTGGGTGATATGCATTCCTTTAAGGAATGGGTCTAAATTATCACACTTCAGTCGGTTAAAAAACAGAAATTTTGTGTTTTCTGAAGGTTTCAAGTTCCTTGGATCACAAACAGAAAGCCTCAGAGGTTTCTAGTCTCCCCCACCCACAATCCCCCCTCCCCAAGTCCAGGTGCAATCTGGGGCCATCCGCGACGCTCCGTCAGCTTCGCCCTGGGCATGCAGAGGGTTCAGCCGGGGGCACACGGGGGGAGGGGGCGTCTTTCCACCCGGGTCGGTAATTTGGACAGAAAGCTGCAGCCAGCACCGCTCCGGAGCCGGGGCAGCGAGGCGGTGAAGCGGCCCAGGCTCAGGGAGCTCAGTGGGGGCTGAACTCAAGATGGCCGACGTGTTTCCAGCTCTTCATCCCTTCTAATTGTCCTCCTCCTCCTCCTCCTCTGGTTCTGTGATCAGCTCCATCAGCTCCTTTGTTCCCGACCCGTTCCTGCAGAAACAGTTCACACTCAGATTCATGACCCAGAAGAAAAACATATCCATGAAGAAGCGTCTGCACTGGGACAGGTCCTGTAAATTAAAGGCCCGGTGTGCCTCAAAGGAATGCACGTCGCCCGCCAGAACCAAGACGACAGAGACATGGGCCAAGTGGTCCCGTCAGCTCAAACTTCAAAACTCCAGCTTTAGATCAGATGCTGCCGTTTCACGCAAACCTTAAAAACAACGTTATCAGTCAGCCCTCAGAGTCCGTGCTGAGGATGACTCACAGCTACTACCACACCTTTACCTGTTCTCATATTAAAACATTCAGCTCATTCAGGAAATGGCATGGGGCCTTTGGTTTTGTCTCTCATATTTTCTATTTTTAAACTTTATTTAAACTCAAACGCCCCACAGAAATACGTCAAGGTTATTGGTTCTCTTTGAAATCACCGTCAGCTACTAATGCTTATCTTCCATTGATTCTTTTAGCTACTATTCTGCTTTTTTATCTTTTAGCTACTATTCCATGGCTTTTAGTTTATATTCTAAGCCTTTAGATTGTTGTTTACCCCTTTTATTCTCTGATCTGCTAATTTTAGCTTCTGATTTGCTAACTTTGGCCTCTGCTCTGCTAACTTTTGCCAATGTTCTGCTCATTTTAGCGTCTGTTCTGCAAATTTCAGCCTCTCCTGCTCATTTTAGCAATTGTTCTGATCATTTTACCCTTATTTCTGCTCTTTATAACCTCTGCTCTGCTCATTTTAGCTTCTTTTTTGCTCATTTTAGCCTCTGTTCATTTAATTTTAGTCTCTGTTCTGCTCTTTTTAGCTTATGATTTGCTAATAAGGGCTTGTGTTCGGCTCATTTTAGCCTTTGATCTGCTTATTTTAGCTTCTATTTTAATTTTTAGCTTTTGTTCTACTAAATTTTGGCTTCTGTGTTGCTCATTTTAGCCACTGTTCTGCTCATTCTAACCAAATTCCTCTGTTTAGCCTTTGATCTGCTTTTTTTAAGCTTCTGATTCACTAATTTTGGCCTCTATTGGCTAATTTTAGTTTCTGTTCTGCTCATTTTTTTCCTTCTGTTTGGCTCATTTTAGCCTCCATCACATTTTAGCCTCTGTTCTGCTATTTTAAGCTTGTTTTATCAATTTTAGCCTCTAATCTGCTCATTTTAGCAGTTGTTTGGCTCCTTTTAGCATCCGTTCTGCTCATTTTAGCTTCTGTTTGGCTCGTTTTAGCCTTCATCTCATTTTATCCTGTTCTGATCTTTTTAGCTTCTATTTTAGCAAATTTAGCCTCTAATCTGCTCATTTTAGCTGTTGTTCTACACATTTTACCTTCTGTTCTGCTCATTCTTTCTTCTGTTTGGCTCATTTTAGTTTCTGGTTGTTTTTGTTTTTTTTATCAAATTTGTACTCTAATTTGCTCATTTTAGCTGTTGTTCTGTTCATTTTAGCTTCTGTTCTGCTTTTTTATGTTTCAGTTTTATCAGTTTTAGCCTCTAATCTGCCTTTTTTTAGCCTCTGTTATACTCATTTTAGCCTCTGCTCTGTTCATTTTAGCCTCTATTACCAGTATTCTCATTTTAGCTGTTGCTCGTCTCATTTCAGCCTCTGTTCTGCTCACTTTAGCTCAGGCTGTACTTTCACATGCATGCACTTCTTACTGTAGTTGATGTTTTGTAATAAAATAAATCTTTTAGTATCGTATTGTACTGACTCAGATGGTTCGTTGTTGGGTTTGAATCAGTTCGGTGCTGAGTTGTGTTTCCTGTATTCGGTCTGAACTGGACTGAATCGACACCTCGTAGATAAACCGAATGGATCTGAACGACTGAACACCTCAGCGCTGCAGATTCACCTGCCAGCTTGTGTTAGTCAGTGTGAGGTCTACATCTGCCACGGCAGGCACAGCCAAGTGATAGAAGGTAATAAAGCAGCCCATAATAGAGCACGCAGAGGATGTAATTACAGTGAGGGATGCCTTTTAAAGGCTTGTTTGTAATGATTCATGGTTGCACAAATGCAATTTTCTTGTCACTCCCCTCTCATCCCTCTCTGCTGCCTGCCTGGATCTGCAGCGACGGCCTTCCTCTCACTGAGTCTTTGTGCTAACCCGGCGGATTTCCAATACCTAGATAAAAAAAATTCATGCAGAAGATAAATCTGACCCAGTTGATTCGAGACAAGGGAGAAGTGGCTGAAAAGGGGCTCTCTCAAATACCTCTTTGGCTTGTCAAGTTCTGCTGAAACTCGGTAATGGATCATTCATTTAAACCAAATGTGCAAGACAAGGAGTGGGTTCTGACCAGGACCAGGGGTGAAGACCCTGTCTTCAAGTGGAGGAGCTCAGAAACGCCACAAGATTCATGACCTTGACTTCAAATGTGATGAAGTTGGTTTCGATCCACTTCTTGGTTCTGGATGAGCTTGACAGGTCTGTTGCATTAGTGCCTCTAACATGAGCAGCTTACACATCTGGAAAGACTCCATCAATGCAAATGAGTAGCTACAGGGGCTAGAACATCATCTCCAGTCCAGCAGAGAAGATCCAGGACTGTAGAATGTCCTGTTGAGCATGCATCAGGAGACTGTAGAATGGCTTGAGTCCTCCATCAGGTCAGAATGGGACAATATTACCTCCAACGACCGGTCTCCTCAGGTCCTCCAAAACCTCCAATGACTGATTTAATTGGGTCCTATCTCCTTGGGTCTTTTAAAACCTCCAAAGGCTGGTCTATTTGAGTCCTCCAAAACTTTGAACAACCGGTCTCCTTGAGTCCTCCAAAACCTTCAATGACCAGTCTCCTTGGGTCCTTCAAAGATTGCAACAACTGATCTCCTCAGGTTCTCCAAAACCTCCAACGACCAGTCTCCTTGGGTTTTCCAAAAATGGAACGACCAGTCTCTTCGAGTCTTCCAAAACCTCCAACGACTGATCTCCTTAAGTCCTCCAAAAATTTGAACTGATCGCCTCAGGTCCTCCAAAACCTTCAACGACCAGTCTCCATAGGTCCTCCAAAACATTCAATGACTGATCACCTCTGGTCCTCCAAAACCTCCAAAAGACCTGTCTCTTTGGGTCTTCTAAAACCTCCAACAACCAGTTTCCTTGGGTCTTCCAAAACCTTCAACGAACAATCTCCATAGGTCCTCCAAAACCTCCAATGACTGTTCACTTCCGATCCTCCAAAACCTTCAAAGACCTGTCTCCTTGGGTCCTGGTTGTTTACTTCCTGACCTGGAACAACTTTAAAATAAATAAAAAATTCTCATTGAATTTCTAAAAATGGTTGTTTCCTCAGTTTAAACATACGATGCGTTTACTTTGATCTGTTGTGAGTCAGATACAAGATTTGATGATTTATTTGGTTTTTGACTGACGTTCCAAACAACCTGCCAACAGGACTCGGGTTGTTCAGGATCATTTCAGACGAGTTTCTTTTGTTCCTGATTCTGGTCATCTTTTTGCTCCCATCGTCATCCTCGAACTCTTCCACTTGTTACCAAGTTAATCAGGTTTGATTTGTTTTTATTAACGATGGTCGAGGGTGACAACAACTCATACCCAGGTGACTTTTCTGTCGCATGTCATTCAACTCATTACCGTCCTCTCCGGTGTCACTTCTTCCTTTCCCCAAGAAATAAAACTAACATACACAGGCAGCAGGCGATGTGCTTTCCTTTAAAGAATGCTACGCTCGGTGTGACGTAATGACAGAAAGGGACATCTTTTCTCATCTTTTTCGTCGTCATTCTGTCCATTAGCCTGTTTGTCACTTCAGATGAATTCTTTGAGGATAAAACCAAAACGCGGCACTCAGCGGAGCGTTCTGCGGCTCGTCCACATCATCTGTTCCCAACCAAGCCTCAGACATCAAAGGCAGGTGGAGTGAAACCATGAAATTACAGGTAAGGTGTCAATTACCCTTTGAAACCAAGCACTCTCCAAATCCAGACAAGACCCGGCCGGTCCCTGGAATTAGAACAAATAGACTGGAGGAGAGGGAAGAGGAGGTTCTACGGGCCGTGTTGACAGCGAGGCTTCAGCGTAAAGCGCCTTCACTTAGCATTAGATTACCTGTCGGTTCCTCACGCTGTTCCACAACCTGCTGCAGGTTCTCGTTCGGTTCCTGCTGAAACAACCGTTTTTATAACTGTATCCTGAGGAGTCGTGGCTCTGACAAACTATCGACTGGATCTCCTCCTCATGGAGTCAAACAAACCGAGTTCCTTCAGGTTGAACCCGTTCAGCGACGATTTGATGAAAAGGCGGAGCTTGTTAGTCCTGTTAGCAAAATATCAAGTTTTAATGAAACCTTGTGGGATGAATCATTGAAAGTTCAGCTACAACTGATGAACGTCTGGAGACATCTCAGTTAGGACATGTCCAAATGAGATTAGCATCCATCATCATCCATCAACATCCATCATCATCCATAAAACATCCATCCATCATCCATCACCATCCATCCATCAACCATCCATCACCATCCACCCATCATCCTCCATCAATCATCCATCATCATCATCATCATCCATCATCATCATCCATCAATCATCCATCACCATCCATCCATCATCCATCAGTCATCCATCAACAATCCATCATCACCATCCATCCATCATCATCATCCATCCATCATCCATCATTCATCCATCATCATCCATTCATCATCCATCACCGTCCATCGTCCATCCATCATTTATCAACAATCCATCATCCATCCATCATCATCCATTCATCATCCATCACATCCATCCATAATCATCATTCTTCCATCATCATCCATCCATCATTCATCAACAATCCATCATCCATCATCATCAATCAACCATCCATCCATCATCCATCATCCATCAACCATCAATCACCATCCATCCATCATCCATCCACTCATCCATCCATCATCATCCATCAGTCATCATCCATCAATCATCCATCCATCCATCATCATCAACCATCCATCATCCATCATTATATATCCAGCATCCATTTATCATCCATCCATCATCCAGCACATCCATCCATCATCCATCCATCATCCATCCATCCATCTATCATCCATCATCATCCAGCCAGCCAGCCATCCATCTATCAGTCTGCCCATCCATCAATCATCATCCATCCATCCATCATCGATCGATCCATCCATCCATCCATCCATCCATCCATCCATCCATCCATCCATCCATCCATCCATCCATCCATCCATCCATTCTCTCATTCTGGACTCAGGTCTCGGGAGCAGCAGCTTGAGCAGGAAGGTCCAGGTATCTCTCTCCACAGCCACCTCTTCCAGCTCTTCTGGAGGACTCCAAAGTGTTCCCGGCCCAGATGAGAGATGTAGTCTCTCCAGTGTGTTCTGGGTCTTCCTTGGGGTCTCCTCTCAGTTGGACATTTCCAGAACACCTCCATAAGGAAGTGTCCAGGGTCCATCCTTACCAGAGTTCAGGACCACAGGTGACAGTAGAAACATAGACTGAGCAGTAAACAAAGAGCTTCTCCTAGCAGCTCAGCTCCTTCTTCACCACCATGGACCAGCACAGAGTCCACACTACTGCAGACACTGCACTGATCTGTCTGTTTTACAGATAATGAAGTCAAATCTGGCGTGGTAGTAGCAGAGAGTCATCCCCAACAAATAACTTTTTTTAATTTGCATTTAACTGTTTGATTCTACTTTTCCCACACAAGAAAAAAAAAACATATTTAACTTGCACTAAAATTTAACTTGCACTAAATTAAAGACAAAGAGGTAAAGTTTAAACGGTAGTAGCTGAAAGTCGTCATCAACTCAGATTTTGAGCTCTAACACTAAGAAACGGTGAAGGCAGCAGGTGATGAGTGTTCTCTTAAGGAATGCTGGGCCTTCAGTTATGGGATGTAATATAAAGAATATTATTGTAAAGCTTTGATCAGTTTTGAGTTTTCAGAGAACAAAAACATAAAATTGAAGGATTTTGTTTGTGTTGGTTAAGAAGCTAACAGAAGAAGCTGTGGTCCCCCGGACCGTACGATGTTTCTGTAGTTCTGGTTCAACGACGAGATATTTATTATTTTCTCCTGAAAGGAAACTTTCTCCGTGGGCGTTAATTCAATTAGTCATTGTTCTCGTTTCTTTATTACTGTCTGCAGCAGAGCCGGCTGAGAGTCCTGACATCTCCGGGTTACACAACACACACCCTGCCCCCGAGCCGCAGGCGGCCCGGTCCGGTCCAGACGCTGCAGAATACACACACACATAATGCCTCCCCGGTTCTGCTGCCAGGTGCCTCACACCGAGCCCGGTTCTGTACAGAATCCAAACTGAAGATGACCTGTGAGTCAGTTCAGACCATTCGTTTTTACATTTCTACTTCTGCAGACTTTGTAATATTTTAGCTGTTCACACATCAAAACCTTCGGCTCGTTCAACATATGTCTTTTGGTTGTTGCATCTTTTTTTATATTTAACTTTTTAACAAATAATTTCCACACATAAGTACATGAAGATCTCTTCAAAAACATTGTTTGCTTTAAAAGTTTTTTGATAGGCTTTTAGTCAGCCTTTGAATTTTTTAGCTTCTATCTTACCTTTTAATATTTTAGATGATCCTTGCCTTACCTTTTTGCTGACCTTTTGCTGCTTTTTGTTGGTTTTTAGCTATCCTTTTGGTACTTCTAACTATAATTTTCCTACTTTTAGGGAGTATTCTGATACTTCAGCTTATCCTAGCATTTTGCTATAGTTTTTATTCAACATTCAAATACTTTGGCATCTAGCCAGCCTTTGGCTTTGAGTTATGTTTTGGATTTTTTTTTTTTTTTTTGTCTATTATGCCTTTTGATACTTGTAGTGATTTACTACTTTTCTTATTTAGCTCACCTTTTGCTGCTTCTAGTTAGTTTTAAACTAGTTTTAGCTATAATTCAATTCAGTTAATTTTTTACAGCAACAAGTCACAGCAGAAGTCATCTCAGGGCACTGAACAGAAACATTCGTAAACTTAAAAAGTAAGTTAACATTATTTATCTTATTATCATTTATAATAATGGGTATAACCTTTAGCAACTTTTAGCTTCTAGGTACCCTTTTGCTACTTTTAACTAGCCTTTTCTTGTTTTATATACTGTATAGGTAGTGTTTTGGTTCTTTTAGCTTTTAGTTAACCTTTTCTTGCTTTTGCCATTTTTAGATACTTTTAGCTTTCAGCTAACCTTTTGCATATTTTAGCTAACATTCTGCTACCTTTACCTTCTAGCTACCTAATTGATATTTCTAGCTTTTATTGACTTTTAGGCAGCATTTTACTGCTAGATTTGTGCTTTTGTAGCTTAAACAACTCTGTTTCAGCTTGTTCAGCAGATTTCAGCTGTCGTTCAGCTCAGTGTTGTGCAGATGTTAGCAGCTGCTGTTGAATTTTATTTTGTCTCCATTGAGGCTGCAATGATCCTCAGCTAAATAAACAGTTTATAAGATGCAGTGTCTTGATAACAACAAGTTAAGCGACAGAGAGCTGTCGGCTCTTCTGTTCTCCCCGGCAGGAATAATGAGCCTGTTTTTGGGTCATGAACAGTTTTCCCATCGTGAAGCGGAGCAGTGAGTCATCGTGGGCTGCGGTCGTCCGGGTTTGAAGTTAATCGGAGACGGTGGTGTGTGGCTGAGCCAAGCAGCTGTCAATTCACCTGACACTTCCTAATGAACTCGCTTTTTGTTTTTCCTTTCTCTGCCTCCAATCTGCACAAGTACAGATCATTTTTATCTTCACGCTGACAATTTGCCTTCATTATTTTAATCTCCTTCTAATTGATTTTAAATAAAAGAATGTTTCCTTTATTGACAAGCATCACAGTTCATCTTTATCTTTATTATTATTATTATTATTTTGGCTCTGCAAACTAGCCAACTGTGGTACTGTGAATGTTTCTGGTGCAGAAAATCACTATAACAAGCATTCTTCAACAGAATTCATATCGCCCACCATGTTGCAAACCAAATTTTACTAATTTCTCTTGTGCAATCTATTAGTGCTCAAACTATGTATTGGGAATTACTCTCAGCTACTACCACATTAGATTAAAGTCTTTAAAATCGACTGAGTCGTGGCCATTTTTGTGTTAATGTTGATTAGGATCGAGCTCCCCCTTTGAATTTTATGGCAAATGTTAAGTGTAATGATCTCTTGATTAGGCAGTCGTTTGAGCTTTTCAACCTGTGTGAGCTCGCCTCTGTCAGATGCTCGCTGATAGCAGGCGAGCGACGCTTTGCCTCAGAGGGGAAGTGATGCAACATCCAGCCGGCAGAATCAAAAACAATCGGAGAGCCTCCAGTCAGCACAATGAGCTTCAACAAAACTGCATGTTCCAGAAAAACTGTCTGCTCAGTTCAGTGGGTTTTCATTTAAACTCAAAAAGCAAACAACTGATTACCGTAAATGCTAGAAAAGCTGTGCAGAATAGAATAAACAACCATAAATCCTAGAAAAGTTGCACTTTTTACAATGACTTATCCAAAAATTATATGTAAATGAGTGGAAAAAGAGTAATGTCTAAAGCTAATAGCATAAACTGTAAAATTGTTGTGCTGTGTAAAATATTTTTTTCTAACTGGTTCAAGTTTCAGCACATAAAATGAATTACCTTAAGTTGTCGAAAAGCTGCACCGCTCTTAAAATTTTGTAAATGTGGGGAAAGATGTTCAGACTAAAAAAAACAATGTAAATGTGAAAATATTAGATGCATAAAATGTATTTTTATGAATGAAAAAATTAAGCCAAAAATAAAAAACTGTACATGCGGGACAAAATTTATTACCGTAATTTTGAAGAAATGTTGCTCACCTTGAATTACCGTAATTGTGGCAGAGGCTTTGTTACATAAACTGATTTTACCATAAGATGCAGAAAAACTGCACTGCCTAAATTAAATTACCGTAAATGCTGGAAAAGAAGCATCAAGAAACGCTACGCCACAAACCAATTACAAAAATGCTAAAAATAAATTGTACTGCATAAAATGAGTTAATGTAAGATGTAGAAAAGTTTCACCACCTTCCTCGAATCACCATATGTGAGGACAGATGTTTTTAATTAAGGTAAATGCTCAAAGTGTTACTCTGCATCAAGTAAATGGTTTAAAAATATATATAACAAGCTGCCCAGCCTGAATAATTTACTGTAAATGCTGGCAAAGCTGTGCCACGCTAAATTAATTACCATAAGTTGTAGAAAATCAGCGCTGCCTAGATTGAATTACTGTAAATGTGGGAAAACTTGTAGTAGAAATGACAAAAATGCTCTGCCATGTTAAATGATTTTAACGGAAGTTGTAAAAAAGCTGCACAACTTAAATTAAATTAAAGTAAATGATGGAAAAGAACACACATAGGCTACTGTAAACTGAATTACTGTAAGTTGTTGAAAACCTAAGTATCGCTGCCTTTACATACATTTTTATTTTACTATTTCAAGATACTTCCAGGACTCCATATATGAGAGATTGTGTATTTATTTATTTGCATCTGACTGTCTCCACCTGAATGATGAGTGAATTATTATTTTTTCCACAGCAGCTGTATTGCCAAAATAAATTACCGTAAACATTGTAAAACATGCAAAACATAAAATGAAATACCGTAAATACTAGAAAATCGGCTGAAATTTTCAAATTTCTGGGTTCAGAATTATGGAAGCCCTTTTCCACCATGAAAGAAAAAATAAAAGCCCAACAGGAAATCATAATTTTGACTTTTAAAGTCATAATTTTGACTTTTAAAGTCATAATTATGAGAATAAAAGTCACACTTATGAGTTTTAAAGTCATAATTATGAGAATAAAAGTCATAATTTCGAGTTTTAAAGTCATAATTACAAGAATAAAGTCATAATTATGACTTTTATTCTCGTAATTATGAATTTAAAACTCAATCATGACTTCCTGTTGGGCTTTTATTTCATAGAGGAAATGGGCTTCAATACTAAATGCTATATAAAGTGGTGATGAAAAGATGTATACATTACATACCTTTATTTAAAAGGATTGATGTTTGAAGGCAGAGGGACATACAGTGAATGAATGAATCCATGTGCTATGCAGGAAAACTACCCGACAGGAAGTTGCATCCCTGTAGAGTCACGGTGTCCGGCAAGGGACAAACTTCGAAATTGAATTAGAAAAGTTGAAATTATGACTTTAAAACTCAAAATGATGACTTTAAAACTCAAAATTATGACTTTTATTCTTGTAATTATGACTTTAAAAGTCGAAATTATGATTTTTAAACTCAAAATTATGACTTTTATTCTTGTAATTATGACTTTAAAAGTCAAAATTATGCTTTTTAAAAGTCAAAATTATGACTTTTATTCTCATAATTATGACTTTAAAACTCATAATTATGACTTTTAGTTTCATAATTATGACTTTAAAACTCATAATTATGACTTTTATTCTCATAATTATGACTTTAAAAGTCAAAATTATGACTTCCTGTTGGGCTTTTATTTTTTTTCTTTCATGATGGAAATGGGCTTCCGTACAGATAGGACTTTATTTGGGCGTTACTTTCACCCACAGTCCACCCTTTGGAAACCCCTGAGTCCAGTCTGTCCCTTTAACACATGCTGCTGATTTATAGCTGTAAAAAGTAAAATGAAATAAAACAGCCTGCTCAGTGCAACCATGAACAAGTTTTCAGCTGCTTATCTGCATAAATGCCCATGTGAGGTGGATTTTTATATTTTGACTCAAACATAAATTTCAAAACAACATTTCATTCAGAAAAACCTTGCAGAAAACAAATGTTCTGACAGATAAATGTCAAACTTGGAGTGTCGTATCAAACACGTGAATTGTTTTCTCCCTCTTGGAGGTTCTGTTGTTGTTGTACTTCAGCTGGGACAAGACAGCTGGGCCCCCACGCTCTGCCATTACATCTGATCCCCTTATTACAGAGAATCCAGCAGTAATGGAAATAACCTGTTGTCCTAATCCAGGTAGCTCCGCGTGCCCATTAATCACACCGCTGTCCCGGGAGGGAAGGGGAGTCTGAATGGGAAGACCGGTCTGAGGAGAAACAACACGGTGAAGACAGGATGGGAGGAGGTTCCTGTGCTTGTTGACAAGATCGGACCAGGTTTGAGCAAACAGGCCCTTCAAGGTGAGAGGAGCTGAAAGAAGCTCTGTCCACAGGTGAGGAGAGGCAGAAGTTGTTTGTTTGCACTGGAAAAAATATCAGCAGAGACGTTAAAAAAGATATGTATCGTAACAAGGTTTTACTTTTAAAGTACACAATACTTATGATCCATATAGTGACTACTATCACAGAGCCAGGTCAGAGCCTCCCTACCAAAAACCCTTAGATTAGACAAGACAGACAGATACTTTATTTATCAATCTATCTATCTTATTCAAGGGTTTTTGAAAGGGAGGCTCTGACCGGTTGTCGGCATGGCTCATGAGAAAGTTTCCTGGGGAGGCAGATAATTATAGTTAGTCCCATTCATTGACCCAGTTCTCTTTGTGACATTTTAGAGACATGTCAACCGTGACTGAACCAGAACATCTGGAGTCTTCAGCATCTTGGGGTGTATCACGTTCACTCCTGGCACTCTGTCGTCAAGAAGCTTTTAACTACCTCATCAAGGTAGTTACAAAGCCATGGTACTCTTTACCTGAGTCTTCACACTTTGCCTCCTCAAAGGTGGACATGGTGACCGGCTCAAGAAGATCCTCAAAGCGTTTCTTCCACATTTCAACAATATTCTTGGTGCAGATCAGCAGTTCCACAGCTAAGCCAAGCACAACCAGGGATGTGGACCTGCTTTCTTTTTCTTTTTTTGAAGCATTGAATGGTTTGAAAACACTTAGAGTCAAACGAAAGTCCTTTTTCGAATTCCTTCCACACCGGAATTTTTGATCTGCAACCACAGAAGTGGCCGTGCTTCTGGTTATCTTGTATATGTCAGCTGCTTCAGGAGTTCTCCGGGACAACCAGGACCTAAAGGTCTCTTTCAACACGACATCCTCCAATTAGTCTTCTGACTGCAAGAAGCACCAATGACCTTTGAGAGGCCTTAAACATGGCCCATTCAGATTCCATGTCCCTAACCTTCCCTGGTATGTAAGAAAAACTCTCCTGGTGGTGTGAATTGAAGATCTTGAGGACGGGGGACTTAGTCAGAAGTTCCCAAATCACACTCACTGTTCGTTTGGGTTTGCTGAGTCTGTCCTGTGAGCTCTTCTTCCATCAGATTTAACTCACCACCAGGTGGTGCTCAGTTGGCAGCTCTTCCCCTCTTCTTATCCGAGCATCTAAGACAAAGGCTCACAGGTCTGATGAAACCAAGACTGGACATTCCGCTTACCAGGGCCCCAAGATTTGGACCCTAGAATAGAATTGACGTTTCTTATCGAATTATGGTTTTTAAAGGGGCACCACATGATTGGGTAGATTTTTAATTTGTTAAGGCTTGCATCTATCACTACTGCTACTCTGAGCCCGTGTATGTGTGTACTGGGATGAATGCAAACCAGAGAACTGCCATAAAAAGAATATGAGGTCTTGGAACTAAATGTAGAATAGAGCTCCAAATTTGATCTTTAACTCAGCCTGATCATTGTCGTAATTTGTAAGAGTTAAGAATGTAACTTTGGTGGGTCCCAAAAGTATCTCACAGGGGCCTTCATTTTGGAAAACATTTTGGAAAATGTTGCTCAGTTACCAAAACAATCATCCACTTAATGGTTCAGAAAGTGATAATTACATATACGTTTACTGCTAATTAACTTTTAGAGTCACTCAAGATGGCTACGTTATCAACCTTAGAGAATATTAAAACAGATTGTGATACAATCAGTTTACAGATACTGAGCTAAAATTTGGTTTAGAAACAGATGGATTGCATTATTTTAAGTTAGTTAAGGTTTAACTAAAACGCTGTAACTATTATTTCTGACTTTTTGGCTCAGGACAATAAAGGCACATAAAGGGTTTTAATTACTCACATGATTTTTACCTTTTAGGGTTGCAGTCTTCTTTTTTCTAGTTTACTCCTAAGCCCCGGGGCCAACAGGTGGATTTTAGGTGGCTTCTCTCACTGCGGCTTCCCAAACCCACAAACCTCAGGAGAAGCAATTGCAGAATGGGTGGCACATAGTTCAGATGCTTTTTAAAATTAGTTTGTGAAAGTGGTTTTGTGTTCTGAATCAATGAAACTTCCACGGCTCGAAGTAGATGGAGATGGTTCATGCCACCCGTCAGGGTTTTGTTGCGAGGTGAGCTGCCTGTCTCTGCGTTTCAACACAAAGAGTTTTGTTTTAACACTAATTACATGGCAGGTACCGGCAGAGGTGTCTTCCACTCCTCTGTGGGTCGCAGTGATTGACAATTGGCCCCGTTATACCATAACACGCCACAAGCAGAAGGATTACCGATTTCTAGATAAATGCTGTGGGTCCAACTTCAAGTGTGGTGCATTTTACCCAGACAACGAGAACTACATTGAACAAATTAGTCCCCGGGTGTTTATGCTCTGTAACAATCACTTTAGCTTGGTTTTCAGACTGATTCATCACATCTGGTGTCCTGGTTTGTTCTTTCTGTAGTTGTGGCGCACATAACTGAGCAGAAGCAGGATTTATAAAAAACGGGTTCAAAGGTCGGGAGACTTCGCCTGGTTCTTCCTTCGCTGAGCAACTCTTAATCTTGTGTGAAAACGACTTGTAGGGTCAGCGGCCGGCGGTGACCCGAGTCCGTTTCCTCGCTCCTCTAATTGTGAGTCTCGGTCCGACGCCGGCTTCAAAGGAGGCGTCTTGTCACTTCCTGCACATCAAAGGTGCACGTCCTCGTCCAACGCCGGGCAAACTGTACGCCAAACACCAAGACCTCAGCGGCGTCGGTGTGGTCAGAACCAGGATGGATGTCTCGCGTTATCAGAGCGCATGGTTTTGGTACGATGTTGTAAAACATTTTGTTGTCTTCATTTTCCTAAATACTTCTGTGTACTTGGGGCTATTTCGGCTGTTTTTATATCAAAACGTTTGGATCATTCTAGAGAATGGTGATGATGAGAGATTTTTTTGTAACTTCAGCACGTTATAAAATATATAACTTTATTAAAACAAAATGAAAAATACATAGAGATTTATTCAACTTTTATTGATACACTGTTCTCTAACCTCTAGCACTATTTTGTCTTTTTGTCCTACTTAACTTTGAGTCAGCCGTTTGCCACTGATAGCTTTTAGGTAGCCTTTTGCTACATTTAGGTTTTAGCTAACATATTGTTACAACTTTTATACCTTTTATCTTTTGTTAGTTTTTAGATAGCCATATGCTACAATTAGGTTTTAGCTCTTTAGCTGACTTTTTTTATATATTTTTAAATTTAAGCTACTGTTTGGTTACTTTTAGTTAGTCTTTTGCTACTTTTGGTTTCTAGCTAGTCTTTTGATACTTTTAGCTTTTAGTTAGCCTTTACCTACTTTTAAATTTTGCTTAGCTTTTTCCTACTTTTAGCTTTTAGCTACTTTTAGATTCAAAATTTTTGTTGTTAATCTTTAGCTAAGCTTTTACAACTTTTGGCTAGTCTTTTAGCATGTTCTTTGCTTCTTTTAGTTAGTGCTCTGCTTCTTTTAGCTTTTATCTAGTGTTTCGCTTTATTTAGCTTTTACAGCACAATTTCCATTTCTTCAACAGTCATTCAGCACTCACAGAAATATTTTAGTTTTTTCTGCCACCCAGACTTAGACCAGTTTCATGTATTCGAAGCTGATGGGAACCAGTCCATCCAGCTGTTCTGAGGGTCTTCAGGTTTGGTTTTTGTCTGGATGGTAAACATGGCTGCAGCACCAAGCAGTGTTTACAGACGGGGATTTTCTGAAGTGTTTCTGAGCTCCTGAAGTCGTTTCCACTACAAACTGTTTGCACCCACTTCAGACCCAAAGACCAGAAAATATTTGTTTTTAACTTCGTCCACTAAAAGCAGATTTCATGACAGTCTCGCTGCTTTAGGACCGATGGTTTTCTTCTAAATCCCACCAGAGTCCACTCCCAAACCTCAATGACTTCCATTGTATCTGAGCTTCTCTTCCAAACTGGACATGAAGAGTCTTTTAAACTTCTTTCATCTGCTAAGACATTTGAAAACTGATGTGTGCACACCATAACAGGCTTGATGGATCCGTCACAGGAGCGCTGGAACCAGGAACTGGACTCGGATCAGAAGCTGAGCTCTGAGGGGTTTGGAAGTCCCTGCAGGTGGTCCAACGTTGTGCCAAAGTGATGTAAATCTGTGTAAATTACAGCGTCTCACGTTCACAACATGTTCAGACGAGGCTCCCTCGCTCTGCTTTTACGCAATTGTTTTTTTCTTTCTCCTTAATTTGTTTAATTCACATTTTTCAAAAAAAAAAAAAGTTTGTTCTGACCTATTGTTTATATTTTTTAAATAAATAAGCAGCAGAAAGTTAATTTTCTGCTGCTTTAAATCAGATAATTCAGACAAAATATTTTCTGACCCTCTTGCGTGGCCTCAGTTTTAAAACTAAAATCTTTTTGGTCATTTTGACCCAAGGGCAGCAGGAGGGTTGAAAGAATGGCTAAATTTAGCTAAAAATCACAGGCAGCAAGGTTTTAAATTTTACTGCCTACAGTTAAACTGCATACTAATAGTTTGCTTTAAAAAGTAGTTTTTAATAAAGCAAACGTGTTTATAATTTAAGAAAAAATTAATGTGTTAAATTTAATGTGCAAAAAAATTCAGCTGAAACAGCATGACCAATTCATATATTTTAAAGTCACTTTTTCTTTTAGCTATAAACCCCCTACAATATGTAGCCAACTTTAAACAAATCACATGTTTCATTAAAAGATAAAAATGTGCATAATGTCCAATAAAATTATCATAAAGGACAAAATTGTTTTTGATGCTAAATAAAGATGTTGCTTTTTAAAAGTAGGATTAAAACAATTAAAGCATCCTTATTTCAAGATAATGTTGGTTTTAAAATTTGTTGAGAGGTTAAAGTTGAATCATTTAAAATAATGATCCAAATATTCAGTCCGTCATTTTTGTCTTTGGTGGATTGAATGTGACGAGACATTTTTTTTGTTTGTTTTGTTTTGCTTTGTGGCACGTTCTCAGCCCGTTTCCTGGATGTACAAACAAACTGAAGGTTGTGCACAAAGGCAGGCTTATGGGCGAGGCGAGAAGGAGTCAGGTGGATCAAGGAGCCATGTGGGAAAGGTGGAATCTCCCACTGATCCTCCTGGGACCAGGACCAGGAAGAGAGACGTCAGATTTACAGGATTCAGTTCTCCTGGGAAATATCGAAGCTCTGACGCAGAACCGAGCATTAATTTCACACACTCATAGTGGGAAAACGGCGACTGACGGCATTAACTTCTACTGACTTAGTGATTCCTGAGAAAACCAGCCGATGGGCTTCAGAAGCATTAAAAGACAGTTTACAACACGTTACAGGCTAAAGTTCCTGACCGGCTATGTTCTTTACAGGCTAATGTCCCCGACAGGCTAATGTTCCCTACAGGCTAATGTTCCCTACAGGCTAATGTT
>NC_056518.1:29485732-29506188 GCF_014905685.2 Nematolebias whitei | reverse complement strand
ACAGGCTAATGTTCCCTACAGGCTAATGTTCCCTACAGGCTAATGCTCCCTACAGGCTAATGTTCCCTACAGGCTAATGTTCCCGAAAGGATAATGTTCCCGAAAGGATAATGTTCCCGAAAGGATAATGTTCCCTACAGGCTAATGTTCCCTACAGGCTAATGTTCCCGACAGGATAATGTTCCCTACAGGCTAATGTTCCCTACAGGCTAATGTTCCCTACTGGCTACTATTCTTTCCTGGCTAATGTTACTGATAGGCTGATATAGTTCCCTACAGGCTAATGTAGCTATGTTCCTGTACATGTGCACAGTGACCTACATGTTGATAGAATAAAATATACAAAAATCAGAAGTGATAGCACCCATCTCCTGAAAAAAGTGAATATTTTGAACTGTTAATAAAAGAGAAAGTTGAAGGGTGAAAATAACTTTCCAGACATGATTCTTTTGTGGTTGTCCAAAGGAGATGAAGGTTTGGATGAGGGTTTCAGCTATAGAGTGGGGAGTAATGGCCCAAGTGCTGAGACGTTTCTCGTGTGAAAAAAGATGGATTTAAGACTTAAAGACACCCAGGCTTTTTGAGTTCTGATACTCAGATTTGAGTATTGTTGGCAGAAGTAACATTTGAATCCATAATGAGAGATGATTTGAAAGTAAAGAGAAGAGGTCTGAGAACAGAGCCTTGGGGTACTCAATGATTAACCAGGGCTGCAGAAAAAGGAGAGTTACCAATGTTAACAAACAGGAAAACATTGTGTTTATACAGTCTGAAATAAATTAAGCAAATGTAGAAATTATTGCAGTTTTTACGAAGAATTTCCATACATTTCAGTTCTATTTACTGCTTTGAAGTTTTAAAAACGTCAGAGCGTCTTGTTGAGCCCATTAAGAACTGGTCTCAGTTGTATGGAGTTTGCTGAGTATTTGAATAAAAATGACTATTTTATCTGAAGTAACTACAGGCTGTCAAATGGCTTTGGGAGAGGTACAATGAGCCACAGAGTATGAAGGTAGGAAGACTGTGGGACCCTGGCCTGCATTAAGAGAAGAGATTATTGAGATTAGAGTTAAAGAGCATCTTATCCTGTGGAGTCTCTTCTAAACACCAGCTCCCATCAGAAGGGCCTGGGTTGATGGAGGAAACAGCAGAGATTATACCTGTTCAGCAGTAATCCCATAGTTCTGGAGCTGTGCCAGAACTGAGCCGAAGACCACCGCTAACCCAGAAAAACAAAAAGCGGCACGGGGACACACAAAACAAGCCAAAAAGACGGCCTCCACATTAATTTGGATTTATCATCCTTTGCCGTAAAATATCTCACGAACCACCAGACAGATTAGGAAAACTCTCGGAAACAAATCTTTGCATGTATATTTACAATTACACAATCAACTTTGCAATCACAAAAATGGCTACAATTCAGCCATTTTACTGAAACTGAGCTAAACTTTGGTGCAGTGGTAGTTAAGCATGATCCTTAACACATACTCAGAGCTCTAAGTGATCAAACAAGATCTTTATATTTAAACTTTGCCAATACCTAATGGAGTCGTGAACCACTAAAGTTTGAGATGATTGAAACTTTTAGAAATGTCTTGTTTTGTGCAGTGCCTATAAAAACTATTCAGTCCCTTGGAAGTTTTATGGTTTCATTGCTGTCACAAATCAATTGTGATAAATAACATTTAACTTCTTTAAAAATGAAACAACTGAAAACAAAAACAACTTTAATGTCAAAGTGAAATCACATTTCTACAGATTAACACCATTTGTACAAATTTTTAACCAATTGTACAAAAATATGTAATGGAAAATAAGTGACTGCATTAATATTTACCCTCTTTACAGTCGCTGTCCTAATTCATCTCAGAAAAAAACATTATTTAAGTAAAAATACAAGTCAGGAGAAGCACACAGAAGCATTCTAAAGACCCTAAGCATCCCCAGGAGTTCTGTTAGATCCATCATCAAGACATGGAAGGAATATGGGACATCTACCAAGAGCAGGCCGTCCTCAAAATTGAGAGACTGTGAGGAAGGAGAACAATGAGAAAGACCACCAAGACACTTCTGAGACCACTCTGAAGGAGCTGCAGTCTTCAGCAGGTGAGATGGGACAGACTGAGCATACGACTGTTGCCTGAGGTCACCAGATAGCAATGACATCAACGTTGTGCAGTTTAAGGTTCAGATCTCCACACGCCTTCAGCTAATGAACAGAAGTCCAGTTGCTTCATTGTTTGTTTAACTTGTCGTGTCCTGGAGGACTGGGAATCTACAGCAGCACATGATGCCAACGTTAGTGTTGGATCGTATCGACATGATGGGATCCATGCGTTCCAAAAATAGAGTTTAGAGCAAGAAGATCAAACACTGGATCAGACAAACATGCCGGAACCGATCCACACACGCAAACATGTAGCGTTCATGTTTCCTTCTGTAGTACGCTGGAATGTGATGGGGGTCAGGTGTAAATTAGAATCTGAATGACCGCACAGAAAACTGAGCAAATAAATCTGAGTTGCAGCGTGAACTTAGTGTAACTGTAAAGAAACGACTAAAGGCACAAAGAAATACACAGAAATTAGACATAAGAATCACAAAACGCATTAACTCGAGTACTGAATACAGCTCATTATACGCCCATCAACAAACTATTAAACAGCAATCTATAGCAAAGGCCTGGACAAGCAAAGATCTTGTATAACCTTTAACTATGATTTGTGACCTTGATCTTAGAGCTGGGGTGATGAAAACATTTTGTGACACTCTGTCTGATGGTTGTACAAATGTGGTTCCAGTTTTGTTAAATTATCTTGAGCGGCTCAGAAGTTACAGTCTGGAGAAGCAAAAACCTTGTATAACCTTTGACCTTGATGTATGACCTTGACCTTAGAGCTGGGGTAATGAGGTGTACGTAACACTGTCTAGTGATGACTCATGTGTGTATGACGTTTTGTAAATTATCTTGAGTAAATCAGATGTTATGATCTGGACAGACAAAAACCTTGTTTTATCTTTGATCTTGATTTATGACCTTGATCTTAAGCGTCACAAAATGGTTATGCGATACTCTGCCTAATGGTGGTACAAATGTGTCTCAAGTTTTGATAAATTATCTTGAGCAGATCAGAAGTTACTGTCTAAAGAAGGAAAAACCTTTTATAACCTTTGACCTTGATGTATGACCTTGACCTTAGAGCTGGGGTAATGAGGTGTACGCAACACTGTCTAGTGATGACTTGTGTATAAGATGTTTTGTAAATTGTCTTGAGCAGATAGAACATTTTGATCTGGACAAACAAAAACCATATTATATCTTTGACCTTGCTTTATGACCATGACATTGAAGCCGGGGGGTGAGAAGATTATGTGACACGGTCAAGTGATGACTCGTGTATGACATTTTGTAAATTATCTTGAGCAGATGAGACATTGTGATCTGGACAAACAAATACCTTGTTTTATATTTGACCTTGATTTATGACCTTTAAGTTAGGGTAATGAGGTGTACGCAACACTGTCTAGTAATGACTCGTGTGTATGATGTTTTGTAAATTGTCTTGAGCAGATAGGACATTTTGATCTGGACAAACAAAAAACACATTTTATTTTTGACCTTGCTTGATTTATGACCTTGACACTGAAGCTGGGTATGAAACGATTATGCAACACTGTCTAGTGATGACTCGTGTGTATGAAGTTTAGTCAATTATCTTGAGCAGATGAAATATTATGATCTGGACAAACAAAGACCTTTTTTTATATTTGACCTTGATTTTTGACCTTGACTTTGAAGCTGGGGATGAAAAGATTACACAACACTGTCTAGTGGTCATACAAATTTGTATTAAGTTTAAATAAATTATGAGCGGATCAGAAGTTAGGGGCGAGACAAGTGAACGTTGAAGCTTTCCCAGAACACGTTCGCCGTTCGACGGGTGTAAAATAAAAAAGGAACAAACCTGATCACGAACACAGAAAACTTCTAACTAAAGCACAAATCCTGATGCTTATTAATGCAACACATGAAAACAAGATTAAATCACAATTGTGATTGTAAAAACTTGGACTAAAAATCAGAACAAGAAACCCTAAGCGAGGCGGCGTGCAGCAAGGTGTAGTGATTGTGTTTTCACGATGTTCTGTCATCTGTATTTGCACTGCACGAGGCCGTCTGTGGACGTTTTACCTGAAATTAGTTCAGAACCCAAAGGAAAACATGGAGCGCTCCAAAAGGCCGATGGCAGGGAAAGGATCAAAGAGGCAGGGAGTCGTGCTGAATGAGTGAGCGATGGGAGGAATTAAAAGCTGCCAGACGCACTGACAGGCCGCTGACTCAGTGTCTGAGAATGAGAAGAGGTGGAGGAGCGAAGGAGAAATAACGTTTGAAAGCTCATCTCTGATAGCTGGATCAGATCCAGACCACACACACACGGACCATCAGATATGGATTTCTGCACAAACACGACCCGGCTGGGTGGGCCTGGCCGCTCCGGGCTCCAGTTGTAGATATTATTCATTTTGATGTCGACTAACACAATGCTGGATTGACAATCGAAAGTCAACACTTGAAGAACGGCTAATTTTACAGTCTGTAATTAAAAAAAAGGAACAATCATTCATTCATTATAGTTGTGAAATGTGATAAACATCCAGAACAAACGAGAAGTTTGTTTTTATCTAAATGCTTTTCTGTAATTTGCTCTAAGAGACTAAAGCATAAAGTCAAATAATCTGTCAGTTTAACGTAATTTCACATGATCATACCCTTCCTGACATGTAATTGTAAGCATTTGAGTTATTTAAGCAAGTGTAGTAAAAAACTACACAAATCATTTCCTCTCACTTTATGTGCAGCCGCTCAGATGTGAGTTGTAAACTACTAATTATAAAAGTAGACATATTCCAGAGAAATTATCCATAATAATAACAAATTAAGACTCTTAAATAAATAGTTGCATATGAAAAGAGATATGTATTTTTTTTTAATTTACTGTCTGTTTCAGATCTTAAAGCACTCACTAAATATTAAACTATCTGGAAAAATTAAACTAAAATGCCTTTTTCCCAGAAATAGTGTAGTAGTTTATGTTTGTACCTGCAGAGGGCAGTAAGCATCTACTATTAAACCCTTACCTGTTCATTTACCTGTGTATAAACAGAAAACTAGTTTATAAGAGATTTGTTTGGATATAAAATCTGTCCTGCTTTAAGCGATAATGTAATAGATGTGATAATGATGTAGGTTTAAAATTTACAAACATTTATCTGTGTGTAAAGTAAGTTATATTTGGTTTATTGTTCACTTAGAAATGTCCAACAGGAATATTTATTAACTAAATATATTCTATTATGACAGCTAAATCTATTATTATAAGTCTAACCTGTTGGTTGGTGAACTTATTTGACAAAAAGATTTGACCGAGGTCAGCATGAACTGAATAAACACAGTTAAAAACAAAAGAATAAATCACAGTATATGTAATAAATAAGTAAAATAAACACATTGAAACTTTAATACTCATTATAATTAATATATACTTTAAACTTAAATGCTACACTATTTTACTGATTGCCTGAAATTCACCAAAAAATAAAACCTTAATACATAAAGTGAATGCATAAAACAGTAAAAAAAAAGTTTAAATTGCTGAAAAATTCTGCAAAAACTGGAATTTTATTGTAAAGATGATGACAATTTTATACTTTACAGTAAAGTACCGGAAATTGCAAAAGTCTTTTTTTTTTTTTTACTACACAAACATAAAAAATATGCAAAATAATCCACTATTAAATAGTTTACTGTAAAAACAACAATTACAATGTGTGACCCAATATGGTAAAAATTTATACATTTATGGTACAATTCCAGTTTTTACCATCATTAGAATTTTACTGTAAAAACAATGAAGACAAAAATAATACGATAAAATCTGTAGAATTTATGTTTTGTTCATTCATTCATTCAACCTTTATTTAGACAGGTTAATCCCATTGAGCCTCGGGGACTCATTTACAAGAGAGACCTGATTTCTTTAACAAAAAGTGATGACAACAATGGATAACAGCAAAAATAGACAATCAGAAAAGAGGCATACAAATATATTTTTTTTAATTTAATTTGAATTTAACTGAATTTACTGTCAAATACCTGTAGCTGTAGCTCCAAAATGTCACCATAAAATCTGCAATGACAGTGTTTACAGTTACAGTTTAATAAAAAATGGTTTTAACTGCTGTAAAAATACAGGCAGTTAAAAACTACAAATGTAAAAAAAATCAATAAAATGACATTTAATTTACGGTAAAATACCAGCATCAATGTTTGCAGAGATTTCAAAGTAAATTCCATAATAGTGTACAGTATGATAAAAAAAAATGCTTTAAATAAAAACTATTGATGTCAAAACTTTATTGTATAATCTACAAATTCAATGTATGACATAATACGGAAAAAAAAAATTAAAAGCTTAAATTATGTTAAAATACCAGCACGTGGGGTCGTCGCAATTTTACCGTACAACCTATGAAGAAATAACAAAACAACATAGTGAAATTTGTAACGGCGACTGTCAGGATTTTACTGTGAAAACTATGAATAATGGTAAAACAGTTCATTAAGAAAATGTTTAATTTACTTTACAATACCAGCAGATGTGACATCCAGAACACAAGAACTACAAACAAAATTTCAAATTGTAGTAAGTGAATCTGTGATCACCTGTATAAACTCTGAAGACAATGTTTGACATACAGAAAAGTTTATTTAATTTACTGTAAATTACCAGCAGCTGTGATTCCCAGATATGCAGTAAAAATGTTAGATTTACGGTAAAACAGCCGTGGTGGACAGAATTATACGTTAAGTTCCTGGGACGATATTGAGCCAGACATGTGGGTGAGGGTGTGCAGGTTGTTTGTCTTACTTGAATTTAGGCAGCGCTGGAGGCACAAAGCTATTAAATAGACAAATGTAAATGGTGGGCACAGCTAAACAAAAAGTTATCTTTGCTAACCTATATTCTGCTAACTTAAAAAATTAGCTTCGCTAAACAGCTAAACGGGGAAAACAATTGCTAAAGCTAAACCGCTAAGATGACTGTCACTCAGTCTGTCACACGTCTTCATCTCCATTCAGTTGAAGCTGCGTCGACCAATCACGTCTTGTCACGTCTAGGCTACATCAGACATCTTTAGACATAGACTTTTTCCGTGTTGCAACTCTGCATGAATGAGGCATCTTCTAATATTGCTTCACTTTTGCCACGTCCAATATGGCGGCGACGTCGATGTATGATTCAGCGCTCCTTGAGGCGTCTATGTGTCTGTGGACCAATCATGTCTTGTCACGTGTACACGTAATAAGCCAATAGCGTGTGTAACGGACTCTTTGAGACACGCCCCCAACAGAGAGGAACAAGTTCGTGTTTTCTGTTAGCGGACTTAAAGTTAGCAAAACATAATTGAGCAGAAGCTAATTCCGCTAAAGTTAGCTAAAACGCTAATACGCTAAATGAAACCTTATTTTTTCTGTTAGCGGATTAGCGGAACTCTGCTCACCACTGGATAAATGTAAAGCAAACCAAAAAATATCACCTTGTGACCATTTACCAGTAGTCCAGTCCAGCCTCTGTTAGAAGGTCGAAGTCTCGGTGTAGCGATGACCTAAGACCACAGTTGTGGCCAGTTTACATTCACGTGTGTGCATTTTAACTTCAGACTTTGTTTCCTCTTTCTGACAAGAAGTGCAGCACATTTTACACATTATCCTGCTTTTGTTCCAGGAAACGGGGAACAGGAGGAATTCCACACTCCCACTTGTGTTGCACAACTTCTCCGTGATTTATGGTTCTTCTTGGTCTGGAGCGAGCCTTTAAAAGCGAGGCCTCAGGCTGGTTTGTGTTGTTGGACGACATCATGGTGTCAAAGAAACTACTCCTCTTGGGCTCTGCTCTTTTCCTCGCTGCCCTCATCTCACACGGTTCGCTGATCTTTTCTAGTCCTTAGTGATTTGCGTTGTGTTGACATTTTTCTGTAACACCTCAACCTCGGTGTGGTGAATTCTTCCAGGTGAGGGGATCATGGGTGGTAGGGAGGCAGTGCCGCACTCTCGGCCGTATATGGCCTCCATCCAGGTCCAAGAAGGGGAGAACCTGAAGCACGAATGTGGAGGTTTTGTGATCGCGGATCAGTGGGTGATGACGGCCGTGCACTGCATGCCTAACGGGTGAGGCCACATTCTTCAGATGCATGCAGGAGATACGTTTTTATCCCAAGCCATCGTTTTTCTCCTGCTGATGAAGTCTGTTCACATGTTAGCCTCTCTTATTTTGCTGTTCAACTGTTCAAATATGTTCTTTTGTGTGGATTATAAAAAAATAACGTCTATGCTTCTTGTTTAGACCAAATGGAAGGAAGGTAGTGCTGGGTGCCCATTCTCTTAGTGAACATGAGAGTACAAAACAAATCTTTGATATTTTGGAGTTATACAATCATCCTGACTTCAGCAGCTTAAATTATGATAATGACGTCGCTTTGATTAAGGTATCAATCTATCTTCAATTATTTGCTTTAAGCACAGTTTTATGCTCAAAGCGCAAAATGACGACCCTTTTGGGTGTTTGTTTTGCAGTTGGACCGTCCGGTTAATATCTCTGACGCTGTTGCAACAGTAAGTTTCCTGCGAGCGGGCGGCGGTACAAACCCCGATCCTGGCGCAGAGGTGGAGACGGCCGGCTGGGGATCCTTGGACAACTTGGGGTTGAGGCCAGACAAGCTCAAAGAGGCGTTCATCGAGGTGCTGAGCTTCAGTAAATGCAGACGCGCCGACTACTTCGGCAGAAAGTTTACCGACAACATGATATGTGCGCACAAATTGGTCCAGGACAACTGCGGTAACTCTCCACGGATTGTGGACAGCTGTGATGTAAGCTCTACCTCTGTCTTTGTTGGGTTATTAGAAGTATTTCGTTAGAATAAACTTGTGAATTCAGGAATCTGTGTTACTGTTTGGTTTTCCTCAGGGAGACTCTGGAGGGCCTCTGCTCTACAACGGCGTTGCAGTTGGCATCACCTCCAATGGTGGAAAAAAGTGCGGCCAGATTAAAAAGCCTGGAATTTACACCATCATCTCCCACTACACCGAGTGGATCGACAGCACCATGGGGGTCCAGACGGCTGCAGAACCCGACCAGAGCAGTTAAATGGAAGAGAAAACAAAAAGTGGCATTCTGCCACCGAGTCGCTGGTTACAGAAGTGCAAATCATGTGAAACTGAAAACTGATTGTATCCCTCTTGTTTTTAATTAAAGAATAAAATACAGCTCATGTCACCACAATGTGTTTGTGTTTTCTTGTTTATTATTTTGTCTGTCTTGCATTAAACAATGTACTTTAATGTGAAAGCACACAGATCTTCAATGGAACAAACCACAAGTGCAAAAGTTGGCTGTTGACAGAGGAAATTTTCAAAATAAGACACATCGTTTACATATTTCATTAGCACGATAAATCATGGACTGAACAAAGTAAGAATAAGTTCAAAAACCAAACTAGCACGACAGAAGACGTTTTTAAAGCTGCAGACTGAGCGAGTCAAAGCCCGTGATGAACCACCAGCTCCTGGGGCTCGGCCTGGCCAAGCCCGAAAGAAAGGCAGGATGCCACCTCCACGTGGACCCTCCACCTGCGAAGAGGACCGTTAAGGTCAGGTGCGATGCATGCCGGGAGACAGGCGAGGGCGGGTCAGGCTCAAGGGACATGGCTGCATAAGTCAAAAACTGTGAAATCAAGTCAAATGTCATGACAATCAATGTCATGGTTAGGTCGCAGCATGGTGGCGCCTGGGGTTTTTCCATGTGGAGTTCAAATGTTCCCTTGCTGGCGTGGATTTTCTCCAATGGTCCAAAAACCTGCATGTTTAGGCTGCCTTGAAAAGAGATCTCCGTGGGGATTACCTGGTTAAAGATAAGTTGGTAAGTGTTTGTCCCCAGAGAATCCTGCATGGAGTCAGAGTGTCTTGTCAGATTCCCGTGTTCAGTGTCATGGTAGCTGTCTGATCACTCATTTAAAGATAATTAAGACACAAAAGTGTTACTACTCTCAAAGAGAGATCTAGAGTGCAAACTGAGCCATGACTGTAATTTAAAATAAAAATATCTCCATGTTGACATTTAGCCCTTTTGTCAACTATTAAAAAGAAGACTAGACTTCTTGTTCTTCGAAAACACTTTGCTACTTATTAAGTTTTTACAAGTCAGAAAAAAAAACATGAACTTTCAAGCTTTTAAACTGTAGTTATGTTCTTTTTTTTTATTCAAAATGAAAAGGCTGGAATTAATGCACGTGAGAGGAAAATGTCTTCCAAACATAAAGAAATTAAAATTGACACCAACATACAAACTTAACACAGTTTGAACAAACCTTGTGTCTCCTGCTAGATATCAATAAAACAAACGTATAAAAGTGCAGCTTGTTCTTTCCTAACCTTCCTGGCTCCAAAGACGAGCTCATAAATGATTCCTGATGTCTTGTGTTGAAATCTTTGGTCTGGAAAATCTCCAACCCACCACTACATTTTAATCTTTTCTGATTTCCTGTGCTGTTACAAAATCCTAAAAAAAATTAAATATGTTTGAATCAGAAAAGCAAAAGTCTGAAACTTGATCAAACTTCTGGTCATTTAGCAGCCAAAACCACATTAATACCATACGAACACCAATAAAACGTATATTTAATGAAGGTTTTATTGGTATTTTAT
The DNA here is from genome assembly GCF_014905685.2 of Nematolebias whitei. Taxonomy (NCBI): domain Eukaryota; kingdom Metazoa; phylum Chordata; class Actinopteri; order Cyprinodontiformes; family Rivulidae; genus Nematolebias; species Nematolebias whitei. The sequence continues at coordinate 29,495,423 of NC_056518.1, read as the reverse complement.
ACAACGTAGTTGCATTTCTCACCTAAATGTGACATCACAGTATTTTAAGTTGAAGTTCAGCGCCTGATGAAGGGAGTTACTCGTTCTTCAGTTGGTGGTTTACCTCCAGGACTCCCTCTTTTCTTTCCACAATGATCTGGTTTCTTTCCTGAAGCTCTTGAGAAGAAAATCTCTTCACAACGATGGAGCGACCTCCATGTGAGGCAACCAGTTTGTGTATTCCTGACAGCAGCCCCTTCAGCTGAGGATAGCCCAGGGCGCTGTCGGACCTGGTGATATCAGCTCGAAGTATCGACTCCTGCACTTCCTGAGGAGCTCCTGCAGGCTGGACTGAGCTCCAGTCGTTGATTCTCTGAGACCTGGGCTGGTTCTCTTCAAAGTGAACAAACAAGACGATGGCATGCTCTGCGATCTCTTGACCGAATATCTTTTGCAGGTGTCTGAGGGTCTCGCTCTCTCCCTGGGTGAAACGACCCACTTGGAGCACCAGCAGGAAGATGTGGGGTCTGGGTACGGCCAAGGCCAGGCAGTCTTTGACCAGTTCTACGTTCTCCACCCCGACTTTGTCCCACAGCTCAGGCGTGTCCACCAGGAGGAGCCTCGTCCTGCCCACAGTCATCTCCTGTCTCGCACAAGTCGTGGTTGGAGGGATGGGGTCGTGACCCGACTCGTCGAATGAATATTCCCTCCTTTGTTCAGAATTAAATTTAGAGCCGAAGACTTGAGGCCCAACAGGACGACCGAAATCTTCTTAGCTTCATCGTCTTCAAACAAAGGAGATTTAAAAACTGACGAAATTATTTTATCTGTGACCATACAGAGTGATTCTGAGGCTAAATGTTTCTGCTGATATCAGCTAAAGAAGCTAAACCTGGGCTGTTAAACCTAAAAAGACTGAACACTAGATCAAAGCTAAAAGAATCAATAAAGGAGCTGAAAGCTACAGTGTTAAACAGTTAGTTAAGGTAGAAAAAGGCTAAATGCTAAAAGCAGAAGAATGTAATCTTACTCTAAAAATATTGGCGCAACAGCTAAAGGCAGCAAAAGGATAGCTAAAAGATAAAAGTAGCAAAATGGTGAAGTACCAGAAATGTAGCTGAAAGTAGCAAAAATGAGCTAAAAGACAAAAGTAGGAGAATGCTACCCAAAATACAGTATAAAAGTACCAAAAGGCTAGCTAAAAGCTAGAGCACCCAAAAAAAGTAGATAAAAGTCATAAATTGATAGCTAAAATAGGAAAAGATTAGGTAAATGCTAAAAGTAAAAAATATAGTTAAAAGTAGCAGAACTATGGCTAAAAATTGTAAAATACTAGTTACAAGGCACCAAGACATTGGCTAAAAACTAAAAGTAGCAAAAAGCTACCTAAAAGCAGAGAAATAGCTTGCATATTAAATGGATAGCTAAGGCAGCAAAAGGTTAGCTAAATGGTAAACATAAAGTGTTTCCTTATTCTAAAATTGTCAAAACAATGCAGCAAATGGCTATAAAAAAAACAAAGTTGCAGAAATACAGCTAAAAGTACTGGAAATGCAGCTAAAAGTAGCAAAAGATCAGTTAAAAGATGAAACCAGGAGAACAATACAAAAAAATAAGTGCCAAAACACTAGCTAAAAGTTAAAGCACAAAATAAGCTAAAAGTAAGAAATGACTAAAGTAGCAAAGACTAGCTAAATGCTAAAATTAAAAAATGTAGGTAATAGTTGAAGAACTGAAGCTAAAAGTAGCGCAACACTAGCTACGATTAGCACAAGAAGACAAAAACAGAGCAGTTAGCTGAAGCTGATTTCAAAGAGAACAATATTTTAGGAGAAATTGGAAAGAGCTAAGTTTATTTGCAAATTAAGTTAAATATTTTGAAAAGTATAAAAGTTACATAAGTCAAAAGTCAAAGCAGCCATCTCCAGAATGAGCTGAACACTTTAATATATGAATGGCTAAAATAGCGTAAAGTCTGTAAAAGTAGCTAAATTAAATAAAACAAATGGAAAATAAAAACAGGAAAACAATAGTCTGATTACTGAATCAGCAATAAATGGAATAACATTACAATATGCAAGACAGGAACTTCATATATATATAAATATATTCCACCTGACTGTACCCAGTTGTCTGCCTGGCTTTTTGTTTGGGGATGTTTATAAGTAATAACTCAGAGATGCCACATTTGTTCCTCTTGCAGCAGGAAGTAAACATGTTGGGGTTTGGCAGGGTCGCGTCCTTCGGGTACTCGGAGCGCTCGAGCTATTGCAGCTTGGGAAAGAACGATCAGTTATGTTGGACAGGGAAACAGGCAACACATGCTCTGCCGTGTTTTTGGCCTCTCACAGTATTTTGCTGTCAGAACGGGATTTCACAACCTTCATCCTAACAGCAGGCCCCTGGAAGGCTGAGCCTCGTGCACGCTCGCATGTCTCGCCTTTCAGGATACAGTAAAGTATGTGGACGTTTGGAAGGAGAATACTCAATAGCATAAAACCATGAAACCATCGGAGGTAGATCTGAACGGCTAAACCGAAGAACCATCTCTGACATTCAAACATCTACCTGAGGGGAGGTGACCTCACGTGTCAGGGTCACAGCAGAGTCTAGAGGGCCAGCCTGCCTGTGCCAATTCAAGATGGCTGCCACAGAAAACTGACCTTATTAAACGTAAAAATGGCTTTAACTCAGTCGATTTTACAGATATAAGTATGAAACATAAAAATCAAAGTCTGTGAATTGTTCATTTTTTTAAATGCAATTGATATAGCTTGAAAAAAAAGAAGAAATTGACACCAAGATTTCTGGATCAGTGAAGAAATAAGGAAGTTATAAGTATTTTAGTCTCAAAGAATTGCTTTAGTTTCACTGAAAACCAAACAAACCTGTGACAAACCTGCAATAAACAACTAATTAACAAAACGTCCTTATTTCTTGAGATAACTGGATGAAATTTTCAGGAGAAGGAAATCATATGTTCTTCACATCAACCACCCATGTTCATTATTAACTGATTGATTGATTCATTAATAACTGTAAACTGGATCATCGTATCATGCAAAGGAAATAGGCACTGACAGATGAAAAAAAAGATTAATCTGGGATTAGTTTTACATTAAGCATCGCCACGCTCGGGCTCTCCAAAACCACGTTCTTCACATCAGATTGTTGTGAACGTCAGTCAGTGTTCAGATAAAATATTATATTTTAGTGCTATCTACCTCTGAGAGCTGTTAACCTGAACATGTTTGTTGAGCTTGTTGAACTGGAGCAACATTTTCATCACCCAACTGGAAACGTCAGAATCCATCCAGTTAAAAACATGAAGACAGAGGAACTTCCTGTCGACTCCAAACTGAAAATCCAGAGGTAAAAACTCCTGGGGAGCGATACAAACAATAGGAGGGCGTCTTGGGCACGCTGTGAATAAACACATCGGCCGTGACAGGATTGTGTCATACAACAAATATTGAGCTAAAACTTGTGTGGTAGTAGCTGAGAGTGATCTCCAACACATTCTCTGAGGACTAACAGATAACACAAGATGACAATACCTGTTGTCAACCCTATCTGTCTGTTAGCAAAATACCTCACAAAGCTCTGGATGGGTTTTAATTCAGCTCTTCAATCGAATACATTTCAGAGTCACCTGATTCAAGATGGCCGCCACCGACAACCAACTTTAGCAAACATAACAAGATTTTTGCTGAAAGTTGCTGAAACCAGCCGAAAAGTTTTCATCGCCAAACGGAGTTGAATTTGAACGGCTGACATTTACTGAAAGCAGGAAAAATAAAAGCTGAAAGCAGCAGAAAAACAGCCGAAATATTTATAAAAAGCTGAGTAGAGCAGAAATGTTGCAGAATTGAGCAGAATAAGCTAAAAGAGGCAATGAGAGGCTGAATAGAATACAAAAAGCTGAAATTTGCAGAAGGGTTGAATTAGACACAAAAGCCCAAAATTAGCAACCATAAGAAAAAAGGCTAAAATCAGCTGAAAAATACCAGAAAAATCAGCAAAACCTGAATTTAGCTTAAATGAGCATAAATATTAAATTAGCTAAAAGAAACTGAAAAAAGAATAACAGTGGTAAAATTAGCTAAAAGGAGCTGAAGCAGAACAAAAGCTGAAGTGTGAGCATGCAAAAGGTTGTAAACAGCTCAAAGGGTTTGAAGGACATGAAGAGAGCAACATGGCTGACCAAGCTAAATATTTCTAAAAGTAAAAGTTGCAGAAACACCAAAAGCCACAGCAGGAATGCCCTGGAATGAAGCTAAAGGCATCAAAGCTGCCAGGAGCCTTCACATGCAGCATGGATCTGTGGCTGCTGACAGCATCCTGAAGACTCTCTCTTCGCCTCATGTTGCCTTTTTTCAGTTGCTTCCTTCGGCATGTTTGTCCTCAGCTCCTCCATCTCTTTGTCTTGTCTTTCTTCTTGTTTTTAAACCAGCTCCATGAAAGCCCATTCCCTCTCCTTGGCCTCCTGCACCTTCTTCCTGAGCACGTTCATGGCCGAGTCCTCCAAGCTCCTTCTCTGTGACTCAGCTGCATGCCCTCAGTGTAAGCAGCTGAAGGATTGTCTGTGGCCACATTGTTCACCATCTCATGTAACGCATGCAGACCGCCGCTTGCTGTGGATGTTGCAATCTGGCAATATCATCGCACACGTTTCTCAAATCCACCAGGGCATCGTCTACCCTGTCGATGACTTCTCCATCTTCCAAAGATCAAATCAAATGGTGATGATGTAAACCATTCTTAGTTAAAACTGAAGAACTTAAACTGGAGAGTCTGCGTTTTCTGATTAAATACAGACTTGTTTTCATTCAACCGTTATTTATACAGGTTAGTTAGTCCCATTGAGCCTCGGGGACTCATTTACAAGAGACCTGAGTTTTGAACAAAGAATGATGACAACAGTGGACAACAAAGACAACATTAGACAATCATAAAGGATGCGTACAAATTGGGAATAACAAGTGAAAATAAAATGTTATTTAAAAAAAAATTAACAAACCCCCCCAGCTAGGTTGTAAGGTTATGTAGAAAACTAAAAACAAGAACATGACAGACTAAACAACTAGCTAAAATGACAGAAAGACTAGCTTCCAGACAGTGGCTAAACACTAAAAGTAGCAAAATGTGAGCAAGAACTAGCAGAGGGCTACGCTGAACATTAAAGAGTTAGCTCTGGTAGCAAAAGGCTAGCTAAATGCTAAATGTAAAAGAATGTTACCTCATTCTAAAAGTAGCCAAAAAACAGCTAAAGTTAGCAAATGATGGCTAAAAGATAAAAGTAGCAGATTAGTAGCTGAAAGTACCAGAATTGTAGCTAAAAGAGCAAAGCAAAAGCTAAAAGTAATAAATGGTAAGCTAAAGTAGCAAACGGCTACTTAAATGCTAAAAGAAAAACAATGGTAGTTAAAAGTAAAAGAACTGAAATTAAAGGTAGCAAAAGATTAGCTAAGACAATTAAAGTAGAAGATAACGAAAAGATAAAAAAAAAGCAAAAGGGCTAGCTAAAAGCACCAAGATGTACAAAAACACTATCTAGAAGCTAAAAGTGCCAAAAGGATAGTTAACAAACAGTAACACAAAGGTAGCTAAAGATAAGCTACAATGACCAAAAAATTGGGTAAAAAGGTGATGGATTGTAGTATCATCTGCGCCTGCGCGTTGCTGCCCGCAGCTGTCACAACACAACGGTCCATTCCGAGACCATACCATCTTGACTAAAAGGGGGAACATTCACTAAAGTCGGAGTGGTACATTCCTCGGATCATGTTTTTTGCTACATTTAACATAATTTCGTGAAAGCTCTGATAATGCTTAAACCTTTACGTAACTTTTGTTTTATAAGGAAAAAAAAGAGTACATCGAAGTATCGGAAAGCCCATTTGTAACCCCCCTCCCGTTCACGCAGTGGTTCGCTCCGTTACTATGTTGTCATTTGTGAAGTGATGGAGAGGAAACACTAGGGCCTGGAAATTAATAAATCTGACTGTATTTTTGTGTCCAGAGTGAAAGCTCCTGGCCATGGCCGGCATGAGGAGAGTAAACGGGAAGTTCTCCAGAATCAACCCGGCTGTCAGGTGAAGTTTTGTGGGCTTGTATTTCCAGTAACCGCCTCATTGTTGATGCTGTGTCCAGCTAAGTTAGCATTAGCATCATGGCTGTCAGTTAAGGACGTTACAACTTTTTATAAACGTTAAAAAACAAGCTAACGAGCGTTAAATTAGCATCGACTGTGGATTGTGTGCAAATATTGGAATGCTCCAGGAAAATTACCGAAGCTAATGATGTAAACTAAAATCTAGTACATTTAAGAAAATTTTGTTTGCAAAAAAAAAAAAAGTAAACAAGTCAAACGTTAGTGTGACATCTTCAACTGCCAGTTAAACATTTCACGGTGAAACAAGTAAAAACTGTGATTCTTTTTTTCTCGAACTTGATGTGAAAACTGTTCCAAATGTTAAAAACAGAAGTCAAATCGTATTAAACTTTCTGTAACCAGTTTAACTTTCATGCATGAGTTTTGATAACTTCAGCCAGGATTTGTTTCCAGTGGTTTTATTTGTCTTAGAGCATAAAAAAGGGGTGGCAAAATAATTTTGTTTAAATGTTGTTTCTTCAAGAAGCTCTCCTCATGGACAGCGTACGTTTTTGGATGCGTTATTAATGAAATACTGTGTGCTAGCTATAATGTGAACATGTTTAGAAATATTTAGCAAAACTAAAAGCATAAACACAGAACTCTGCATACAACTCATTATATTATTCACTACTGTCTCATCCCTTGCTTCACTCCCTCTCATTCGACCTCTTGATTTCACTTTTTAGTCTTATCCGAGCTTCTTCTTTTAACAGCTTCATATTTTAGGGGACTTTTTTTAAATTTTATTTTACAATAACAATACTGCACATGACACTTCAGCCATTCTGTTATATGTAACTCAGCAGTACAATCTCTTCAGTTTCAGATTTATACATTAATGCTACAAGTCTATCTTGTATGAAATTTTGCAAAGCACCCAGGGTACCAAGCCACAGCACACTACATGCAGATGTATTTGGATTTTTGTGTGCAGGCTGGATTATTGCATCTGTTTGTATTTTTTGCTTCATTCAGCTGGGGCCAGTGTTCTCCAGGGCCAAACCTGAACTTGAGGTGCTTTAAACACTACTCTGAGTTGGCACTGGGTCTTTTGTACATCTGGATGGACCCTCATTTATTAGCACATTAGCTACAGGTGCCTTCAAATGTAGAAGAGCCATCTTCTCCAACTCAGACATTCTGTACAGGTGCCAGGCATCGACAACAGTCAGGTCAGAGAAGTGAAAAAACACTCAGATGTACCATCGTTTGTTTTTTCTTCTGTGAGGATACATCGCCACACATTGATCCATGAGATATATTCCTCCCATATGCAGATTGTAGAGTTACAGAAAGTGGTCTTTGGGTGTTGAGCATCCTTTTTTCTTTCTTGCTCCATCTCTGGGCCAAATCTGGTGGAGGCAGACCAGAGCAAGAAGAGGCCACTGAGCTGTCCAGCCAGCATGTGATGTTGATGTTTTCAGCATTACTGACGACACAACAAGATCCTCTTCCTTCTTTCTGAGTTGCTTTTCACTCTTTAGTGTCAGTGGTCCACGCCTGTTGATTCTGCTGGTACTGGTACCGTAGGTCCCTGCTGCTGCAGAGCCTGAATGAGTGGAGGCAGCAGGCAGTGGCTCCACTACCTTGTAGACTTTTCTACTCACTGCATCCGAGTTCTACAAAATATAAAACCCTTACTTGTTACTCCTATGATGACGACAACAAACTTTTTTCCTTTTTAAATTTTCAAGTTTTGTACTAAAATGTAATTCCATGTATTTACTGCAAAACGCTGCAGATGGTGTATATTCTAGATTAGAACAACAGTCAGAGTAAAAGTATGAAGTGCTGTTAAAATGTAGCCAGTGACGTCTAATCTATTGGATAGTTGATCAATTATACTTTTCTCCCAATATATAGTTAATATTTGGAAAATATATCAGCAGTATTACTCTTTAGTTGTTACTTGATGTTGCCTTTGTTTTTTGTTTTTTTTACCTGCAAGGACCTTCTTCTGTAACACTCAGGATATTGCTGAGCTGCACTTTCAGTAGATAGCCAGTAGATGGCAGTGTATTTCATGATCTACTAGTGTCCAGTTTGTAGTTATGAGGTTATAACATAAAACCCCAACACATGTACAAGAAAATGGCTTTGATGGATGTCCACTGACTGCAGTTAACACTTTGCATGCTTCCACTCTGGCAATTTATGAGCTGAAGAGCTCCAAACAGAGCTGAGTTTTCTCAAATGATTTACCAAAAACGTATTTTCCCCATTAGTTAATTTTTCCTGCAGTATTTATTCTACGTTGTACGATGTACTGCTGCCAACTAACAGAGCCTCTACATTTTAGTGAATAAATTAGAGCTGTGTGACAAAATACAAGACAAATAAATTCACAAGAGTGTGAACTCTGCTGAAAAACTGAAACTGAGTTGTTGAACTAAAAAAAGATCACTAACTAAATTAAAAAGGCAAAATGCTAGCTAAAAGCCAAAAGTAGCAAATTCTTAGCTAAAAGAAACAAAACATCAACTAAGGACTAAATGTTGCAAAAGGCTAGCTGAAAGCTAAAAAGTGCAAAATGCTATATAAAAGCTAAAAGTAGCTAAATGGGAGCTAAAATCCTAAATTAACAAACTAGATAATAGTAGCTTAACACTAGCCAAGATTTAAAAGTAGCACTGCAGTTTCTGACAGAGGTGTCTGAGCGTAGGATGCTGAGGAAACTGCTCCAGATCCTGAACAACACGTCACACCCCCTGCATGACAAACTGGACTCTTACTGCAGCTCCTTCAGTCGTAGACTGAACCCACCGAGGTGCTGCACAGAACAACACAGGAAGTTCTTCCTCCCTGTGGCTATCAAACTTTTCAACTCCTCCCCCTTTCTGCACAAAGGACAATAAATTAATCCTGCACCACAATAAACACTTTAATGTTTCAGTCCACATCTGACCTGTTTTGGACCTTAATTGTTGGTATCTTTATACAGCTCTGTTATTTTTATATCTTGTGTGATTCCTTGTGCATGTTCCTTTGTACTGAAACTCTGGCACAACAATTTCTTGTGATATCAGTAAAGTTCTATCTTATCTTATCTTATCTTATCTTATCTTATCTTATCTTGTCTTGTCTTGTCTTGTCTTGTCTTGTCTTGTCTTGTCTTGTCTTGTCTTGTCTTGTCTTGTCTTGTCTTGCTAAAAATGTGCTAAATGCTATCACAGAGTATTGAAGTGAAAGCCAGCAGACGTTAAATAATAATAATAAAATAATCATTTTATTTAAAACGTGCCTTTCATGACACCCAAGGACACTTTACAGTAAGATCAACAGGAATAAATTACATAAAAGAATATAAAATACATAAAGAATGTAAAATACATAAAGAATGTAAAATACATAAAGAATGTAAAATACATAAAGAATATAAAATACATAAAGAATATAAAATACATAAAGAATGTAAAATACATAAAGAATGTAAAATACATAAAGAATATAAAATACATAAAGAATATAAAATACATAAAGAATGTAAAATACATAAAGAATGTAAAATACATAAAGAATATAAAATACATAAAGAATATAAAATACATAAAGAAT
>NC_056518.1:29478210-29485722 GCF_014905685.2 Nematolebias whitei | reverse complement strand
AGAATATAAAATACAGAATATAAAATACATAAAGAATATAAAATACATAGAGCAAAGTTAAGGATAAGCGAGTCTAAAGAGATGTGTTTTCAGAGCAGTCTTGAATAGAGAAAGAGAGGTGGTGTTTCTTAAGTCAGGGGGTAGAGAGTTCCAGAGGTGAGGAGCAGAGCAGGTGAAGGCCCTGCTCCCCATGGTGGAGAGGCGGGCAGAGGGTACATGGAGGTGTAGTGAAGAGGAGGATCTGAGAGAGCGAGAGGGGATGTGTAAGAGGTCAGATAGGTACGGAGGGGCAAGGTTGTGGATAGCTTTGAAAGTGAGAAGAAGAATTTTGAAGACGAGTTAAATGTTAAATGTTTGCTGAAATCTAAAAGTAGCTAAATGCTAAAAGCTAAAGTAGTAAAATTCTTACTAAAACTAAAAGTACAAAATTCTTGTTAAAAGCTAAAAGAAACGATGTACAAGCCAAAAGTAGTAAAATGCAAGCTAAAATCCAAAAATAGCAAATGTTATCTGACAGTTGCACATCTCGTGGTGTCTCTGAGCAGGACACCTAATCCCGAATTGCTCCCTGGGCACTTGCATAGTTGCCCACTGCTCCACCTGGGTGTGTCCCAGGTGTGATTTGTTAAATGCAGAAAGCCAATTTCATCTTTGTATGGGAACATACAATGATGACAACACATAGCACACTAATATTAACATTAACATTAGCTAAAATCCAAAAGTTTACAAGGCTTGCTAAAAGTATCAAAATACTTAGATAAAAGCAAAATACTATTTCAAATCCAAAAGTAGCAAATGCTAGCTAACTGTAGCTAACACTAGATGCAAAATGCTTTCTCAAATCAAAAGTAGCTCAATTTAAGCTAAAAGCTAAAGGTAGTTCAAAGCTACCTAAAAGCAGCAAATGGTTTACTAAATATAAAAATTGAAAAATTCTAACTAACTGTGTCAAACTCTAGCAAAAAGCTAAAAGAAGCAGAATGCTATACAATATACAAGCCAAAAGTAAAAACTTCTAGCTAAAATCTACAAGTAGCAAATTCTAGCTAACACTAACTGAAGACTAAAAGCCAAAAGTAGAAAAAGTCTAACAAAAAGTATCAGAGGCTAAGCTAATGGTAACAGAAGCCAAAGTAGCCAAAAGCTAACTAATAGCTAAATAAAGCCAAACACTTACTGAAAGACGCAAAACACAAGCTAAAAGTATCAAAAGTTTAGGCAAAGCTTAAAAAAGTTGGACACAGCTTTTTTTTCTTCTAAAAGACAGTTTGTAAAATAAAACCCAAATTTAAACAAAAGTGCTGACTTAGCAGTTTAATACTGAGGAGAATAAGACCTGATGAACACAGACGATGATGGAACCTGATTTATGGAAAACAGCCGAAGGATTCTGATGGTTTTTACGACAAATTCTGACAGAAGAAAATCAACTACATGACCTACTGAGCGCGGCTCTGATTTAATGTCATATTTTTACACAGTCATGACTGAATGGTCATTTCCTGCTAATCTTTTATTTCCAGTTGTTGTCGCCTGCGTCAGGTCCAAGCTCTGCTCCGTGGAGGAGGAACTTCCTGTCCTGATGGCATCCTCTGCTCTCTGGGTCTGTTGGTTTTAAACCAGTCTTTATTTGCCTGACCCAGTGTTTAGTGGACGGTTGAGTCTGCAGCCAACAGATGAAAACGTGTTTTTGATTATTTCAGGAATCGACAGCAGATATAACATGGGCTGCACCGAGCTGGCAAAATACCTTTTCTATGAGCTTTATGGACAGAATCAGCTGAACCTGGAGCAGGCCTTGGAAGAGTTTCCTGAAGAAACGTTGGACGGTGATTGTTGACCCCAGTATTTTAAACCCTGTCATTCTCGTGCCTTTGGTTTTTACGCTGCTCTTGTCTCGACCCGTCAGACGTGATCCTCCTGATAAAGGCCGAGTGTGTTCACCTTTACTGCAACCCACAGAACTACGGCTACCTGCTGCCCTACGTGTCGCACTGGAGGAACCTGCGCCTCTACTGCATGATGGAGGCCGAGGTAAAAACCTGCTGTTTCCTGTGTTTCGTGGTTCCTGCATGTTTAAACCAGGGGAGTCTGTGACGTCTGAAGACAACTTATTCTGGATCTGAATCCCATCTCCGTCCTCTACCCCTAAATCCACGATCGGGTTGTGGAGGAAACAAATTCAGGAGATAAATCTAGATCTCCCACTCCGTCTAGACACTCCCAGATTTTCCTGTCAGACCCCAAAGTATTCCCAGAGCAGAGAGGATATATAATCCCTCCAGAGAGTTCTGGGTGTGTCTTGAGGTCTCTTCTGAGTGGAACATGCCTGAGAAACCTCCAAAGGGAGGCGTCCAGGAGGCATCATGATCAGATAAACCTCCCCAGCTGACTCCTCCTCTCATCTCTCCAGATGATGAGCTGCTCACCGTATCTCTAAGGCTGAGCCCGGCCACTCGTATCTGGTTCTTTAGGTGCTGATTCAGTGTTTCTCCTACTGTTATGCAAGGAGGGGGCCCCACCCTGCCAACAGAGCCGAGCGCCCTGCCTACCAAAATGTCCTTCACCCACAACTCCCCTCGCTGTGATCCAAACCTCATTACCACAAATGAGGGTTGGAACGTAGCCAGACCAGTGAATCCACAGCTTTGCTTTTGGACTAAACAATTTATTCACCATGAATGACCGGAGCAACGTCCTCATTATTGAGGATGAGGCCCCGCTTCATCCTACCATCACTCAGGAACAAGACCTCCAGATACCTGAACTCCTCCACCTGGAGGATCTGAATCCATCCGAATACATTTTGTAACTCTAAGCAGAAATTTGACGTCTTCGTCTCACTTGTTGACGGGCGTCTCACTGAAACTGTCTTCATCTGCCTCCAAGAAGGATGGGTGATCATGTAACTGCCTGTGTGTGTGTTTGTTAGCAAAATATCTTGCAGACCACCCGGTGGATTTTAACGAAACTCTCAGAAAATAAATTGTTTTATGAACCTCTGTACGTCCCGGTGTTTGGACTCTCTGGTTAGAATGGCGGCGGGTGATGAGCATTTCTTCTTTCAAAGGTCAAACATGAGTTTTCTCCTTTTTTGGGTTTTAATCAAATTATTTAGTTTCTTTTATTTTTAACTTTGACATTTTGTTTTGGTTCAACTCACAGACTTGTTGTTTTTTTCTGCTGCTCGGGGAAACAACGTTTTTATAAGTCTGTGAAGTTCTGAACTCCTCGGAGACGTCGGTTCTCCCTCCTCCACAAGTTAAACTGTTTAAACTGAAGCCGCTGAGTGTGAATCGTTTCGCTCTCACTTCCTGTTCCAGTACGAAGACCAAGAAGCAGCAGAAGAATTCAAAATCTCCAGTTTTGTCGCGATGGTGCAGGACTGCCATCGTATCGGCGTCCCCTACAGCTCTCAGGGTGCGTTTGTTTTCATTTCATTCACGTCTATCCCCTCCGCTCATGGGCAGCTAAGAACAAGAGGATGATGTTCTTCTTTCAGGACATGTCCAGAAGTTTGACATCTTCACGGTGGAAAAGTGGCCCCTGATCCAGGCGTTCGCCCTGGAAGGCATCGGAGGAGGAAGTTTCTTTACCATCAAATACAAGGTGCGCTTAAAATACGTTAAAAACAGTATTTCAATGTTCTCAACGTTCTCCAGCTCCTCTTCTGTTCTGTGTCTTCGTTGTCCAGCTGATGGACATGAGTGAGAAGCTGTGGCAGGTTTATAACCGACTGGACCCGGTGTCCCTGGAGAACCTCCTGGCCGAGGTAAAAACCAGTTCAACAACAAAGAATCCGTTTCAGATGAACAGAATAAATTAAAAATGTTTTTATTGAGTTCGGAGCTTCTGTTGGTTTATCACAGATGATAAATGTGTCAAAACGTTCTCATGAGGTTCTACGTTCTGACCCACTGGTTCTTGTTCTCTGTCAGGACCTGGGGTGTTTTGAGAAGCAGTGGAGCAGCTTCTTCTCCAGCCTGGACCTGGAGACTCACCTGTCCATCCTGGACCTGTCTGAGGCCCAGGCAGGGGAGGTGTGTTTCCCCCCAGCTGATTCCAACATGGCTGCCAGGTTTTGGAAAGCACAAACACGAGTTGTTCATCATGGGGGGGGGGGGGGGGGGGGGGGGGTCGGATGTAGAGGTTTTAAACTCGGGTCACTTTAAAGACTCGGACTGATCTGAGTCGCTAAACTGATCTGGGTCACCCAAAACATTCGAAGTTGACAATTCTACACTCCGGTAAACTAACGGCTCACAGACGAAGGAACAAATACTTTTTGTTCTAAAAGTATTTTCAGACATTCTGTTAAATTTATCACAGTTTGTTTGTTTTTATGAAGTTTTTCTTGTCTCTTCGCAGGCGTTTCGTACTTTCTACACTCATGGACTGATTTCAAACAACATCACAGAGAAAAGGTCTTTACAACAAGTTCTGACTGAATTTTGTCATTTCCACATGTTTGTTTATTTAACAATATAAAAATATAAAACGTGAAAAAGTATTTGTGCCATAATACATGTTTCTGTTTCACAGTAAACGCCGTCAGCCATTTGTGCTGTTCGGAAAACATTCGTCTTCAGAGGATCTGGACAATTATTCCTTCAGCTTTCCCTCAGAGAGCCATCAGGTCCGGAACACGGGTTCTGAAGGTTCTGCAGCCCAGCACATGGTGAGAAGCTCAAACTGAACCAAAACCAGGTCTGTGGTTTGGGTTTACTGTAGGAGACGGATCACGGACAAAACTCCAGAGTTTCTATTTGACCGAATAATCTCCAATAAAAATAAAGTTGCATTGTATTGTAAAAGCCTAAACTAAAATAAAACTGGCCACAGCGCCACCCGGTGACAGAGTCTGGAACAACACGTGGACGTCCTTTAAGATGATTAATGCAGCTTTTGCCTCTCGTAAATAAAACCACAGTTTGTCACTTGGATCATTTGATCTGTCGTTTTTTTTTTAAAAATTTTTTATTATTATTTCCTCTATTTCACCAGAAAAGTTCATGAAATTAAAAATCTTATTTATTAGTGTCCTGAACCAAACACAAAGTTTCATAAAACAAGCTTTTAACAGCAAAAACGGTATCTGCCTTTGCTTAAATTTGTTTTGTGCACTTCTGTATTTTATTTGTCCAAGTACTTTGTGATTTTTATCTTGAGAAGCGCTATATAAATAAAGTTTTACTTACTTACAAAGTGAAGATCCTTCAGACAAATAGTGATTTGTGTAGACGAGGAGCTAAGAAGGGAGCAGACCCAGAACAGCCTTATGTAGAAATACATACCAATGATTTAATCTACGGAAGGACGAGGAGGACCATCAGCCGGGACTCCCAACTCAGTGAAGTGTTGATTTTTTTAGAATCTGTAATTAAACAAAGAGCACCACAATAAACAGTCAGGTGAGTGAAATACAGAGAAGACTCAAGCATTTATAAACCATCACCAGAATCTAGAACTGACAAACTTCGCAGCAACGAGTTTCCTTAAAAGGAAGGCAGGATCTGATTCTGAAGGAAAAACCTGGTTTTAACTTTAGTCTCTTACCTAAATATTAAACATGTGACTGAAGGGAGAGAGCATCATCAGGAATAATTCACGCAAGCATCTAAACAGAAACCTGTTCACTGGAGAGCCTTGAATACCAGAGTCCAGAGGTAGAGCATGTTCACAGAGCATGGACACACGGATGTTTGTCAGGGAATTTTCAAACCATTTAAAAAGTTTAGAGGTCGACTGAAATAAGTTTTCTTTATATAAAAATAAGTTTTATTGAACAAAATATAACAAAACAGCTGAACTTAATAAAAGTATATTAAAAACCCTTAAAACAAGTTAGAATATAATGGAAAGTATTTTAACTAATATGAAACTGTCCGCTTCATTTTCCTCTAACTGATGACTAAATGTTCAGGTTTGGTCATTTTGTAAAAACTGATAAATATATCAACTGAATTTAACGATTCTTTGTTTGTAAACAGGTTCTTCAATGCGTCGCTCCTGTAGGACCTCTGTCGTGCTCCCGGACGTATTTCTTTGGTTCTACCCACAGGCCATACATCGGTGAGATTTACTGAATAAGTTTTCATTCAACCTTTATTTAGACAGGTAAATCCCATTGAGCCTCGAGGACTCATTTACAAGAGAGACCTGATTTCAACAAAGAAAGATGACAACAATGGACAACAGCAACAACAATAAACAGTTATAAAAAGGCATACTGCAGGTTTTTTTTTTTGGTTTTTTTTACAAATAGGATGGCTAAAAGGAATAGGTAACAACAACAAAAAACCCAAAAAAAACAGCTAGATTCTAAGGCGAATGTATAAAACTAAAAACAGGAACATGTCTGCATTGGTCCCTGCCAGGAGTCCAACAGATTCTTAAAGCCACTTAGAGAGGTCAAGAGCTTCAAATCTTTTTGTAAGATATTCCAGGAAACAGGAGCGGAGTAGGAGAACGCCCTTTTGTCTAGTTCAGTCCTCACTGAGGGAACACTGCAGGTAATAATGTTCTGAGAGCGCACGCTGTAGCTGCACTCACACAGAGACATGTAGGAGGAGATGTATGAAGGCAGCAGACCAAGAAGTGATTTAAAGATGAAAATGTACCAGTGGGAGAGTCTGCGTGAGGTTAATGATGTCCAGTTTGTCATGTTGACCAACTGCATCAGTGGTTCCTAAAGCGGGGGTCCAGACCCCACTGTGGACTGGAAACAACAACTGGGCCAAATTCTCCACCTCACAAGCTTAAAAATGATCCAGAGTTTGTTGAAATCTGGTGATTAATTTTCTGGCTTTACAAGAGCGCTGCTTTGAAAGCTCACTTTGTATGAAGTTTGAAATGCATTCGAAATTTCAGCCTCATGAAGAGCTTCGCAGCGACACCTCTCCATCCGTGCATGTTGTGAACACGATAACTTTTTGGTGTGTGGCTGCATCTAGGCGTAAGAAAGGTCACCAACAAAAATTGGGTTGCCACATCAAAATCCAATATGGCCTCCACCATAAGCACATGCAAACCGACCACCCCAAACATTTGAGGGAACTTTGCTTTCTAGTTTTTATTTTGCTTAAAAGTTTTCTCAAATGACTGGGGTGGCCAAATATTAATATATGGTGGTTCAAGGCCACCACTGGGCACCCCTGGCTCCACCACTGCTTCTGATCATGGATGAAACTGCCTCCTCCTCTCAGCAGGATTAGTCACTCTGCGCCGCCTCGGGCAAGAAAAAAACACTTAAAGCTACATCACCTTCTTCACAGTGTAATGCCTCATCACTTGAATATCTTGATCCAAAAACATTTAGGTTTCCCTGTTCACTTTGACACTAATTTCGCCTCTTCAACATCGAGGGACATCAACCTGTTTAATCCGTTTGTTGCTAATACAATGGCCCTTCGTTTATCGCGGGGGATCCGTACCCTGAAGACCAGCGATAAGTGGAAAAACTATGCAGTAGGAATAGTAGTACAAATAGTAAGTAATATATATATATAT
>NC_056518.1:29471942-29478110 GCF_014905685.2 Nematolebias whitei | reverse complement strand
ATATATAAATGTGTGTGTGTGTGTTTTACAATCTTGCAATATTCTAAACAATGTTTCTAAACTAAACGCTCTAAAAGATCACAGAATGTCATGACTTCAGTTCGCTGCCTCCGGCTGCACTCTGCCATCTGCCAGTGCTCTTGGCCACGCCCACTTCTCCGCTCTGCAGCTGATCTCTTCTGCAGAGCGGAGATCAGCTGATCAGCTGCAGGAGGAAGCTTCTCCCACAGCTGTGGGCTGCACACAGGTGCTAAATGATTTAAAATAATTTATTTTAAATAAAAATTACATGCCGATCATGCAGCTCATCCTTATTTTGAAAAACCACGATAGAACGAGTCCGCGAAAAACGAACCTTTAAGTAGCGAGGGACTACTGTATTTTTATACTTCATATATAAAAAGTTGGGTCACGAGTCTGTGAACTTTTTTGTGGGGGTGGAAACTTTTGGAACCATTAACTGCAGATTTGTTGGAGTGTAAAGATTTTCTCATTGTTTTTTATAAAATGTTCTTTAGTACTTTTATTAACAACCATGTTGCTGAATATTATGAAGCGTACAAATCCGTTTCCCGTCGGTTTGAAGTAACGAGTGAAGCGCTGCAGGTTTATTCTGTTTTCATGGGAACTGTTTGATTCACCAGGCGCTCCACCATCAGAGCAGATCAAAGCAGACGTCCTGTAAGTGATTCCATCCGTTCGCTTTGCTCCGTGTTCCTTTCTGTTTTGGGCTGAGTTCATTTTTTCTTTTCAGGGTTTTGTCTCAGATTTATTCGGCTGTGGTTGGCGGAGTCCTCTCAGGCATCAAATGTTTCTCCTCCACCTCCAGCCTGACAAAGGCAAGAGCAGGAATTTTACACAGAGTTAGCATAAACGTGCTTTAATTTGATGTTTCCTGTTTCAGGCTAAAGATGTAGCGGAGAACACCTTCCTGACGGCGCTGGACTCGGCCAGTTTAGGTCACTACCGCAGTTTTCTCAGGTACCGATGGAGTTCTGACTTTTTTATTTTATGCAACACCAGAACTAAGATAAGTGTTTTTATTGGATTCTGTCTGTGTCCGCAGGTCCAGATGTGCTTTCAGCATTCAAGCTGTGAACCAACAGGGCACGTTGGTGTCATGTTCCTTCCTTTCTTTATTTATGTAGTTATTTCAGAAGACGTGCTTTCACACAAACTGTCTGATTTCATTCCAGGATCATTCCTCTGACTGACGAAGGCAGCCGCTACGTCGTAAAAACAGTAAGATGGATTATAAATTCAGATTAAATCTGCTCTTGTTCGCAGAGTTTCACTTTGTCAGCAATAAGACTTTGATTCAAACAGGCGTCCATGATCGTCCACGATGTCCCCGATCTGCAGAGGAACACGGGGAGCCTCGGCTCCGTGGTCTTCTCCGAGTCCTTCCTGGAGTCCAGCATCAACATTCAGCACAGAGGTTCAGTATGGATCAGATTAGACCCGATCTTATTAGAATGGATCGAGTCTGAGATGAAAATTAGATTTAGATAACGAGCAGTTTGAATCCAGAGGTCACGGTCAGTCGAAGTCCAGCTGTGTGTGAAATGTCCTTCATCTGTGTCCCCATGGTGGTTCTGTAGATGGCACCGCGTCCTCAGACAGCTGCTTCACCGTCCTGACAGGAACCGTCCCCCGGTACGCCTGTTGGCTGGTATGTTGGGCCGGAGCCACGACTCGTGTGATCCCAGGAACCGTTGGGGGGGCTGGGTCTCACTGCTGCTTGTGTTTTGGTTTCAGATGGAGTCGGATGTGAGGCGGTCTGAGCAGGCCCAGCAGCTCGCTAAAGTGAGTTCAGGAGCCCGGACCACATCAGGACCAGAAAATGTTTGAGATTTCAGCTTGAAACATATTTTTCTGACCCAGGAGGAGGACGGGAGCTTCCTGGGAGCTGCTCTGACGGCAGCAGACGCTGCGTACATCCTCTGCAGCGGACATCTGTCCTCTCCTGGAGAAGGTGAGACCTCAAACACGATGAGGTCTGAAGTCACGTCAGTGTTTCAGCAGCAGTTATTTAGTTCCTTCTCCCTTCAGGGAAACTCATTTTCTTCTCCGAGGGCCTCCTGTTTGTCCACTCTCAGTTTGGGAGCATCACCGTCTCCAAGAGCCACATCACAAACATCATCTTCTACGACCCGGTGGGACTTAAAACTGTTCAAACGTGCTCAATGTTTGGAGCCGTTGCTCCTCCTCATCAAAAGGAGTCAGCTGAGGTTCATCTACCTCCTTTTTGAGGTTTTCTGGGCTCATCCCACTGGGAGGAGACCCTGAGGCAGACCCAGAACTCTGGAGGGATTTTGTGTCTTCTCTGGTCTGGAGCTGGAGGTCTAGGTTTCTCTCCTGGACCTGTTGTCTTCATGACCGACTAAAGATAAACAGCAGAAGAAACAAATCCCACGAAATATTTCTTTCTCTCAGCAGTTAAGGTGTCACATGTTTACATACAGCTGGTCCCGGTCCGTCAGAAGTTTTCATCGAGTGTTTGAGCGCCGCTCTGCTCCATGTTTAATCCTGACAGTTGTCTCACTGGAGCGCTTCTTTTTCAATGAGGATATTTCCTCCTAAACGTGTTCTTCGAGGTTCTGCTCTCGTCTGGTTCCACCATATTTGTTACACAGACTAGTCATGCGACTCAAGCCTCGTGTTGTCATCAGATTGTTTACAATGTGTGCGTACCCACATTTCACTTTAACTACCGGAGTAAACTCTTTCAAACTGCCCGGTTTGACACTTCTGTTTGTAACATTATGACTCAAAGTGCAGCATTGTTGTTTGTTTACATTTCCTCATGTGACCTGTTGTCTTTAGGACTCGGTGGGCGTGGCCTCTCTGTTCGTAGAGTACGATGCCAGCCTGCTGCCACACCTCCCCTTCCCCCTGCACAGCCGGGACCAGAGTCTGGTCTTTGCCCTTCAGCCCAGGTCCAGGAGTCACAGGTCCTTCTACTCCAAGGTGAGACTCCAGCTCTTTATGGAAATGTTTTATTAAAAAAAAACATTTACTGCTCCTGAACTGACTTCCTGCTCCTGGACATAATGTGTCAGCCCTGTCCTTCAGTTCACGTGTTCATCTGTTTGTTAGAAACTGCTCGACATATTTTAATACAACTCTCAAATTAACCACGGATGTACAGCAACTACTGGTATAACCTTTGCAATCAACTTGTTTCAAAATGGCCACTGCAGCTTGTTGACCTATAACAAAAATAAAAATGGCTACAACAATCCTTTTTAGTGTTTAATGTACCAGACGCTGTACTCTTTTTAACAGATGTTGTTTTTCTTTCGGCTGCACCCTTCTTCACGAGTCGGCTCTCCTAAAGAAAGATTTGGTGACTGTTTTATTCCAGATTATATTTCTTTCCCAACCCAGGCTCGAAACCACAGCCTCAGGACTACGAGACAGTGACCACTGAGCTACTGTGCCACCCCCAGTCACTGTTATACCTCCAGAGTCATATGATGTCACGGCTCAAGTCCGTTAGATTTTCCTCGCCAGCTCAGCTTGTTATTCATGTTGTAAAGGAACTTGATGAAGCTTGGTAGGAAGTCTGACCACCCTGGAGAGGTTTTATTCCTGCTGTTACTTTGTGTTGCACCTTATCTTACCAGAGTTATGGCCCTTTGCTCTATTTCATTACAAGTTGTGTCCTCCATCACAGCAAACATGTTGTTTATGTTCCTGAAACAATAAAGTTCTGTTTATTTGAACCGTCTCTCCTCTCGTAGGTTTTATCTGTGTGGAAACGTTCTGAGTCTGGACTCAGAGTGCAGCTGTTGGACCGGGACCAGCTGTCCTCAGACCAACAGAACCTGTGAGGAACCGAGCCGGGACCTTCAGCTTTAAGTTGTCAGAAATCAAAAGTTTTTAAAGATTATTCATATTTTTTATTTCAGGCACAACAAACTGCAGCTGCTTCACGACGCTCAGGAGCCACCTGTGGCCAAACGCAGGAGCAGCCTGAAGACCTGGTACCAGCTGGTACCGGTACCGACCCAAACAATGTCAGGACACACAGAACCACACACTGACCCAGCATTTTCCCTTGGTTTCTGGCCTTGGGAGGGGCGTCTTCAGTTGTAAAAGCAGCCTAACAGTAGCTAGAAGCTAAAAGTAGCACAACAGTAGCTAAAAGCAGCCTAACAGTGGCTAGAAGCTAAAAGCAACAGAACAACAGCTAGGAGCTAAAGGCAGCAGAACAGTAGCTAGAAGCTAAAGCAGCAGAACAGTGGCTAAAATCTAAAAACAACTGAACAGTAGCTAGAAGCTAAAAGCAGCAGAGCAATGGCTAGAAGCTAAAAGCAACAGAACATTAGCTAGAAGCTAAAAGCTGAAAAGTAGCTAGAACCCAAAAGCAGCCGAATAGTAGTCAGAAACTAAAAGCAGCCAAACGGTAGCTAGAATGTAAAAGCAGCAGAACAGATTCTAAAGCCAAAATTAGCAAACCAGTAGATAAACGTAACAAAACAAGTGGTAAATGAAAATAAATAAAACATTTGGTAAAAAAGGCAAAACAAGGGCTAAAATTTGCAAAGCATCAGCTAAAATTCTCAAGAGTTAAAGTAGCAAATGGATAATAAAGCTAAACTTAGCAAAGCAGTAGCTGAAGGCTAAAAGTAACAAAACTAGCAAAACACAGTAGCAGAATGTTGGTTGAAAGCTTAAAGTAGCAGAACAGCAGCAAAACTCTAAAGGTAGCTTAAGATGACAAACAGGCAGCAGCTGAAGGAGAGTTATGAGAGAACACAAGAAGTTTTTAAAGGATCAGGAAAGATCTTCATGTATTTCTACTGTGAGTATTATTTTAAATAAAGTTAAATATGTTCAAAAACATAAAAGTTACAGAAACTAGAAGCCACAACAGCCGAATGAGCCGAACGTTTGTGTGTGAACGGCTAAAACAGCAGAAAAGTCTTCAGAAGACGTTTGTGGTCACAGTTTCCTGGTTTTTGTCAGGTTTCTGCAGCACTTCGCCCTCAGCAGCATCAGTCAGGAGCCCATTCTGGACCAGCACCTGGAGGTTCTGTTCCCATCAGCCGAGCTCAGGACCCCGGCTCCTCATCAGGGGGACGAGGTCAGAACCTTCACAGATCAGTCAGGCCTCGTCGTTCTGGCTGTAAACCCGAGTCCTGGTTCCTGTTTTCAGGTTGTCATCAGCATCATAACTGGACTCCCAGGAAGCCACAAGAACAAACTCTGCAGCCGTTTACTTCGCCTGAGCCTGGAGTCCGGAGGGTAAGTTGAACCGTTTATTTACAACCAGAACAAACGCAGAACCAACGTGTCGATGATTCACACGCAGGTGTGCAGCGTATCGGCCCGACAGCTTCTCAGCCACGCACCTCCAGCAGTACTTGACCAACTTCCTCCGGAGCAGGAGAGAGAGGAGCAAACGACGCCTGTTGCTACTCACGCCTGGGTAAAAACACTCAGCCGGCAAAACACTGAAACCAGGAGAGAAAGTCTGGAACAAAAATAATAAAAGTTATTTTAGAGGTTCCTAAAAGTTGAAATCAAAAAGAGCAGTATTCATATACAAACACATCCCTTGCAGTACTACTACTTAATTTTTTAAGTACTTTAAAAACAACACTGCTGCAACTAAGTTCCCTTTGGGATGAATAAAGTATTTTTGAATTTGAATTCTGTACATGTTAAATCAAATAACATTAAAGCATTAAAGAAGCAAATAAAAACAGTCGAACCAGTTCTGACAATAGATCAGGAGAACAAGAATACAGGAGTAGAATAAGCTAAAGCACGTCAGGCTGAGCCAAGAGCCAAGACATAAAAAGAGGTACGCCAATGACCCCATCTCTTTGAGCAGTGAATGTTTGTAGTTTTGGAGATGAGTGTTTTTCTGGACTGGAACTAAATGGTGAATGAAGTAAACCTAAATGTTTTTGGTGCCAAATATTCAAGTGGAGGAGTTACACTGTGGAGAAAAACAGAGGGAGGTTTTTTTTTTTTTTCTTGTTCGAGGCAACGCAGTGATGGATCCTGGAGAGAGGAGGGAGCAATTTCATCCTTCAATTTTGGCCTTGTCCCCATAGATTAATCTGTCAGCCACCCCAATCATTTGAGGAAACAATACTTTTAAAGAAAATAAAAACTATAAAACAAATATATACATGTATACACACACACTAT
>NC_056518.1:29468298-29471542 GCF_014905685.2 Nematolebias whitei | reverse complement strand
TGTGTGTGTGTGTGTGTGTGTATATATATATATATATATATATATATACACACACACACATATATATATATATATACCATACCCCTTCATGTCAAAGAGCAAATGGACAAATGGCTTCTTTTTCTCATAATCTACATAAGTAGAACCTTTAAAATGTGTCAGAACCTTTAACTCTGTTTCACTCAGATAAGAACAAAGAAGCAGATTTGAGTTTTTCTTCAACGTTTATTTAAATCTAAAGCTAACCCTAGCCTTTGGTTTAGTGTGTTGGGCTGATTTAAAGTCCAGAAGACACTGAAGTTATGTGCTTCTTCCAGATACACAGATGTTCTGGACGTGGTCCAGGCTGTGCTCTTTCATCCTGACCCAGCTGTGCGAGCCGGTTCCACCATCGGAGCAGTCACCGCCTGCGTGGACCCACTTTCTTCCTGCATGGAGCACAGGTATCGTTTCTTGGTTTGACTCTGCCATCCTCTGAGAGGCGAGTTTTTTTTTTTTAACTATAAACTGCTTTTTCAGGAAGCAGAACTTCTGGCATAAATAATGCCAACAAAATCAACCATTTGGCTGCATGTTTGGGTTCATGAAGGGATTCCATGGGTCTTAAAGGGATCTCCGTCTAGTTGGAACAAAACACTGAAACTGACAAACATTTGTTTCACTTAACAGACTCTAAAAATCCTGCAGGCTGTTCAGTTCTTGTTATTTTTATTGTCACATGGACGTCTCCACATTGTTACAATGCATTCTGGGTATAAGACATAGACAGATCGCTCCATCCAGCTTGAACGTTGGTACCTTTTGAACCGAAGTGCATCAACAGAGGAGAATGTAGAAATAACTGTCAGTGGCTGAAGATGATGAAGAGGAGGTGAACAGAAAAGCAGCTGTTGAGAGAGAAGATGCTGCAGAGAGCTCCGCTGTCTGTCCCCAGCTGCTCACCAATAAACACCAGAGCACGACGGAGGAGACGAGTTTCACACTACAATAAAACAGACTGAAAGCTGTTACACAAACCGGTTGATCCACTGAGAAGGTGCTTTTTATAAGACTGAGCTGAACGCAGCTCCTCACACTGAAGAAGTCTTTCAGATGAAAGACGAAACCTTTCTACAATTTTTTGTTTTTTGAACCCGCCCAGAGGACCAGACTTAACTTTTTTTTAGATTTTTCTACCTGAATTATTGAGCATGCATCAGGATATATTATACACACATCCATCCATCATCCAACCATCATACTTCCATCCATTTGTTCATCCATCTATCCATCCATCATCCATCTGTTCATCATCCATCCACCTGGCCCACAGAGTGATACAGAACAACCACACATTAATCAGCAGCGGTGACAGCAGCCCAGTTATTAGGCGTGTTCACGGCACCACCATTTTTTTTCATTTACCCATTATTTATACAGGAAGTCTCATTGTGTCACGAGAACTCATTTTCAAGAGAGACCTGTTTTTTGGGAGCAGATGGTGGGGGTTAAGGGTCTTGCTTAGGGGCCCAGAATGGGGCAAATGAGGGTGGAGGCAGGTGTGGGTGCTTCACCTTTTCCACCCACATTTTGATGTTGACGGTACAGGGAGTTGAACCTGCAACTTTCCGATCACAGGCCCATCTTCTCTAGCCTCTGCACCACCAACAACTTTGAGTAGACCAGAGAAACAACTTTTCAAAGGATCTTTGACGACTTCACATTTTGGCCTTGATACAGTATGTTGTAATTTCTCTATTTTACTAACAGGACGTGTGTAAAACTGACAGGTGGCAGAACTAAACGTGCAGTAGTTCAGTTTGCCAGCAGTTCAAGTGGTTCAGCTACAGCAGATCAGCGTGGATGTTTTTAAGTAACTAAATGTCACAGAAGGAGCTGAATGCTGATTAAATGTAAGTTTCCAGGACTGGGCTGCACTTTGAGGCCAGTAAAGCTGAAGCCTCGGTCTTTGTTTCCACAGAGGATCAGCCGTCTGTCCAATTCGCCTCTGCTTTTGTTGCAGGTTTTAGATGAAGCTTACCGAGCTTCTCACTGTCGTGGTCCGACTGAGCCGCAGTGACACGCCACTCCTGCTATTAGTCTGGTTTCCACTCCAGAGCCAAGATTAGCCGCTCGCTGTTCTTAGAAAAACAATCTGCAACGTCTCATTTTTAATATTTTACTCAGAACTCTTTCCATTCACAGGAATGTCTGTAATTTGGAGCTTTTAGGGATTTCATGTAAATATTCTACAACGTACAATCTAATGATGCTCAAGCTGCTGCCCCCGTGACCCGACTTAGGAATAAGCAGAAGTGGATGGATGGATGGATGGATGGATGGATGGATGGATGGATGGATGGATGGATGGACGGACGGACATTCTAATAATTCATTTAAACAAGAACTGGGAGCACGAGTTTGACTTTCTTGTGATTTTTTTCTATTTTAGTTTCACACAGTCTCCAACACACTCCCACTAATGTTTAGTTAGATGTCCCTCAGCAGGTCCCCTCAGGCTGTTTGTCTTCTTCTTGTGGTTCTTGGTTCTTGTTCCTGTTGGAGTTTGGTGGTTTTCTGCTTGGACCTGGTTTTAATCAGAGTCCATAAATTATCAGTCGGGTTCTGGTCTGGACTTTGGGAAAGCCAGTCCAAAAGCTGCATGTGAGCCTAATTTAACCAGTTCTGGTGTGTGTGGGATCATTGTCCTGTTGGACCCAAAGTTGCGTCCAACAGGACAATACAGGACACACAGTTCTGTGTCCACGTTTCAACCGCCCAGCTGTTGGTTGGAGGTGAAGCTGAAGAAGTTGGAGGTGGTCCTCCTCATTTTGGACCACAGCATGATGCTGCCACCACCGTGCCTGACAGCTGGTTCAGTGTTCTGAGGTCTGACTCCTCCAAACGGACTTCTTGTCTTTGTGTCCAAACTGCTCAGTCTTTGTCTCGTCTGACCATCAAACTTTTTCAGAAGACATTTGGCTTGTCCATCAAGCTTGAAAGTTAGTCTTTGAGGGAGGACAGACACACTGGTGGGCAGGAAAACTGGCCGACAGGGACACTGGTGGATGAAGTCGCTGATGGACAGGGACAAAGGAGGACAGGGACACTGGTGGGCAGGGACACTTGTGGACACGGACACAAATTTTTCATGGCAGCTTGAGTCTTTGTGGTTCTTGAGTTGTTCTTTCTGCCTGAGGGGGACAGATGAGGACAGATGAGGACTGAGGGGGACAGATGAGGACTGAGGGGGACAGATGAGGAC
>NC_056518.1:29445057-29468288 GCF_014905685.2 Nematolebias whitei | reverse complement strand
TGAGGACTGAGGGGGACAGATGAGGACTGAGGGGGACAGATGAGGACTGTCCAACAAATTCTGTTTTGTGTTGGCAAAGAGAGACGACCGACCGCGGTCGTTCATATTCACCGACAGGAAGTGAAGACCTTCTAGAAACTCCAGCATCACTTTTTTAAAAGATTTAGGTTTATGTTGGATGAATTTTGACCCTGCTGCGTCAGATAATAAATTTAAACTTGTTTTATCAGTTGTTTGATGTAAAATCATTCCAATAACATGAAAAAAATAAATTAATAAATAAACAGTTTAAATAAATTATTTAAAGACTAAAACAGATCCGATGCCCAGGATGAGTGGAAACTTCTGACATCAAAATTAGAAACCTACAAATGGTTGTTCAGTGTCCCCCAGTGTCTTTTGTGACTCTCCAAATATTTCAACAACGTGATTCTCCTCCTCCACGTGTTCTCTTCACGTCCTGACCTCACCGTCTGGACCTTCAGCTGCAGGCAGCAGAATATTTTCCACATTTTTAAGAAAAGCTCTTTGTGTCTGTGGTGCTGCTGGGGTGCTAATTGAGAAAGGTCAGCCCGGCTTAGGCCTGACCTCCCCGTCACCCCGTCATCGTGGGTCTGTAATCCCTCAGGTCCACACGTGGATCCAAACATGGTTTCCTCTTTGTGATGAGAATAAAAAGAATTCATGAGCCGAGGAGAGGAGCAAAGCTTCTCGGAGTGATTCTTCTCCTGCTCCGTCTCAGTTTGACTCAAAAAGATCCAAAACCAGAATCAATGGTCACCATAAATGATGTGAATTACATTAAAGGCTCTTCAGTCATCAGATTCCTCTTCAGATTATAATCCCATGTTTGGAAAATACATTCTAATCTTTAGGCACTAATTCCAGTCATATTCATTTTGTGCTTGTTAATCTGAATGTGTGTAAACGTTTTACACATCTTTGTGCATCCATACGTAAGGATTGTTGTGTAAAACTGATCGATTTGTAAAAATAATTACACATGTTACAAATGTTACTTTGTGAAGAACTCTTTACAGACAAAAACTTTGTGTAAGACAGTAGTGCATGTTGACAATGGAGGTCAGCGTCAGCGCTACCGAACGTGATTTTCAAAAATATATATCTGGAAAATAATGTAGTTTTTCTTCCACTAAATCATAAAGTAACGTCCACCTGAGCCACTGAAGCGCCGGCGCCGTCCTCCATCTTTAAAATGTTTTCACACATTCTGATTTACAAACACAGCAAATATATGACGAATTATTGCCCATAATAATCTGTTTACACAGTGAGTTTCTTTTAAACTGGTTTATGAGATGAATTAAACACATTTCTGATTAAATCATCCACAGCAATAATCTAAATATTAATACTTAATATAATAATTTGAATTTATTCCATATGACCTTTGTGGTGCCTCATATGGATGCAGTTAGAGAGGACGTGGAGGGTGGAGGTAGTTGGAGGAGGACTCACTGTGGAGACCCCTGAAGAGGGAACAAAGAAGAAGAAGAAGATATTATGGTTTTATTATTTAGAAATATTTATATTCAACAAGTTTTAATTTTGAATGAAACCTATTGTTTTATCGTAGTAGTAGTAAGGGTATTAGTATTAGTCATTGTATTAGTAGTAGTTGTAGTATTAGTATTTGTGTTATTCAAAATAATATTGATGTTGTTTTATAGTTACTACTAATAATAAGAAATATTATGTTTTCTTCTCCTTTTCTTATCTTCCTCCTCCTTTTTCTAAATCGTACTCTTGAGTTCTCATCATAGTACTATCACTGATATTATTAGTAGTTGTTGTAGTAATACTTCAGATATTTTAATATCATTAGTAGTGTTAATTGCTGTTGTCATAGTATTACTATTATATTGATGGTAGTAGGGTACTTGTATGAGTCATAGTATTTTTATTTGTAGTGAGGGAGTGGTGGCGCAGAGGTTGTAGAAGGTGGACCTGTGATCGGAAGATCGCCGGTTCAACTCCCGGTTCCGACAACATCAAAATGTGGGTGGGAAAGGTAAAGCACCCACACCTGCCTCCACCCTAATTTGCCCCATTCTGGGCCCTTGAGCAATGCCCTTAACCCCCATCGTCTGCACAGAGGGCTGTTGTTGCTCAGTGGTCTGTGGTTGCGTCCGGCATAAAAACAATCGGCAAGTCTTCGTGTGACTGTGGAGACCTCTGAAGAAGGGAGAAGCCAAAAGGGAATTAAAAAAAATAACAATAATTTCTGTCTTGTCCTGTTTTTGTTTTTGTGTTTGTATTTTATTTTACCTGGAAGCTGCTGTGAAGCTACACTTTAAAAAGTTGTTTATTTATTTCAGTCCATCGTCCTTCTTCCCTCCAGGAGTCGTTCCTCTCTCTGTTCTCGGTGTTTTCTGTGTCTAACCTGAGTTCTTCTGTCTGACCTCAGGCTAACGTTTCCAAAGCTCCTGGAGCAGTGCAGCCAAGGTGAGTCATCCCAGACCAGGTTCAGTGATCTGACAGGAGAGGTGGCGGGCGACACGCATCGTGCTCATTAAAATCTGAACAGCTGATTATAAAACCTGATTAAAGGCCCGACGCTCCAGCTCGTACTCAGACGCTGGATTTGATCCGTCATGTTTGTTGATGGATCCAGTTTGAAGAGCAGCACCGGGGTCTGAGTGGAGCTGAGATGATTAAAAAAAACTTTAATCTGACTCAGAAATGTATTTTTTATATTGTTTTCTCTTCTGGAAGGAATGAACGTGTCAGTTTTAGAGACAACAAAGCTGGTGTAAGAAAGCAGCTGTGCAGACAGAGGTCCTTCTTCTCCCAGAACTCACCGTCTTTGTGCCGTGTTGTGTGCCAGGCTTTGTGAGTGCCGTGGTGTTCACGGGGCTGACAGCGGAGGAGAAGAGCCCCCTGGTGCAGCACGTTCAGCAGCTGGTACGCTCCGCTAACCCCACGGCTGCGTTCATACGAGCAGAGAGAGGAGCTGTCATCAGGTAGGTTCCCTCACCACCAGGATCCACTTCTGTCTCTGCTGAAAATAGAAAGCTGCTCATTTCTCACATCACAAGCTTATTAAGAGACTGGCTGTACTGTTAGCAAAATATCCCACGAGTCATTGAACAGATGTTAATGAAACTTTCTGTAAATAATCAAAAATAGTAAATACAAAAGAGAAATTTCTGGATTTACTGGTCCGTTCCCATTTCAACCCTCACCTGTGGTCAGGAGGTCCAGGTCTCAGCCTTAAAGGTAGGAGGAGCTCGGAGTAGAGCCACTGCTCCTCCTCATCAGCTGAGGAGGTTCATCTGATCTGGGCGCCTCCCTTTGGAGGTTTTCTGGTCACGTCCCACTGAGAAGAACTTCTGGTAGACACCAGAGGTTTGGGAAGCCGTCACGCTGAAGGAGGAGGCCTACAGGACATGGCTGGACTCTGGAGCTCCAGAAGCAGCAGACGGGTTCTGATGGAGCAACGCTTGGTGGGCCGTGGAGGAGGACTTTAAGGTTCTGGCAGACCATCCAGCGCCTTAGGGGGCGAAGACATCAACTCAGACTGCAGTCCTGATGGATGGTCGGGTGGTGTAGAGCCGCTGCAGCTGATCGACAGCAGCCTACAGAAACACCTCAGTGAATGTTCCAGATGATGAGCTAAAGTTCGGTACGTTGTGAGCCGACAGTCCTTCACAAGATGCACTCCAAGAGCTAAGAGCTCCTGCAAGATACTTCAAGGTTTGATCAAAGTGGCTTCACCTCCACTGTCTGGAGGTTGAGTATCCAACCAGACATCCAGGGGCGACGGCTCCGACCAGCGAAAAGAACGAAGAGGAAGAAGACGAGAAACTGAGGAGCTGATGGGCGACGGGACCCCTTCCACCTGCTGCGCTGCTTCTTTCTGAGAATATGATCTCCTCCACCGCCGCCATGTTTGACGTTGTCTGAAATGGACCTCAGGACTCTGAATGTTACATGTGTCCCTGTTTCTGTCCATAATGGACCATCAGCTGCTCTGAAGCTCTGAGAGGCGGCGGTGAAATAATCTCTCTTTCTTTTAACCCAGGGATGAAGACCTGTGTATGATTCTGTCTGAGAGCAGCTTCAGTGAGCCTCAGATGCTCAGAGCCCGTTACGTCCTCTACCCCGGATGGTGAGACAGACACTCGTCTCCAACACGCCACATTTTAGCTGATTGAGTCCTACTTCGGCTTTCTTTGGTTTAATTGCCTCTCAGCTGCTGTGGAGCAGCTGAGAGGCAATTATCAGCTGCTGATTGCTGTAAAGACCCTCAGGGCGACTGTCAGGGGTCGCCTGCTGGTCCTGCAGTCTCCAGTTGTACAGTTGCTCTGTGTGTCTGTTAGCAAAATATCTCATGAACCACTGAACAGTTTTAGTTGTTTGAGTCGTTCCTGTGAGCCGCTGGGTAACAGCAACATGTGACGTCCACGTGTTCTGTGTGTCCAGGTGCAGAGGACACATGTCCTCTGGGTCTGAGGGTCTGGTCTTCACGCAGCAGCTCGTGGCTTTCAGCCGGCCCCTGGAGAGGTCTCTGTTCGTCTCCCGCTGTAAAGGTGAAGGAAACTCTCCGTCCTCCTGTTTGATGTCTCAGTGATCTGAGCCGGTCGGTCCTGTGGTCCCTCCATGTTTGGACACGGCCGAGGTCTCAGAGTAAAGTCCTCGCTGTGAAAAGGTTTTATTCTCAGAGGACGTTTAAAATCAGTCGGCTTCTTTCCGTCACAGCTCTGTGTTGACTTTTATGATTTGTTTGGACCGACTGATGAAGCTGATTGTTCTGCAGCCTTCAGGTCCTCCCTGAAGTCCAGTCCCTTCATGGGAAACATCTACAACGTCTGGGGACGAGTCCAGTTTTCTGGTAGGATCACGTGTCTTCAGCTGATGGAATTATTCTGAGACATTCACACTTTAATTATTTTATTTAACAGTGTGCAGCTGTTGTTTTGCTACTTTTAGCTTGTTTTTCCTGTTATCTTTACCTTTTCAGCTAGTTTTATGCTATCTCTCACTTTTAGCTAGTGTTCAGCTGTTTTGGTTTTACCAGCTCAGTGAGCTTCTTCAGCTGTCTCTCGGCATGAGGCTGTATTTGAGTGGACTGTTGTGGTTCTGGTTCTCGTGGGCCTTCTAGGTTCATGATCCTTAGCAGCAGCTGCAGACGCCGTCAGCAGGGTGTGACTCTGACCTTTGACCTCTGAAACCTCCAGACTCAGACTGGACAATGGAGGTTTGCTACAACGCAGCGAACGGGAGCCTGAGTATTGTCCCAGATCAGAACCCGGACCACCCAACTCCAGGCCCAGAGGAGCCGGAGCCGCCCTGCTTCCTGGTCTTTGATGGTGTGGGTCTGACTCAGGACGGACTGAAGGACTGGCTGAGGCTCTGTGCCAAGCAGGTGGGGGTTTTAGAAGTTCTTCAAACGCCGTCTCTGTATCGAGAAGGAGATCAAACCCGTTTGTTTTTGATCTTTACAGAAGCAGGAAGTGAAAATGAAAAAGAGCCGAAATACTCTTTCACTCCAAGAACTCAGCAGCATCCACGTGAGTCTGAAGACGGTGGTCTCAAAATGAGCTCAAATATTTATTTATTTATTTATTTACACACATAGAAGGTGGTTAAAGGTTGTTTCTGACATGACGGTAAAACGAAGCAGAACACAAATGAAATGATGGAAAAAAACTCAAACTTGTTTTTTTTAAATATCACCTCCAGAAAATTGCAGAGCTTGTTCAAGGAGCTAAAAACTGCATTTTAATTATTTAAAAAAAAACATTTTAAACACCGTTCCTCGACCCTCCTGCTGCCCTTGGGTCAACATGACTCACGAGGCTGCAGTCTTGAGGCTTCACGGCTCATTTGACCCAAGGGCAGCAGGAGGGTCGTATAGTACTTCACTTTGAACGAGAGATTTAGAAGCATGAAGTGTTTTTGTTTTAAACCTGTCACTCAGCTGATCACATCCTCCTTGACCAGTCATCAACCAAACTTATTAGAATTAATAAAAAACATTCGTAACAAAGGCGGGTGGTCCGTTTCAAAACATATGTTTCTAATAGCCCGTCTTCACATCCACCTTCCTGCTTTCTTTATGCGCTCATCACACGGCGGGCATACTGTGGTCCGGTCTTCATCCTGAACAGAGTGTCACATTCACTTGTCATCACTCCACGGTCAAGGTCACAAGTCAAGGTCAAAGTTAAAGCCAGGTCTTTGCTTGTCTGGGCCCTTGCTATAGATTGCTGTATAATAGTTTGTTGATGGGCGTTTAATGTGCATGTCGCACTCGTGTTTATCATCTTATGTCTGCAGTTTTATTTTTTGTAACAAATACAGTTTTTTAGATACGTGGATCTTTTCTAAGGACCCATATTTGTCATCTGATGACCCTCAGTGGAGCCCTGACCACAACTTTAGGAACAACTATTATAAATTGTTTTATTCAATATTACTTTCTGTTCATTTATATTTTATAACTTTTGTGTAAACATACCTGATTAATCCAGATAATCTGTTGGGATTTGAGTTGTTTAGTTTTGTTCAACCAGCTGATCTGTGGTTCCCAAACTTTCAGTTTTCATCTCACAACTTAAATAACACTAAGTGTGAATAAATGTTCAAGTATTTATTAATAACTAAAGGTTTTCATACTTATATCTGCTTCCTGAAATCGATGAGCTGCAGCAGAATGTTTGTCCAGTGTTTGACCTGTGACCTGATTCGTTGTGTTCAGACGGCCCGACACCTGGACCCCCTGCCTCCAGGTTATTTCTACAACGGCCATCAATACGTCGACATCTTTGGAGAGAAACAGAATGTCCATCCCAGTATCCTTTTCTTCAGAACCAGGAACAGTGGCCCAGAGTAAACCTGACCCTGATCTCTCCTTACATCACGGCCCCTGCAGACATGAAGGAGTTTATCGAAGAGTACGTTGCCGAGGCCAACAAAGAGATCGATGCTTTCAACCGCAGGCAGGAGGAGCAGCCCGACCTGTTCGACCCGTGATACAGTTCTGTCTGTGTCATCATTATGGACGTCCAAATCCTGAACATTTGAAATACGCCCGTCGAAGGCAGACGTATAATGCAGTAGTTCCCAACCCTGGTCCCTGAGGAACACCATCCTGCATGTTTTAGTTGTTTCTCTGCTCCTTCACACCTGATTCAGTGGTTTAATTTTTTAAGGCCAGCAGAAGCCTGTTAATCACCCTTTCTTTCATTCACATCGGTGCATTGGAGCAGAGGAACAACAAAAACCTGCAGGATGGTGTTCCTCAGGGACCAGGGTTGGGAACCATAATGTTCTGTATGAGGTTCATCGCTCTATAATCCTCAGTCCCATCTCGTCTCGTTCAATCAGAATGAGCTTCCTCGTTGTATGAGCAGTGTTTTATAAATTATTCTTTTAACGTGTTTACAAACTCACAATTAACCTTTTCATAACACTAATGTTTTACAAAGTTACCCTGATTGTAAAATAGTTTATTTATTTATTGCATCTTAACCCTTTTGTTGGGGCAGCACGGTGGCGCAACTGGTAGAGCTGCTGCCTCTCAGCGAGCAGGTCCCTGGTTCAAACCCCGGTCCAGGGGCCTTTCTGGGTGGAGTTTGCATGTTCTCTCCGTGCATGCGTGGGTTTTCTCCGGGTACTTCGGTTTCCTCCCACAGTCCAAAAACATGCATGTTAGGCTGATTGGTAACTCTAAATTGTCCCTAGGTGTGAGTGAGAGAGTGAATGGTTGTTTGTCTCGTTTGTCTCTATGTGGCCCTGTGATGGACTTGCGACCCGTCCAGGGTGTACCCCGCCCCTCGCACAGTGATTGCTGGACATGGGCACCAGTGACCCCCGTGACCCAAAATGGAATAAACGGGTAAAGATAATGGATGGATGGATGAACCCTCTTGTTGCCCCTGGGGCAAAATGACCCACAAGGCTTATTGAGGATTAGCCCAGCAGTCTTCTCTAGTTTACGAGTTTTCCTATAGCAGCACCGAGTGTGAGACTAAAATTGGGGGATTTCTCTTTATTGGGACCCAAACAGACGGACTCCCTCACAGCTCTCCGGCTGACTAAATGCTAACGTTTCTTGTAAATTTCCTGGTTAATCTATTAAACCTGAAGGCGGAAGGTTAGTTTTAATATTTAACAGTTTAGCACAGACGATCCTCGGAGGAGGAGGAGTGGACGTTTTCACTGTGATTTTGTGACCATTTTGGGAAAACTCTGCTTTTGCCTGAGCAGATATTTATTTGGCCTCTGGGACATTGGTGCTAATTGGTTGGACCGTTCTGTCGTCTTCGGATCAAACGGAACATTCAGTTCTCACAAACCTGAGATTTCATTTTTACCCTGTGAAATTTAAGCCCTGCACAGTAGATGGAGGTAAAATTGTGGTTAATATTTAATACATGTCGCTGCAATCGGACTAAACTTTTTATAGTTTATATTATAAAGAGAAGAATAAAACCATCAGAAGTGCCAGTGTGTTTGTGAAAAATGATTTAACCAACCTGCATTTGTATTAATCTGTATTTTCTTTCATTTTCCACTGATTAATACTTGGTATAAATTAACTGTTGTATTTATTGCACCACATGATTAATAAAATATTTATATCACTCGTCACTTGTGCTTTTATTTCTTGTTGTGGTTTAAATTTTAAGATCTGGTTGTTGTTGGGCTTGTTTGGCCCCCGTCAGCAACACTTCCAGGTGGACCACAGTGCGTTTGTCACCTGGAGAAAGTTCTTTCTGCTGTGAAAGCTCTGTGAAGCTTTCAGTGGGTGAAAGCTTTTATGTGTTTTTGTCTCACCTTGTTTTTTGCTGCAGAAATGGAGAGAAAGTGAAGATCCCATCCTCCTTTTCCTGATGCAGTTGGTGTTCATAAAGAAAGAAAGATGGGGGCAGAGTGTGTGTCCTTGTTTTGTTGCCAGGCAGATCCAGTCCTTCACATTTCTAACCTCTGACATAAGTGTTTCCTCGCCCCTCTCTCCTGCCTCCACCGAGCCGCCCGTTACTCCCCAGCGACTCAGGCCAAGGCCACCCATCCTGTACGCTCTTTGTTCGCTCCTCACACCTCCTCCACCAACACCCGCCCTCTTTTTTTTTTCTCTGATTGTATTTTTACCGAGGCACAGCTATTTGTGGGCGATTATAGGACAGAACATGTAAACACTTATCACTCCACAAGTGTCTGCCGCAGCTCGCCGAGTGAGTCTGGGTCATTAACGCCATGAGGCCGTGTGTTAGATTACTCTTCTTAGCCTCACTTGGTTTGGAGGACGCTGCGTTTTCTTTTCACTCAGAGGTTAAAAGGTTTGAAAGAACTGGAATGAAGGTATAAAGAACTAAAAAAGCTCTTTAAACGTGACTGATTTTGGCTACGTCAGAGTTCATATTCTGTAGAACCAAAGCACGAGCTGAGTCCACGTTCTTGGTGCAGGTTGGACTCATCCAGGACTGTCCTTTGTCTCTGGTCCTGTTTCTGGTCTTCATGGACAGGATCTAAAGGTGCAGTCGTAGAGGAGGGTGTCTGGTTCATGAACCTCAAGGTTTCCTCTCTTCTTTATGCAGATGATGTGGTTCTGTTAGTGTCATTGACCCAAGACCTTCAGCGTGCACTGGGGCGGTTCGCAGCCAAGAGATGGGAAGAGAGTCCATTCTTAAAAGTCCAAGACCACGGTTCTCACCGTGGTCTTTGGGGTAAGTCTTTGTCTCAGGTGAAGGAGTGATTTGGGCATTTGGTTTCTGAGGGATTATAAGATGGACCAGGAGATGGACTGAAGCCTCGTCCTCAGTAATGAGGGCGTTGCTTTGGTCAGCCGTGATGATAAAACAGTTACGCTGAAAGGTAAAGCTCTGGATTTACTGGTCTGTCCACGTTCTAACTTTCACCGGTGGTCACGAGGTTTGGATCAGAACTGAAAGGACCAGATCCTGCACACAAGCAGTTGAAATGAGCTTCTTTCATAGGGTGTGTGTGTGTGTGGGGTGTGTGTGGGGGGGGGGGGGCTTAAAAAGAGGGTGAGGAGTTCCGAGTAGAGCCGCTGCTGTTCTGCATCTAAAGGAGTCAGCTGAGGAGGTTCATCTGATCAGGACGCCTCCTGTTGGAGGTTCTCTGAGCACGTCCCACTGCGAGGAGACCCAAAACTCTCTGTAGGGATTCTATATCCTCTCTGGTCTGAACATCTTTGGGTCCCTCAGGAGGAGCTGAGAGCGTCTCTGGAGAGAGGGAGGTCTGGGTTCCTCTCCTGGACCTGTTGTCTATACGACCCAACCACAGATCAGAGGTAGAAGATGGAGATGGAGCATCTATTTTCTGCACTTCACAGAAACAGTCCAGCAATAAATTATACATTTATCCATCTTCAATGATCAGTTTTATTATAATTTGTCCTGTGGTTCATAAGATATTTTGCTAACAGACAAAAGAACAATAAAATTGTTCTTTATTGTGATAAAAACGATGAAGGCCGTGTTCTTATATTTATACCACAGGAATGAGTTGAAGTGACTTTCAAAGATTTGAAAGACTCGTGAAAAGAAAACTCAATTTATGCTTTCATACATTTTTTTTTATTGAAAACTTTTTGACAACTAATTTATCATGCAGTTCTGTTTCTCTTAACATCATGATGATGCACAAATTGATGTTTATCAATGTTGAGCATCAATGTTGTACCAAAAAAAACCCCATTAAAAAAACAATAATGGTATCAAACACTTCCTCTCACTTATCTGTTGTTCGTTACGACTAAAACAGATGGACACAGATAATCTCTAATTTATAAAGATTAAACCCCCATTAAGTTGCAGCTCACAACATGTTTTCTTTAACAGGATGAGTCCGAGGGGAGGAGCAAAAATAATTTTTAGAAAGGAGTACCATAGAAGAAGAAATGGAGGCGGGACCTAAACTTACAGGCAATTAGCAGTAGTTTTGAGTTCACACAGTAAAATATGTAAACAGTTTAATCAAAAAACTTCCTTTGCATTCTTATAATACATTAAAGTATACCACAAATATTATTGTTTAATAATCATCGTTTGTTTTTTGTTTTTTTAAAAACTGAGTAAATAAAATCTCAACCTCTGATAGAAAAACAACACAACATAATTTTATTTAGCTACAGCCTTATATAACAGTTTATTTCTGGATAAGTGTCTGTAAATCACATGAGACCAAAGTGAAGCTGTTTAGACATAACACGTGCAAACACATCAAACCAACTGTAAAGCACGGTGGTGGTGGTTTGATGATTTGGGCTTGTTTTGAAGCAGCTGAACCAGAATAAATGTCAGTTGTTAACTCACCCATAAACTCTTTCCTTAGCTGAAGTTAGGCTCAAACTGAAGGATATAAGATAACGCAATAACTGAACAGCCTAAAAATAAAATAATTAAGGTCTAGAACTCAACCAGAAGTGTTGCGGTACCATAACGGACATGAAGCAACATTCAAAATGAGGTTGTAACAACAAGGTGCAGCTGATGTACCCATTTGAAACACAAATACATCAATTTATTGCTGCCAATGTGTCTATAAGCTGTTAACTGTGTTTTATCAAGACTTTTACCAAATATTCACCATGAATGTGCCAATATACATTCATTCTCACAGAGTCTGTTGTTTTACTGTTACTACAACTAGTTTAAGATGGTTCTGTATTTGTTCATCCAGTTAAACCTGAAGGCCTTTAGGTCTCATTATGAATTGTTTGCCAGACTGATTTGCACAAGTCCCTATTTGCAGCTTCATTGACCATCTGTTTGGTTTCTTTCGTCGTGGTTCACCTTCTTCACCTCAAACACCATCAGAACAGCCATGTCACCTGACTCCCCCAAGGAAGCGGCCAGTTTTAGCTCCTGAGGACCGTTTGCAGTAAAAACCTCCCCCTCCCAGATTCTGGTCTTGTTCAGTTTAAGATCAGTTCGTGCATCTCCCACCACACTTACCTTGTGGGCTCCAGGCACCCTAACCCTGAACTGGACCCAGGACAGGGGCTCAAGGAGGCCTATGCGAGGCTCAAAAAGCACACAGCCCTTCTTCCAGGCTGAGTAGACGCAGGGGAACGGAAGTCTTGGTTGAGCGCAGCTGTTCCTCACAACAAAGTCACACATGGGGCTAAAATCTCTGCTGGGGGTGATGCAAGCGTAGAGGCCCAGCCGGTACACCCCGGGTTCAGGCAGGCTGAGGCTCATCGTCACCTTACTGTCCGTGTATGTGCAAAATAAGTAACGGGAAAGTGGAAACATTGAGATTGTCTTCTCTTTGCTGAGCACGTAATGTAGCTCTAAGTCCCTTTGGTTGCAAAAGGTGAGGTTGCACTTTCCTTGTTGGGTGCTCACGATGGCAGCGTTGTGGCTGAATTTAGACAACCCGGCCTCAGAGGTCCGGGTCCCTGGCCCACACGCTGAGGCCAGATTAGGAGGAAACAGCTCATCTGGGCCAACAACCTTTCCCTTGCAGTGCAACAGGAAGTTGGCGGCATTTTGAAATTTTGTCTCTGTCTTTTTGTAGTCTCGTACGAACACGGACAGTCGGTAGAACCCTCGCAATGGACACAACACGTGACAGGTAAGGATGTCTGGTTGAATCTGAGTTGCCATGCAACGCTTGGCTGTAGAAGCTTCTAAATATTGGTGGACCAGTTCACAAAGCACCATCAGAGACCTGGAGGTCTTCAGTTGAAGGTCAAAGACACCGTCGTCCACTTCAGCTACTTGCCCATTGTGGCTGCTGCCGGACACACCCAAGGATCCTGCAAAAGGCTGCAGGCCCCAAGACAAGAAGGGGTTATCTGGGATGTCCTCCGTGGCCCTTGGGAGTGGACACTCAATCGTGAAGGAGCAAACCCAAACCAGAGGCGTGGTGGCCGACTCAGGTCTGGCGAACAGTTTCACATCATAAGTGCCGCTTGCAGGCGGCAGTAGCTGCAGCTTCATGCTCTGGAGAGAGACGGTCAGGAGGCCGAACGAGGAGCCGCTCGCCTCCTTCTGCTCCAATGCTCCAGAGTGGAGGAGGTCGCGGTGCTGCGTGATCTCGTAGGTGAAAGTCGTCGGCCTGGAGAAGCCAAGGGATACAGTGGCCTCGCCATCATCTGAAAAACAGCAAGATTTCAATTGTTCTTTGAATATTGACAAGCAAATGTCTTTGCCCGCCATCTTTTATGCCAGAAGATCCAAATATGTGTTGGGGATGACTCTCAGCTACTACCA
This sequence comes from Nematolebias whitei, assembly GCF_014905685.2. Lineage (NCBI taxonomy): Eukaryota > Metazoa > Chordata > Actinopteri > Cyprinodontiformes > Rivulidae > Nematolebias > Nematolebias whitei. Next base: position 29,455,077 of record NC_056518.1, on the reverse strand, counting down.
CACCAAGCACACCTCTATATCTGTAAAACTGTCTGAGTTGTACCACTTAAGTGTTAGCAAAATATGATTAGTTGTGTAAAACGGCTGTGGACCTGTAAGGATGTGGAAGTGACTAGGGTTTCTGAGCCGAAGCCCCAAGGTGAAGAAGGCCGAGGTCTTAAAAACTCGCTTCTCAAACTCCTCCAGGGAGATGGGCGGGTCCAGGAGCTGCCACTTCTCCTCGTCCGGGAAGTGAGAATCAATCAACTCCTCCGGGTCCGTCAGAAAATAGAAGTCATCAAACCTTCACGATGAGATGGAGACGAGAAAATCAACTCTCTGCTGTTCACGAGTTTGAGAAGTTAAATCATCTGAAGTTTTCAGACTTGACCGCCAGGTCAACCTAAACACGGTTATTAACAGATTGACAAAAACTATTTCTGTTAGATGCATAGAGCTGAATCACTGCTGAAAGCTGCTGAAGAAGCTGATAATGAGGATTTAAAATTAAAAAATTAAAAAGGCAGAACGCTAGCTAAAGGCTAAAATGCTGAGATGGGGTAGAGGCAGGACAGCCGACTCGGGACCCGAAAGTCCCAGGTTCAGTCCCCAGTCATTGCACATCTTATAGTGTCTCTGAGCAGCACACCCTATCCCCAATTGCCAAATCACCAAAAGAGGCAGAACTCTATCTAAATGGCAAAACAAGCAAAACTCCACCGAAAAGTAGCAAAACAGCAAATAAAACTGAAAGTATTAGAAGTCTGGCTAAAGTAGCTAAATGCATCAGTAAAACACTAGCATAAAGCTATAAGTAGCAAAAGGCTAGCTAAAGTTATTGTAAAAACAGACTAGCTATAAGTAGCTAAATGTTTACTTAAAGCAGCTAAAGTTTAGCTAAAAACTCAAGTAATAGAAGTGTAGTTAAAATTTATAAAAGGTTAAAGTAACAAAAAGTTTCAAAATTGTAGCTAAAAGCTAAAACTAGCAGAATTGTAGTTGAAAGCCTAAAGTAGCACAGGAAGACAAGTAGAGCCAGTAGTTGAAGCAGATTTCAAACATTTGTGAAAGAAATTAAAAAATGTCAGTGTATTTCTATAGGTGAGTAAAGTTAAACATCTTTAAACGTATAAAAGTTATAAAAACCCAAATCACGGCGCCCATTTCCTGAATGAGCTGAATGTTTTGATTTATGAACGACTTAAAAAGTACAGTCTGTAAAAGTAGTTTGCAAAAAAAAAAAATTATTACCAGGATTACTCATTCAGCATTTACACAAAATGGGTTTAAAATGTATTTTTAAAGTAATTTTCAGGGGTTTGTATCATTATTTTCACCTTTTGACAAAGTTTTTGCGCTCCATGTCGACTCGCCCGGCTCCCCAACAGGCGTCCAGCAGGAACCACTGTCCCCCCAGGAGCACGGCGTTCCACAGGTGGTCTGACTTCACGCGCCGAAGGCTCTGACCCTGACGGTAGCCGATGCCTTTACTGTGACCCGGCACCTCCCGGCACTCGATACCCACCTCTCTGTAAACACACACAGTACAGAACATGTTTGAATCCTCTATACAAAGTCATCATCACCAGGCTATGAGAAGAAAAGTCACTGTTGCCATAGAGATTCCTGCTATTTTTTGGAGCAGACAAGGGAGGGGCGGAACACAGCTCCAGGAAAGAAAGAGAGAAATACAGTCTGAAAAATAAGCCTCAAACAAGCATCTGCTGTGTGGAAACTATAGAGTGCTTTAAAAAAGTCTTGAGGCAGTGAGAAACAGGAGGATCTGCTAATCATTTGTTTTCGTTTTCAGCTGTTAAAGCAGCTTTATGTCAGAGAAACAAGTTAAAAACGCCCTTTACCTTTCGGATTTTAGGAGAAAATCACATTTAATCTAAAATAGAAGTTTATGGGAGCTCATGGGTGCACTCGTTGCCTTCTAGGGAGATTTGAGAGGAAAAAACAGAAGTTCAGCGGCAATAAAATAATGACAGAAGAAAATAGTTTTTATATTTTTAGCAAAAATTTGGCTGTAGGAAGAGTTTGCCAAGGTTTTGTGAATCTGTCACGTTATGTGACCTCTTACTCTGGATGTTTAACGTATGCCCATTGAAATGCAATAAAAACTGACCAAAAATTTTACCTGAGTTTACTAAAATTGTCAAAAATAATAAAACCTATATCATTTGGTGAATGTCTGGTGGCCCAGTTAGTGCCTAAATGTTGTTCTGGAAACATTCAGACAGCAAAAAGTCAATAGGATTTGCAGGATGCTATGACAGGCACTAAGTAGAAACATGTTCTGGTCACCAAATGGATTGTGTCAGTGCCTCTAAAGTTTCCTGAAGTGTTTAAAGTTTGTTCACCTGCACATCTCGGAGCAAAGGTTGGAGTAGCTGCAGCAAACCCCCCGACCGGCGGCGATCACCTCCTCCGTAGAGCTCAACTTCTCCGAAAGACCAAGGTAGCCACTCACGTCATATTCTACAAAGACAACGGTCTTTTTAATCTGACAGCAGTAAATACGGCCCCATGTCCTAAAATCCCCCGGTGCATGCTGGGTGTTTCGGGGAACCCACCGATGTTGTGACACAGCCAGACCCAGATGGCCCGGAGTCTCTCCAGCTCATTTCTGGCTCCCCCTGTGATGCTCTGTACGATTGTCTTCACGTCGTACACATGCTTTTCTTTTAGCTGAAGAACATGCATCCAAAGAACATTCAACTTGTCCTCTTCAGTTTTGACCAATAATCAAAAGAAGATTTAACTCTTCATAGGTTTAGACAAAGGCGTCTTCTAAGTGTCCTCACCTCGGCTCCTGTCCTGATGACCTGAGAGTCCAGCCGGTGGAAGACGTCGGAGCTGGTGAAGAGGTCCTTCCTGCGTTTCCTGCTTCCTGCAACGTTTGGTGGAACCCGCCGACCCGGTTTCTGTTCATCCGTCTCCTTCCTCACTGTGCTTTTCTTCACGGCTGTGATGGACCGAGCCGCGCTCTCAGAGGACAACTGTCTTTTCGCTGCTGGACGCTGATCCTCACTGTCCACCCTCAGGTTCTCCAACACGCCCTGAGGGGCCTCAAAACAGACCGAGGCCTTGGCAGCTGCCAGGTTCTCATCGTGCAGGAGAGCCCCCACAATTCTAACAGCACTCGACTCACTGCAGTTTGGATTCTCTTTAGGAAGCTCTGGTTTCTGGACCTGGACACAGTCCTTCTGGGTCACTTTCTCTTGGGGAGAAACTTTCACCACGCAGGCCAACGGAAAGGAAAACTTCTGAAACGCAACTTCAGCCGACATTATGCTGGACTCATGGCTTCCTGAACAAAACAAAGGGAGAGAAAAGAAACAGTTTAAACTAAATTTACACAAGTGTTTGCTCTAGAGTGTCTGGATTTACTTCATTGTTTTATTCAGCATCAAATAATATTACATTACTCATTTGTGACAGAATCTGTGTAAGAGTTCAAGTTGTCCCAATGGGCTGCGACTGGAGGTATTCTCCAAAATGTCTCGAAATGTTTGCGAGGATTCCCAGTTGAAGGGCCTCTTGTGTTGCAGGAAATGGTCACATTACAGCGTCATTATGGCTTCTGGACCTGGTCTCAGACCTGTCTCAGTTTAGTGTTGGTAATTCTGGAGCATTATCAATATCTTAAAGTATTACAATAAATTAAGATATTCAATCTGAACTCATACAATATGCAACCCTATTTCTGAAAAAGTATGGAAGTTGTGTAAAATGTAAATACAAACAAAATGTAATGATTTGCAAATCTCATGAACATCATTCTATTCACAATGGAGCATGTTAAACATATCAAATGTTTACACTGATAAAATGAGGTGAGTTTAGGTCAAATTTAATCATTTTCAATTTTAAGGCATCAACGCATCTTGAAAAAGTTGTTCCAGGAGCAACAAAGGTGGTACAAATGAACATTTAGTATTATCAACAGGTCAGAGGACTGGGTATAAAAAGAGACCTGTAGAAGTAAAGATGGGCAGAGGTTCACCAGTTTGTGAAAACTCTAGAAATGGAGGAGTAATTTCAGAATAAAGTTCTTCAACAGAAAACTGTGTAGACTTAGGATATATCGTCTACAGGTTATCATATCCATCCATTATCTTCAGCTGCTTCTCCCTTTTCAGGTCGGGGAGGTCACTGGTGTCCATAACCAGCAATCAATAAGCGAGAGGCGGGGGACACTCTGGACAGGTCTGCAGTCCATCACAGGGACACATCAAGATCAAGACAACCATTCACTCTTTCACTCACACCTAGGGACAATTTAGAGCTCAGCCTAACATGCATGTTTTTGGTCTGTGGAAGGAAACCAGAGTACCTGCATGCATGGAAATAACATGAACATGCCACCCAGAAAGGTCCCCTGCTGGGATTCGATTGGGAAACCATCCTGCTAAGAGGTGACAGCCGTACCAACTGTGCCACTGTACCATACATAGCTGAAATGCTACAGCTAAATGCTAAAGCAACACCAAAAGCCTTGTGATGGCTGTAGAAGATCTAATTTGTGTATTTGATCATGATGCCGTATCTCCAAATGGCCCCCAACAGTCCCAGTCCAGTGAGACACTACCTTAGCACGCCAATGCACTGTGAGTATTCCTTACAGCACATTTGCTGTTGGACAGTGATAAATTTGTAATTATATAACGTCTATTCATAACCAGAAATGAAACCGAAGATTAGAACCATTCGTCAGTGTCACGGCCACGGCACAAAGAGATTCCAAGCCATGACCACCGGACTCTTCCCCTGCCTGTTGGAGACCACGGCCTTCATGAGTTATAAATAATCTTCATCTGAGAACACATTAATCTGCTGCAAAACCAACTTTCTTCCTTCAAAGAGCCAGCAGACCGGTGCAGAGGCCGTCCTTCAGCCGTGACCCGAGCTGAAGCCTTGTGTTGTTCCTGCCTGACCCGAGTGACCCCCTGCAGCTCGTTACCACAGAATACCCTGCATTACCCCAGAACCATCGTAAAGTCCATCCAGTTCTTTACACGCTGCTTGTACTTACCCCGAGGAAACGTAAAACATCTGCTGGGTGCTTTAGCTCGAGTGTTGATAAAGAGGTTTCCACTGTGTGTTTTTAATGTTCTCTGGTTGTTGGGTGGAGGGAGACTTAAATACTCCCCCAGTGGCCTGCCAGAACAGGCCCCTGGAATAACGGGTCTAAAAATACTCCAAAGCTGTTAAGACCAGCCAATGGAGTACGGCCATGCAGAGCAGAGTGCCGTCTGTGTGTTCGCAGGTGTACGTCAGGACTTTCTCGTGTGTAAGCCGCGGATCCATTTGTGTGTCGTATTTCTGCAACCGGCGGGGAACACGATTGTGAAATGGTGACAGTGTGTGTTTCAGGTTGGACATGTCAGGTTGCACCTACCGGACATCTGAACGTGTGCCTTTCATGTCAACGACCGGAAAAATGACGTGTCTGGTGAAGCAGTTCCTTGAAGGCTTGCATATCGCCCACCACCTTGGACAGTTATGGTATTTGGATCAGTTCACGCTCCAAATACTAACCCTAATACTAACTAAAATACCTTGAAACTGACACAAGGAATGATTAGAACAAATACTGAAAATCAACTGAAGAAACTCCGTCGTAGCAAACTACTGAAACGAGCCGTGACAGAACGAATGGCACTCTTATGATTTCAATGAAAACCCTATTGAGGCATTTTCCTACAGAAAGCCTTGATAGTCTTGAGATTGCGCCCATGCTCACACTTAAAAAACCTTGGTTCTGCTGCAGCAAACCTACGCTGTTCCACTGTAGGTCCTGCTCAAAACACCGCTTTTCACTGGTTGAATTTTCAGTATTTTTCTTGTTTTTACTTTTGTAAAATAATAAATTGCTCAATTTTAGCTGAACAGCTGTAAAAATGCTCATTTTTGTTACTGCTCAGGTTGATTAGCTGTGACGGCCATCTTGACTCCTAAAGTTAATCAGGTGATTATTTTTTGGAAGGTTTTGTTAAAATCCAACCAGTTCATGAAATGTTTTGCTGACAGACGTGAAACTCACAGGTACATCCTTGTTGAAAGTGTTGGGAATGACTCTCAGCTACTACCATGCCAATATTTAGCTCAACACATAGCTGTTTTTAATGGTTGCTAAAGTTGATTCGCTGAGGCGGCCATCTTGAATCTTGTTGAAACTGAAGGTTAATCATTTATATGATTACTTTCAGGGTTTTGTTCAAATCCATTCAGCAGTTCGTCTGATATGTTGCTAACAGACAGAAGCACGGATATGCACAGAGACAGGCGACTCTGTCCACTTTTCACGGTGGCGGGCAGCGAATAACATTTTTATTTTGTTTAACTCTAAGAGCTGAGTAGGAATGTGATCACAGGTGGAGCGGGACGGGAGAGGAGGGACAAGTTTATTAAATCTCTGTTTACGTCTCTCGTCCAGGAGCTGAGTCGCTCAGCAGCAGGGAGTCGCAGTAAACTTACTGAGCCTGTATCCAGTCTTATAAGTTTGATAAACGTGCTTTTGGTTCCGGTGGATACCAGAGGTCGAGGAGTAACAGGATTTAGTTTCCCAGGCGTGATGGCTGACTGAGGCTCCAGGCGTCCAGGTGAGTGAGCAGCCAATCAGAGGAGGCGTTCTCCTCAGGCAGACAGACATCAAAGGTCATCGGATCTTCACCGAGCCCGACTCGGTTTCAGCTCTCGGCTCTCCGAGGTGGACGGCAGAGAGGGGAGGTTAGCTGCCGATCAGTAATCAAACACACCAACACAAAAAAAGAAAGAATGCACATCACCCGCCGCATTACATGCCCAAGTTGTAAACAAACATGTTTATTCTGTTGGTGCTCAGAGTATGTGTTGGGAATGATTCTCTGCTACTACCACACCAGGTTTTAGCAAAATATTTGTACAACTGACTGAGTTACAGCTAATTTTCTGTTTTCTTAGGTCAGTTGGCTTTGGCAGCCATCTTTGATCAGTTTGGCTCCAAAAAGTGAACAAGTGAAGAGGAACATCCGGATATTTCCTGAGAGTTTCATTAAAATTCACCACCGGTATATGAGTTATTTTGCTAACAGAAATACAGTGGTTTACGGTAAAGTTTTGAACAAAGGTCTGTTAGTACTCGGTATGTGTTGTGGTAGTTTAAGCGAGACTGATCCCCACCAAATTTTAGCTCAGTCGTCTGTAAAACGTAAGCGTATCCATCATTGTGTTTCCTAATGTCACTTCGCTGTGGCGGCCATCTTGAATCAGACTGACTCTAAGCGTTAAACAGTTAGTTGTAGACATGTACGTCCAATGATTATGTTATTTTTGCGAGTTTCATTAAAATTCATAAAATTCATCCAGTAATTAATTAGATATTTAGTTAACACGCAAAAACATGCACACATAAACATAAACACAGGCAAAACTTCAGTAATACTCAAGTAAAAATAAAAAACAAAACAAGTCCACGTCCATTTCCTTAGTGTTTGCTAAATATCTCGCAAATTTAATAAAAATCAGACAATAATCATTGGATGTACACGGCTATGACTGATTGACCTTTGACGTTGATCCGATTAAGGATGGCTGCCACACGTAACGGACATTTGCAAACATATTAATAACTGTAACTCAGTACATTTTACAGCTCTTGATCTAAAATTTGGTGGGTTAGTAGCTGTGAGTGACTCAACACGTCCTCTGAGTGCCGACAGGTTACGTTGTTTCGTAACGTTGCATATAACGCTGTTTATAAAAGTCGGACTAATAAAACAACTTTCTCATTTCTCACCATGATTAAAAAATGACAACAAAGGAGAAAATACTCCATACCGTGCCATTAGAACTATATCAATAAAAGGAGTTTATAACAGGAAATATAAAGTGGCATCTGCCACATCCAACATGGAGGCTCTTTAGCTGAACTGGTTTTAAGCCCATTGGGAAGATGAGACGTTCATGTTTTCTCACCCCTGCCTTCGACCCATGAGCCCGTCATCTTCAGTATGTTTCTGAAGGTTAATAAACCCACAGGAAGGAGTCCAACTCTCCAATATAACTGAACCTGGCTCAGAGCTGATGAGGAAACAGGAGAAAGGGTCTCCAGGCAGACCCAGTATTACATAAGGCTGCCATATGGCGGTGCTGACCTGGGCCCAGCAGAGGGACAGACACCTCTGCCTGTTGAGGATCTTGGTTTGGTGCCAGGTGACAGCAGAACCACAGAGTTCTGATGCCATCTGGAGCAGCTGCCAGCCAAGGAATCTGGTCCTGGCTTATTAGGGAGAGCAGAGGAACAGGCGGGGGGGTCCGGTCCAACTCAAAGAGCAGAGACACTGATGGAGGGAAGACCAGAGCTGGAGAACAACCGGAGACACCGGGGACAGAAAATAACCCCAAACTTAAAGGAGGACATTTAGTTCTTTAAACATTATTAATTTAATGTTTACAATGTACAGTTACTGTAAATTTAAAGTTATTTACAATCTAAAGGTTTTACAGTGTATACTTTTCGCGTTATTTACCGAAAACGAAGAACAGTTTACGACTGAAATTTACGGTTTAACAAAGTTTACCGGACTCATCGCATGCTCGATATAAAATGTTTACCAGCTGCATTGTTGTTTATTTTGTTGTTTTAATTATTTATGTAAGATTTTATGGAAGAGGATCAGGACCACGGAGCAAAAAAATAAAAATCTGAATTCTGAGAAAAAAGTGAGAAAAATGTTTTTGTGCACATCACAGTATAGTTGTTGTTTTAAGGTTATTTTCTATAAACAGATTTATTGTGTATGTTTTGTCTTTAACAATTTATCATAAACAAAGAACTGAAATTTACCCTTTCACAAAGTTTACTGGACCTTGTCATATTTTTAGCACCATAAAATGGTTACCTGTTGCGTTTTGTTGTTATTGATTTTGTTGTTTATTTACAAAAATCTTATAGATTTACAGCATATGTGCTGTTTACTAAAAAAGTTTACCTGACTTTTTCATACCATGTCATTAGCTGCCAGTAAATTAATGTACATTTGTAAAATAAATAAATTAAAATTATATATGATATGAATTCAGACATAAATCTGCGAATCGCAAAATTCTACAGAAAATTAAAAACAATCGTCATTTTCCGTAGAAAATGAATGAAAAATAAGTGAAAACTTAATCAAATAAAGTTTGTATGTATTTGACATCATTCAAGCACCGCATGTCGCAATATATTAAAATTCGTGTCTTTTAATCCTCACTTTAATAATTACATGATTGAAACTTGTAAAGTTTATAGACCTGTTTTTTCTGATTCTGTTTAACTATAAGATAAGAAACTGAAAAAAATAAAGTATTGAATACCATAAAAAACCTCTTGTTTCACTTCATTTTCAGTAGGTTGCGCCACCAACCCACTTTCCCCACGACCGGGTGTGGCCCGCGGACCGTACATTGGTGACCACAGCGTTTGATCCGGGCGGTGGGCGTGGCTCTGTTCTGGTTCCACCAACACCTGGTGATGACGGCTGATTGCGCCGCCCGGACCTCTCATGAGCTGAAGTCCGAACTTCTGTGGACTCGACAGACAACAGAAGTAAAAAATAAATAAATACATAAATAAATCTGTCGTGTCTCTGGAGGCAGAACAACATGAGAAATGTCAGGAACGAAGGAGGAGTGTCAGTTAATCTGTTTACTGAAGGTAAGAGGCTGCTTTCCTCTTTCTTTCTGTAAAAGCAGTGAATGCTGCACAAACTGTCCTTTAATTTACTGCCGGGCTTTAATCCAGAAAACTGAGGACTGCTTGAGTCACTGCTGTCAACAAGAACTGAGCTGGTTTTATTTGTCTTTAATGTTGAACTGATCCACGTGATTTATTTTTTAAAGTCAATTTAAATGTGAACCAACTTCCTGGTAGGTTTAATTTAAAACCTAATCCTGAGGTACATTTTAGTCCTTTAGGAAGTCATTTTAGTTTCTTCAGGGCTAGACTAAGTCTTTGATTATTTATGACTAGACCTAGTCTTAATTTGATTTAGGACAAGACTTAGTCTTAAT